>NC_056036.1:36470075-37073289 GCF_004379255.2 Salvia splendens | reverse complement strand
CTAATCAAACGGATAAATTAATCCATATTGTCCAGAAATCCCTTCATGTTATACAACAATCAATTCACATTACGAACTCATCAAACAGAAAAAATAATTCATACTATCTCGGAATCCCTTCATGTTATGCAGGAATCAATTCACATTACAAACTTAGGATGAAACATATTTACCAACTCATAGTTTCTACGCGAAAAAACATATCTACACTTCACCAGAGACCGAATTCTAACTACATAAACATATCTACACTCACACGATAATCAGAATCTGAACAAAATTACCAAATACAATGAACCAATTAGAAGTTCTTGAACGCGATTTGCAAAACAAAGAATCTGAACTAAATTAAGGAAAAAACTAAACTCACCCGGACTGGATGAAGTTTTGGAACGCAATGACCGCTCATCTACAACCAAAATCAACGAGATTAGTTCGAATGGATTTCGCAAACTGTAACTATTTTTGAGGGCAATGAATACCGTTTAGTTTGCTCCGCCTCGTGTCTACCATGGTGAGAATCAGTAGAAGAATAGGGTTGAGGGAAGGCAGAGGGCTAGGGTTGAGAAATGGTGTAGTGAAACGGCGGAGAAGAGAGTGGGGCTAAAGCTCATACGTCGAGCGGAAAGTTTAGTGGGAGAGAATTTTACCCTAATTCATAATACCATGATTAACGCCTCCTTCATTTTTACCATGTTTGACCACATTAAGAAATGACTAAGATGCCCTTTGGCTAAACAACTTAATTCACAGGATGAATTACGAATTTAAGTTGTAGGATCTCTAATCTCAGCCACTAAATTAAAATCTATTGGCTAATATTTAGTCTCTAGTTCTACACTAAGAAGGTGTTGTGGGAATAAGGGGACCCTATATATATATATATATATATATATATATATATAGTGAATGTACAAACCAAGATACGTTACCTGTGGCCACACATAGTGGTTAGGACTTATCAACTCTGTGTGCACTCAAAAGGATGAAAACTTCCTTCTGCAAACTCATGCATTCGGAAACGCTCCAGAATTTCAAAGGGCCTGAAATGATTTTGAATGGCACAATAAAAACTCAAGATCCAGTCAAACAAGATCTAGCAATTCTTAAAATAAATGTAAAAAATAGTGTAAGCTTAGCTTGCCACAAAACAGAACTAATAGACAAAGAAGAATTTGAATGTGGCGTGGACAATACAAATACACGTAGAACTTTATGTCCCAAATATTTTGAGCAATAGCATAATGATCGGAATAAAAAAAGAGAGAGAGTGGAAGTCTGGAACATGGGAACCAAAAGCAGAAGCAGCCACCGACCCATCGATATCGCAATATCTACAGTCTGACACTATAAGCACAATAAGCAACACTTGTGAGGTCAAAGATTCAGAATACATACAAAATAGCTTCACGGGTGCAATATAATCTGCGCTGATTCTCTTCCATAGCTTCTAACACATTTGAAGGCTCTGGTCCTTCATCCCCAGCAACACTGGAGGGGACAGGAGATGTTGGAGTCCAGATCTGCATCCACCAGAGTTTCAAACAGTACTTTTATCTTAGCAAATCCAACAAAATATATATAAGAAACCCTTCGTACCTTTATCGTGCTATCGATTCCACTAGTTGCAATAACACAATCATATGGATGGCATTGTATACAGTTGACAACTGCACAAAGTGAAAAGATTTAGATACTTCAAGCAGTGAAACAGGATGACAATGAACACCATGTATCAGGTAGCAAACATGTAATCGGTGATAGAAATCCAACATATTCGAGCTACAGCAACAACAGGAACCGAACAGTAAGAATAGATAATACAAATCCAATATAGTTGTAGTTTGGACATCTGATGAAGTTCCGACCACAGTAAGAATTTAAAGCACAACTCCCAACAAACCCAGTTAAACAGCCACCAGTTTGAGCTCAGATGGTTTGTCAGGCTCCAAAATAACCATGACTAAAACAATTTCTAGAGTATAAATATCTTTTGATAATCTTTTCCAATTTTTGCTTGTGAGGTGGTTCTTACTGGCATTATCTCCATGCAGCATCTTCAATAATCGCCCAGTTTTCTTTTCCCAAATAAACCATCTACCATCATCACTTCCACTAGCAATATATTCACCTGGATACAAGGAAAACATGATGATATATTATTATTGAGATCAAAACATAATAAATTATGATGTTCATAAAACTTCAACCAAAAATATGCAATTGTGCTAATTGAAATAAGCTGAAGAGGGCCTCATTTAATAACTTATGGTTCATACAGATTTTGACCTCGTTTCAGCATTGAATCTTTAGATTGCAATAAGCTGAGAGAAGTATCCCTTCCTTTGCATATTTCTTATATATGTCTCTTTCATAACATGCAATGTTTTAAAATATGTTTTGAGGCATCTTCGCATAGCCTCTCGAGGTGTAAAACTGAGGCATAAATGATAAATCATAAACACACATGAAAATTATACTATAAAACAAAGCAAAAATATAAAAACACATCAAATATAAGTTAATAAATCATAACAATCAGAGATGTCTTTTAACTAGGAGAGGGAGACTGGGATAACTACATCGAATAGAAGTGTGTTCGTGTGGTTCTCTAATTTCATGATAGTTTCTTCTTAGTTTATCGAGCATCAAATTTTAAAAAATATATAGTTCCTGCTCCTTTTGATCCTTATTACCCTTGCTTAAGCATGATCCAGAAAGTCGCATGTCAGGTTTTGAACATACCTCTTTGGCCAATAAAACTGGCTTGCTTTATGTCAGTGCCTGTATTACAATGGCCAACATATCTCTGCCTCATATCTATCGCCATCTCAGACTGGAACATGAACAATACAATTTAGCTCAAAGATGGTGTACAAAATAACATGTTATGTAGGTATTATGGTAGTGAAAAACGGAAAAATGTAAGGACTGTTGACAACACTCTTTCATCCAGCAGTTAACTTTAAGATATTCTTGATTGAGAGATTCAAGGATAAATAATAGTACAGCTTATGTGATCATCAAATCAGGAAATTTCCAGAGGGAAAAACAGAAGCAAACCCGTTTTGGCACTTTCTCGTTTTCACATGAAGATACAGGTGATCCAAAAGACCCAGTCACCCTCTCTGCGTTCAAATTCAAATCGCCTCTCCTGTGAATTCTCAAATTTAAGTTTCCTGGGAGAACATCGGACTCAACATCATGCCCTCCTTCGGCAGCTATTAATGTTTCGAAATCCAGTTCAAGCACATCATCGTAATCAGAGTCTTCTCTTTCAGGTCCACTTGGAGTATCATTTTCTCCTTCTGTATGGTAGATTATGTCACTTAGAGAAAGTACTCTTTTAGCTCGATAATTTGCCCTTGATCTTTTGTCACTTTCCATGCTTGTTTTGTCAGCTTCAGCTATAAGTCAGATGCATGATAGTAATTATTTAAGAGTAGTGATATATATTACTACTAGAAGATACACAAAATATGGCATACATACTTCACTTTCCATTGACTGGAAAATGGTAACTTGTAATGTAAAAACCGAAACATTATTATAGCATGCCAATCAAACAATGAGAATAGTAAAAGAAACTAAACATTGACATTATATAACTGGAACACCTAATCACTCTGAGTAGGAAAATAACTATGACTCCAAGGCTTCTTGGAAGAGTGCAGGCATCATCTTATGTCCCAAGGTAGCTGTTCATGAAAGGAGTCCAGCTGTTTCCAGTATATAAAGAACATAAATTATACTCCCTCCGTCCCCTAAAAATAGACTAGTTTTTCCATTTTGGGTCGTCCCCCAAAATTAGACAAAGTTTAAATAAGGAAAGTTTTGAACTACTAATAACGTGGACCCCACAATCTACTAACACTACTTCCACTACCTTTTTCCCCTCTCTCTCTTACTTTTTCCTATCTCTCTCTTACTTTACCAATTGATCATTAAAACCTGTGCCATATACAACTTTGTCAATTTTTGGGGAACGGAGGGAGTATTTTGCAGTCAGGAACAGAAAAGGCTGGCTAATACACAGGAAGGGGTGACAAGGAGAAGATTGATTTTTATATCCACTTGATTACTGCTGACAAACAGCTCCAACAGCCCAATAGGTTAAGTTAGACATGCTACGAGCTGTTTGAACTGACTCAAGAGGAATATTCCAGAATCCGACATACATTTTACCCAGTGTAGCACACTGACATTTGAGTACAGCAGTTTAATAGTATCTAATTTCTTTAGAATCCATATCAGTAACAATAGAAGATAAAGCATACTAACAATGCAAAAAGCTCACTGAGACAACTCTAAGATAAATAGTGAAGACTTTGACAAGGCACTACAAGCATTATGAACCTGCAGCCGAACTCTTCTTTATATGCTCCACCCTCTCCATAATTTCAAAATCAGATGGAGCTAAAGATTGAGCTGCAAAAGCAAACTCCAATGCTTCCTTATGTTTTTCCAGCTGCAGTAAGAACCCAAGCCAGCAACAATTGACTTAGAATTGAGAAATGCAAACTGTGCTCAAATAGAAGTAACCATACTACATCAGTACATCTTCAACTATAATTGACACATCAGCAGATTTATTTTCATGGACAGAATTAAATCTGGTTATCACCATTTATCTTGTTATGCCAAAGGAAGCAAGATTATATATGGTCGGATCTTATTCAATATTAGAGAGAAAAACTGCTTGTTAAATACCCTTCTAGAATTATTGGATTTACCACAAAATGGTAAATTTATAGAATACATATATCATTAAGTTACCATGGACAGTGCTTCAGCCATGCAAATGAGTGCCCCAGTTGAAGAAGGATTTAGTTTGAGAGCTCTGTGACAGTCTCTGATAGCCATGTGAGAATCATTTTTCCACCGCCTCTGTAAGATACTGAATAGAATCAATTAACAGAAGAAAGAACATTGAGAAATGAAGATGGGTCATGTCCCAGGGACTCATAGTTGTTATAAGACCTTGAGTAACAAGGAGGCACGTATGCACAAACACTCATGCACCAATGTTGGGTCAATCTCATAACCACGACCATCCAACACTTCATTACAAGCCTCAATTCCATAATAACGATCTGTTTCTCCTTTCAATGATTTTTCAGCAAAACGAATTAGTTTCCTGCACTTATCAAGCTTGAAGGAAAAGTAATATTCAATCAGTTATAAGAAAATGAAACTCTGAGCTCGTATACAGACATTCAGAGAGAAGGATGCATACTCCTGCAGCTTTGTTTCTCACAGGGAAACCATTTAGGGATACACCTGAAAACGATGATTTCACTTCTGCTTTGTCAAGTTTGGGACTCAGGCTGGTTAGCTTTGAGACATCTCTTGAGGTATATCTCACTGTATTCCCCAAAACTGCACAAGAGAACATTATTATCCAACATGAAATAATTTTGGTGATGCAAGCATCTAGTTTTGGATGAAGTTGAGAACGCTAGAGCTTGTGGAGATGACCCCCTCCCCAACCCCAGATTTTTTTAACAATCGCACGTTAAGAAATTATGAACAAATAATTAATATAGACTAATTGTGGAGCTTATCAGGGCTGGTCTCATGTGTACCGCCCCTCGAGAAAACCAATGAGGAATTGATGAGTCCAAGGAGTTATGATCTCTAATAGTTGGTCTACACTATACTAGTAAATCTGTTCACCAAGTAAAGTCCCACGGATGCAATGGATAAGAAAATGAAAAATTATCAAGCTCTTGCCTTGTATTACAAGATCTCATAGATCTTCCTGAAGTCATTTCTTTCTTATGAGTTGAAAATATAGTTGATATTCTAATTAATGGTCTCGAAAAGTGTGGCCTGGTGATTTTCCATTTAAGTGTATGAACCTGGTTAATCCCTTTGAAATCACAGAGTCCTGAATCTGCAAAATTGCTATCTTGATACACCTTTGCTAGTTCACTAAAAAATCATTACTACATTTGACTGCATTTCGTGCCATAATCACCTAAGTGTTAAATCACCAAAAATGAACTTATACCAAATGGAGTTGGGCAGCACCAAGGAACCTTGCTCTTGGGGAAGCTATCATGGGTGAAGTACACCACAAGTGAAGGTATACTTCCAAGAAATGATACACCCATAATACAATGCACTATGCATGAGAAAGAGAGCACAGTTAGACCGTGTTTTTCCTTAGACCTAAGTTTTTTCTTCTTTGTATAGACCACTCTCGCGTAAGTATTACCCCTTGGAAATTTTCAGGTCTTCCTTAATCTATAGTACCCATCAGCTGGTTTTTCAATGGAATTATCAAAAACCCCCAAACCGAAGACCACACATAGAATATACAAGAGGAATCATAACCTCTCAATAATTATTTACCATGATCTGCATCATCATTTACAAGGATTTAACTCCATATACTGGACAGGATTATATTCATTTGCGGAATGTCTTCTTGAATGAGTATGAAGTACATGCTTTTCGTAATTGCATAACATCCTTAGAATGAATAATTCATATTCTTCTCACAAATTGGTCCTCTTTCATTCAGTTAACACCTAAAATTTTCCATGGACTTATTTATGGTGTGTTAGTATGTAGATAATTATGATGCTCATTTACCATTGTGGGAAAGGCATGCTCATTGTATATCAAAACAGATCTTTGACAGGCTTGAGTGACTGATCTGCATATTTTTGTAGAGTTATAGGTCCAACTGACTCTCCCAAATGTTTTTAGAAAGTAGAAAGTTGAACACTAAACATCAACACTTCATAGACAGCCATATATGTTGTTAAAGCACAAAGAAGCATTACTTCTTTGTGATGTAAATGACTTTTCACAAGGAAACATCAACTCTTCATAGACAGCCATATATGGGATTTTTTCTTTTTTTATTCTAGACTACAAATAACATTCATCGAGTGTACTGGACTTTTTTTATTCCGGCTTTGGGAGAGACGCATGACCCTCATGCGTCTCCTTTTAATGAAAGGCATGATGGAGATGCGTCTTTTATAGAGACGCATGAGGGACATGCGTCTCTCAATTTTTCAAATTTTTTTAAAGACGCATGACACACATGCGTCTCTCCAAAAAACATAACGTCACTCTGTAGTTCAGTGGTAAGAATTATGTGTTGTAGCCGTGGATACCTGGGTTCGAATCCCAGAGGCCACACTATAATTTTTTTATTAATGCACACTCTTGTACAAACTAGAGCAGCATATGATTCAATTTTTTATATAATTCTCCAACTTTTATAATGTTAGAACACAATGTTTTATCATGTGATTTTACTGTCTTGAGTAGATAGCTTTACTTTCTTGGCTTCTTTTCATAACTTATACCACAATTTCAGTATATGGCTAGTGTCTAGGCCATAACATATTCGGAGAATGAAAACTGTGAAATTTGGACAATTGGGATGAGAAAACTGATTTTATGCATTTGTTTTAAAATTAGAAAAAAATTATTTCACATGAATATGGAAATTTTACAGTCCATCAAACATCTACGAGAAGTAAGGTAGTTCATCCAACTTAATGACAAGAAAATTAACTAAACACTTTTACATTGCATATTTACCTATCCAAATAAACAATATACTACTCTACTATACAACACAAAAATATCCTTTTCCACCCCTAAATTAACAGGAGTATCTCCTTTTCCTGGAAATAGGCAAAAAAATGGCGTCTGAAATAATTTTAAGTTGATCGTTTACGAGACTACACAGCCATTCGTTTTTGTGGATAAGATATTTCTAATCACTAAAATCAACACACCACGCACCAAAAATCCTTACAGCAAACACACATTTTACAGTAAAGATATGAAAACTCTTACCATTCTCCAACAGATAGCCCGTATAAAAAATTATAGTGTGGCCGCTGGGATTCGAACCCAGGTATCCACGGCTACAACACATAATTCTTACCACTGAACTACGGAGTGACTTTATGTTTTTTGGAGAGACGCATGTGTGTCATGCGTCTTTAAAAAAATTTGAAAAATTGAGAGACGCGTGTCCCTCATGCATCTCCGTCATGCGTCTCTATAAAAGACGCATCTCCGTCATGCGTTTCATTAAAAGGAGACGCATGAGGGTCATGCGTCTCTCCCAAAGCCGGAATAAAAAAAAAGTCAAGTACACTCGAGGAATGTTATTTGTAGTCTAGAAAAAAAAAAGAAAAAAACCCGCCATATATGTTGTTCTTGGAACATAAGTAACTTGGTCCCAAACAAACAAATCAATAAAAACATGCATTGGACTAATTTATGCAAACCAGTTTCCTGCTCCATGCATAAGAAGCATAAAGCTTCGTGGGTGAGGATACAAAGAAAAGTATAGTCACAGAAGCACTAGAAAATTAAAAAAATCAAGATCTACCACATACCATTATTAACGTCCATGAGGTATACATGCTCCCCACCATAATTAACAAGAAGCTCCTCCCCGTTAGGACTGAAAGCAACATGAGTAGGATGCAAGCTGGAATGTCCCTGGAAATAAAATTACCAATAAAAATAAAAAATTACATCAGTAAATCATAATTCTTGTTTGGAACCCAATAGAAAATACAATTACAAGTTAGCCAAGTGAGTCTGGCCAAATATATGCAATATGCTTATAGTTGATAGAAATGGGCTAAAGTCACAGATTGCTTCCGCTCCAAACCAATCCAATATTTTAAAATACTAGTACTATACAATGGAAGTGAACAAGTTAAAGCAGTTAATGAGCATGCCAGCATATATAGCCGTTGAGAAATTTATGGACTTATAAATTGTAACATGAGAAAGAGGCATAAATAAATGCATAATCCAAAAACACTCTGGTAAGACAATATCGCATTACAAAAATCTATAACTGAACTTCATCATCCTCTATTTAGTGAAACATTCTGGAGAAGTTGTCAACAGACAAATAAGGATATTGGTTGGAAAAATCATAAACTTTGGGCACAGTCTAGTATTTCCCACAACCTTTAAACTTGTTCGTAAAAATCACTAACTTTACAATGTGTGAATTTCCAACAACGAATATTCCGGCCATGTTTAAAATTGATGTGGCTTATTTAATCCCATGTGGATCTATTTGGCATCAGACGTGTCATATAAAGCTCAAGTAAGAATCATACATGGTTTAATTTAAAGGCAAATATTAATTACCACTATTTAAATAAATCAAAATTATATTTTAGAAAATAAAAAATTCAAAATAAACATAATTTCATCTTATTCATGAAGGAGAGTCAGGCTGGTTTTCTTGTGAATGGGAAAGAGCAATGGGGGCTTGGTCATTGACGAAGTAGCACAAGGAGAACGAAGAGTATCTACCATAATTTTCGATTCGACGGCGGAGGACTGGTTCAACTGGAACTCAACGACGGAAAACACCCAGCACCAATGGTAACCTTGCGGCGACGGGAAGCCGGTTGGAGGAGGTGTCAGTGGCTGTTGATTTGAGGGATTTGATTTGGGTGAGACGAAGAAGAAATGATTACGCCATTGATTTGGGAGAGAAGATAGTTTGGAAAGGTTGGCAGTGGATAAGATTTGGGGAGAGAAATGTAAGTGTCCTTAGATGATTAGATCTGATTCAAGCTAGAACTTGCCAGTGGAAACTTACATTGAATCTGGTTCGACTGGAATCTGGTTCGAGATGGTGGTCGCCATTGATTTTTGGAGATGGGGAAGAAGAAGCTTCATCAAGATTGGGTTAAAGATGATGATGTGATTTGGGAAAGATGAATCTTCGTGACTACATGATCTGCAGGCTGGTGGTGGTGGTGGATGACGCAGGTTGTTAGTCAGCAACAGAAGCCGATGCAAGCTGGTGGCCAACTGTGTGTGGTTGAGAAGAGTTGCAGAGATGGAGAGATGTGTTGAAGGGTTGGAGAAATAAAAAATTTCAAAATAAAAGCAATACCATTTGGTCTGCTGCTGGATGTCCAGTGTATCCACATAGATAATCCGATGTGCCACATCAGATTCAATTTTGTCGGAAACAGTTGAGTCAAGTTGGGTTGGGAAATTCGCACAACCATTAAGTTAGTTATTTTTAAGACCGACTTTAAAGATTATGGAAAATACCAAATTTCACCGAAAATACCAGATTATGGGAAAACCGGTCTTCTGGATGTCTAGCATAGATAATCCGACGTGCCACATCAGATTCAATTTCGCCGGAATCAGATGAGTCATGTCGGTTGGGAAATTCCCATAACCCATTAAGTTAGTGAATTTTTAAGACCAACTTTAGATTATGGGAAATACCAAATTTGCCCAAGGTTCATGGGCTTTTTCCACCAATATCCCGACAAATAATTGCAAGATGGTTATTGTAGAAATGGGTAATTCACCCCCTTAAAAGGCCTTATAAGGGGGAGGGTTATCCAAGTATATATAGATGAGACATGATCATCATCTAGTCGATGTGGGACAAGAACGAGTGTTTTCAACACACCCCTATACGTGTGGGAATGCACATCAAACTTCCACACGAGCAGACAAAAGAAAATCCACAATAACTTGGATTTGCTCTGATACCACGTACAAATGGGTCACTCACCCCCTTAAAAGGCCTTAAAAAGGGAAGATTATCCAAGTTTGTATAGATGAGACAGGATCATGAAGTGAATGTGGGACAAGAATGAGAGTTTTCAAAAGTTATGATAGCACCTTTGTTTCCATGGCTCAACATTTAACATCCAAAGGAATCATGAGACCTGTTAGAAATTCATTTGTGAACGTCCAGCCTAGAAACCATGGATTTGGAAAGAAGAAAACACTTCCATCCTACTAATTTGAAGGAAAATTGTGAAAAGTATTTGTGCAAAAAAAGACCATAAGATGAGCTGATTATTCCGAAGTTACTTATGTTGTCCAACAAGAAAAAAAACTCGGTCTAGATTTCAGTCTTTTCCTAAAATATCCAGCTTTCTCAAACACATGACATCAAAAAGTACTTCACATAGCAATTTACAAGAAGCTAATAAAATATCAATAGCTAATAAAAAGCAACATAATTGGAACAAAAGGAGTAGAAAAAACAAGTCTGTTAAAGGAAGTCTGAGCAGAGTGTTGACTTAGGGTTAAGTCATGGACTAACCAGGTCGGATAGATGCATTGGGCAAAAGTAGTCCACGCATGGAGGTGGTGGCAACTTATTCTGACTAGATGATAGTGGCGGCAGCATTCTTCTATCATATACACGTGCAAATGCATCACTACAGTGATTAAAAACAGTGGTTAGAAGATAAACCACATGTACAGATACAGCTGAATTAACTATTGAATACCTGCCGCCGACAAGGACTAAATGGGGCCTAGTAGAACTGATATCACAAGACTTCAAAGAAAGAGGCTGCTTTGGAGGATCTGCTAGTGACCTCTTAGCTCCACAACGCAAATCGAGCTGCAATTGAGTAGCACATAGGCAATAATCTTTAGTACAGAAGAACAGCAATTCAAATATATCCCAAACCCACTGCAATTACAGTTGGCACTCCAAGAAAAAAGGAGCATGCAAAGCAGTGTAGGAAACAGAAGAGACATGGGAGGGAAGAGCAATATGGAGGAGATAGAACTAACAAGAACATTACGACATTCTTGATGAGAGGACCCAGCTGGAGGACAAGAAGAACCCTCACGAAAATCGTGCTGCCGAAATGTTCCATCTTCACTGGCACTCCACACCAGATTAGGATTTCCAGGTTCCACCTGTAATAGACACATAGATTAGCATCAACAGCTACACAATAGCTAAATAATTACTTTAAGATAGAGAATGAGAAGATTACAGCTAATTTTTTAACCCTCCTAGTGTGACACCGGAAAACTGCTGATGGACAGATACTACTCCCCTCCAGTCCGTTTCTTCTTAAACGGGACAAATTAAATAGGCGAAACATCACTCTGACTACGTGAAACGGGATCACTCAATTCAGGTGCAATGTCATACATAAATATGCAGTCTGCCATGATAAAATTACCTCAGCGTCTGCTGCCCCAGAAACCACAAGTTCATCTGAAGTTTCAGGGACAAATTTTGTACAGAAAATATTGGCAGAATGGCCAGTCTCAATTGAGTCCATAAGTTTTCGACTTGAATAGGACCAGATGTTAACCTGCAGAAAATAAGACATCCGTCATATTCGATAGCTGGCATACCATGTGAATGTTGAGTAAATTCACAAAAGGGACAAACTTCACAGGGACGAAAGAAGAAAGAAGAATTAGAATGAAAAGGTGTCTTGCAACAAATTGATGTAGTTAGACTCAGGTTTGATGGTGCTTCCCAAAGGAAGCGCCCTCTCTTAAATTAAGTCCAAGTGTAGCTTGCCTCGTCTACATGGTTTCACATAAGCATAGTTGACAAAAGTGCACCTTGGGTGGCAGCTACAGGTTTTTCCTGACAGGCAAAAAGTGTTGACAACGAGTCCAAATCCACAGAGACTAAAAAGTTAATTATGTTACATGATTACATTACTAGTTTTCAATTGCTAATCATTGTCGACCACAATCAGGATGATGTTGATCATTGGAGGAGCCTTACTAAACTGTTGTTAGTGTTGACTAGTTTAAACTAGTTGACAAAAGAGGCAGGCTCACTTTAAACTCTTGACACGGTGCACTACATTCAAGCAATCTAGGTGTGGAAGCATTAAATTTGAAGTAATTTTGTCAAAGTTCTCATAAGGATCACAGAAAGATACCTGACATATATATATATGGTTACATAGATACAATAGACCAAAAAAACTCATCAGTGGTCCAACTGAAAGCCTTCACATGATACTACATTTTAGCCTTTCTAGCAGACTTCCAATGAATGGAAGCAGTACTGGGAAACAAGGTGCTGCAGTGAGATACATTAAGGCTAAAAGCACCTGCCATGCTCATACATAAATGGTTCTTTAGGTGCACTAGACAACAATTTCAAAGGCGGCCAAGTTATATCATAGGAAGGGATACCATGGATCCCTGCCGTAGTCAGATCTATGATTTGCGTGCACATAAAATGGTGAAAAATTAAGAGACTGCTCATCCTATGCTAGAAATTCCTGAATCTCGAACTCTCTTTTATTTTTTTCCAGAAGGACCAAAAAAAATGATGTTTGATATAGACAAATATCAGCTAGAGCAACCATCTAGTTAATTTTAATTCTTTTTTTCTGTACTGTCCATTAAGAATCAGAAACTTCAATTCCATCAATTAAAGTCTTTCTGTGACATTAAGCTGATGAAGAAGACCTAGATTGCCATCACCATTAAATAAACTCAAGCTTAAGGCACCAATCAAACTGATTAATCTAGACTATTGTGCATGCCACCAATAGCTCTTAGTCTTAGAATAAGACTGTCTAAAGCCATTGAAAATTGGAAGACCAACTGTTTATCTTGTCATTATCACAAGGATAGTTGACTATTCGACCTACTGGACTTTTCATTTAACTGAGTTTTCTACAGTTCCATTATAGTACCTCTTTTTTCTATTTCATAATTACTTCAGGTCAATCAGTGATTCAGTTCCTCTTTCACCAACTTCAGATTCTAGACACTACATTTATCAACCATTGTAAGAACCTTGCATGCATGAAAGGGTGCAGGTATTAGGTTAAAATCGGTGTGCAATAAGCTTAATCATACTTGAGTATCATCAGATCCTGAAATTAGCATAGAGCCTTCTGAATTCCAAGCTATAGTATTCACACAGCCACGGTGCCCCTGCCAAATAATAAAAATGGAATGAGAAGACTTACAAACTGAGAATTGCTGTGTGTTTTGTTTGACACTTCACTTAACCATATCGATACTAAGGTACTGGAAATATGGCCATATAAACTTCAAATATGTTAGCAAACTAAGTATATATATTTTGATAGCCACAACAAGATCACCATCACTCCATTGGCTACTTGGAGGATCAAGTCATTCAACATGCAGTACGTCAGAAAGTTTGACTGTGTAAAAAGAAAAGATTTTTAAAGGTGTTGAATATTATGGGAAAAGTTAAGGAGCAATGTTGTCATCACGACACAAGAACTTGAGTTTTTGTCAACAACAAAATTAGAGATTGGGGTTTTACATTTCAATTGCTAATCTCAATTATGTAGCATCTGTTAATTTCCTTATTCAAGTTTCCACCTCTATTGTAAACTTAGAAAGTCCTTTTGATAATTTATAGGACATCATCAGGTCCTTTTTTTTCTTACGTTCATTCAATAGATATTTTTTCTCTCAAGAGTCAAGATAATTTAGAACCCCGTACATCAATAAATTTGAAAAACACGCCTTACCAAAAAGATTCAATTACTTCTCCTGTTTATTGGTGTCAGCAAAGTTGACTGAAAATAATGCTATTCATAGAAGGCAATCTCACATTCACCTTTCTCCTAACTTGTATGGGATTAGTAAGTGAGCCTCTAAAGGTCATAACACATTTTCTTGGAATTCTCTATTATGTATCAACTCTGAGGAAGAGTGCTGAAAAAATCTTGGAATTCACATCATGTTCAGGACTGATGCTCCATGACAACTAGATAAACTGTTTTAGACCCACTCACTAAAGGCATGCATCATGGGAAGCCGGTAATGATAATATTGGACTTAAATAGCTTAATCTGTTCAATTGCTGCAGCCCTTTCAAAACAACTGACACATCCCAAAATGTAAGGTGCACCCTCATTCATTTCAAGATTAGCTTAGATAGTAAGCCATCATCACTTGATGACACGAGGACCAAGAAAAAACTATTCAAACTAGAAACTTTAGCAATGTACTTGAGGTTTACAAAACCAGTGTTTTTTCCTTTTTCCAGTTCAGTTGTTAGAACCACAAACATTAACAACATGGTAAAATAATCTTAAGAAAAAATAAGTTAACAAGAGGAGTGAAATCTCCCAAATAGATAGTGTTACCTCTAGTTCTCTTTCCAGTGAGAGCCTCCGCACGAGTGAGGAGTGCATCTGCACAGCATGGTTAAAATCCTGGAGATTGAAAGCTGAGAAAGTAAGAAGACGTATGTAGAAAGTTCATTGCGGTAGTCATATATTTCCCCCGTACAACCCAATCACAATTACACCCTTGAGAAGATTAAAAACAAACACGATATGTAACAGTTAAAATCCCCTAGAATTGCTGATATCCAGCTACCCTAAAATTGCGGACATCTCCAATAGAAAGTTTTAGAAAGTTCAATTTTCCAGCAGTCTGATAGGGTAAAACCTCTTCATGTATTAAGAGGCGGTTGATGTTACAGTACAGAGACTAGGCCAAGCAAAATACAAACATCACTTAAAACTGTAGAATGAAATCAATTGTTTCGAAAATCGTAGCAGAAACATGATCAACAACAAAATCAAAGCACATTGATAGGAATCGGTGAATCTCACATAATTCGAGTGTCGAGGGAGAATAGTCGGCGAAATCAAATAATAAAAGGAAGGATTGAAAGAGAGACAAACATTATGAGTGTGGAGAGTGCGACTGTTAATCAAGTCGGTGATGCTGCCATCGTGAAAGCAGATGGAGCAGTCCATTTCAGAGCACCGCTGCGAAGATCGTCCCGCCCAACTTCGACTTTGCCGGCTTCACGAACCACCTTCGGAATTCCTGTAACGGAGTACTGTTTTTTTTTGGGAATCGATTTACATAAAAATAAAGTTGGTGGAATAAAGACACGTGTAAGCCCCTAGAATTTTCTCTGGCTCAGACTCAGCCCACACCAAATTCACATTTTAAAAATGGTTACATGGATAGCTAACAATTAAATACTTTAATCAAATATTTTTATACTATTATTTTAAAATAAACTTCAATGAAATCCAATTGATACTCGGTAAATGGTTTCATTAACAAAAAAAAAGTAATTTGCGCCTATAATCCAAATTCAGATATTGTGGGAGACCCTCAAAAACGAAGAAATGAGGATAAGTCTTGTTTATGTTAAGTGTTAACTATTCACAAATCAATGTGAGAATACCTCTGCTATAAGTTTTGTATAAACTCCGGACCCATAAAGTTTAGTCAAATTCTGGTTTATTCCACAAGTTTCAAAAGTTGCGGGATAGATCAAAATATGATCAAACTTCGTGATTTTTTTTTGCCGTTTGCCATTTTATTAACAATTAAACTAAAAATATTTATGTAAATTCTCAAATATAAGTATTGAATCAAATATATTTAACATTATATTTCTACCCTTAATATTTCATTCAAATTATAGAAATTTTTATTTATATGCTATCAAATACAATTAGTTTTGCATCAAATATATCTCCGGATTATTTTCCACCCCTAAAATTCTACTTAAGCTCATCTGGTGTAATTTTATAATTTTGTTTAGGTAATAATGTTTGTTTTTATATTTCAAAAAACTGTCCATAACTTTCATATCTCAACATGTTTTCAACCTTCAAAATATTTCATAAAATGTCCTGTCATACAAAATTTGCATTTTTTCTTTAAATCTGGGACACTTTTCGAAATATGTTAATGCTTAAATACTTTTTATGAATTATACTAAAAGGTGGTATACAAAATATTATTCATGGAAAAAACTCTACTTCGATGTACGACGAGGTGGATCATTTTTCATCGATGATATTTGGTAGAAACGAAAGTTAAACACACTAAAATTGAGGCATAAAACACTAGTACTGTATTAAATTTTTTAACACAGCACAAACATTAGTAGTAGCATTTTGTGACTTTATGCTTAACTAACTATACAACGTCGATTTTGTTTTTCCCGCAATAAATAAGCAAATGTTCCTAGCAGTATACATCGAGGAAACAAAAAAGGGAGAGGTATCAAAATTACAATCGTACTTCAGAATTTTGCAGGATAGTACAAGTGAACAAGATATGTGTTGTACCTCATTCAACATAATGAGCTTACATAAACTTTCTTACAAAAGTTGAGTCTGCAAGTCACAATGATCATGCTAAAATCGTTAAGAGGCTAAAAATTAGGAAAAAATCGATAAAAAATGGCGCTAAAGCCTTCCCAAGAACCATCAAAATTGTTCAATGCTTGTCTGGCCCGGCTCAACAGTAACACAACAACGTACTAGCTCGTTAGCCACGCGCACTGAGCATTCTCGTATATATGGTAGGTAGGAAATCAAAGCCCGCGTTAAAAAACACGGTTCAACTTGTTGCCACCTTCCTTTTGACAATTCTCTTCCTTCTAGCCTTGGGCGCAGGTGCATCACCCTCCACTTTAGAGTCGGTTTGTCCTTGTCTGATCCCAAGAAGCCCGAGCCCAGAGACAATAGCATTTTTGGATATGAACCATTTTGAAGAAGACTGGTTTACGCCTTCTGAAGGTCTGTTGTAAGCTTTCAGTAGATCCTCCGATTGAACCAATGGATCAGCTTCAACACCAAGCCAAGCCAACCTAGACGTTTCTCCCACTTGAACATTCAGGACCCTGCATGGATTTGCATTCACATTTTATTTCCTCTTTCAAAATCCAAATTTACAAAATGCAAGAGAACTTTTCACAGAAGTGTAACTTGTAAATTGTTAGCCTTAACCCTTTTATGCTAGTTCTAGAGACTCCACATTTACATCAAGATTCAAGACATGATCAGGAAAGAGCTAAATAAGGGATAAAATTTATTTTCTTTCAATGAGCTCAATGCCCATATGCAGTCCAACAGGCCGAGAGAGAGAGACCTTCAAATACTACTACAGTTCTGCTCAAGTCAAACCATGCTTTCAACCAATTAAGCTCATAAGAACAAATATACTATCAGTTTATAATATTATAGAGTGAGATTATTCAAAAATCAAAAGACAAACCTCAAAGCAGTGCTGAAGAACAGAGCTACTCCAATAACATCGAAGTAACTGGTCGTAGCTCTCTCAAAACCACATAAGAGTTGATACCGCAGATTGGCATAGAGACCAAGGAAAGCTCCGTAACCAAGTGCATTGGTGCTAACAGATGGAACGCTCACTGATAACCTAATAAAAGTCATCCCAGAAAAAATGCTGAGTGTCAAGAAGCTAGGAAAATTACCAGAATAAGTATAGGTTAACGAGGACATTATCATTGTGACTATTTATACCTTCCCTCCTTTTTCCTGGCTGCAAAATTTGATAGAGCCCCCTGTGCAGCTCCGGCCGTAAATCCTACCATACTTAACTCTGCAGCTTTGTAAAGGAATGATAGAAGTCTCTTTTGGATGTCAAAGTCTCTATATTTATAGCTAGCTTCAAAAATATTATTTGGGAGCTTTTGCAGAGTATTCTGCAAATCAGTTTGGAAGGTGGTTCCATACGAACGACTGGGGGCAAGAGACCAAACAACAATTGCATTGCAAGCTGTCACAGTGAGCACATTGATGAGGGCAAGATCCCATTCCTGCTTTATCCTGACACGTGGAAATTTTAAGAGTACACTAAGTCCTGTTCACTAAGTCCAGACGCACATAATAATACAGTGAGTTTCCTTCTCTGTTATTGCTACTTCTAAGTGTACCTCTCTTTTCGATTCTGGATCTCCCACAAAACAGAACAGCCAATTGTACTTGCCTGGTCAAGAAGTAGCCTGAGCATAAATGCTGGATCGGCAATCATCCTGTCAGATGAAGGTCAAATAAATATATAAAAAAATACTAGTTCCAAATCCAATTTATGATACGAGGAAAGTTATTCACGAACTGCTGCTATGTAGTAAAAACCCCAAGTGTCCAGCATAAAAATGTATTGTTACTATATAGAATATAATGCCCAATTAATGAGATAGCTGACATCCTCATGTAAACATTTAGAGATCTCTAAGAGACCAGCCAACAGAGAAGAATTCATAAAAAGTCCTTGA
This sequence comes from Salvia splendens, assembly GCF_004379255.2. Classification (NCBI taxonomy): domain Eukaryota; kingdom Viridiplantae; phylum Streptophyta; class Magnoliopsida; order Lamiales; family Lamiaceae; genus Salvia; species Salvia splendens. The sequence continues at coordinate 37,054,469 of NC_056036.1, read as the reverse complement.
AACCACATTTTCCCTTGATACTTCACAAGTTCCACATACCAATAATTGAGCTCCTAACAAACCAAAAGCAACAATGCAAACAAAGATCAAGAAATAGCTCCAGCCAAATACAAGCCCGAATCATTCAAGCAGACATAAGAACATAACATTAAGCTGCTACTAAGAGATACAAACTTACGATCCTATTGTTACAATAGAAGGCCTAAATTCCCCACTCTACTACTCTTGAAATCATACAAGACGAAAAAGGAATGAAAACAGCAAATCAAGGAGTATAAGAAAGCTACGCCTTGCTCTGAATTTCCAGTGTCTAAGATAGAGAAACTATTTCCAGACTGTAGCTACATAGCAGTCAAGACTCATAAGTTCGGGGTACAAGGGAAAAGCCGATGCCCGACATAAATCACATATTTCATATTTCATGATGCTATCAAGAGTGCAATTTTAAGAACAGAGCTGTCGAGATATTTTTATCTTCAATTTATTTCGCAAAAACAAACGCCTACAACCAACCTGCCAATAAATGCTCTAGACAGTCCTTGGGGAATAGACCGTGAGATGAACCTTGCTGTGGTTGGCCTGGCATTAATTGCAAGAAACTTTACTAATTGAGCAGAACTAACCATACCCTGTATACAAGCAGACATCAGATACTAGTTCTCAAAAAAGAGGGTGATAAAAGGGGCCTAGCATTACCATTTCATAGGCTTGACGGAACCCAGCTGGCAAATCCATAATTGTCTTTTGCCACTCATTTAATACAGCATCAACAAATTTCCTATCAAACAACTGCAGATAAGTGTTAGCAAAAAAGGTGGTAGACAAAAATTAAATAGATTAGTCTTTAGACAAAATTGCATCCACTTTTGTTTCTGTGGACAGATTTGTTCATTACCTCCTCCAGAATGATCCTTCTCCTAAACGGTCCACCCTCGTCTCCCTCATCACCCTCATCAAAATCGTCAAAGTAATCATCATCATCGCCACCATCATCACCTCCATCACCACCGCCATGACTAAGACCCTTCCCCTGATTGCCACCTCCACCCCCAGTTTCAATCTGCCATTATAAAGAAAAGAAGCTTATGATCAAGAGTACATTTGAATCCATGAAAGCAGGTTTAAGGGGACAATGTAATGAAGACTGAGATGGCATGCAATTTTGTTCAGCAACGAAGAAGTTCCTTCAATCGTTAACCAAGTAGGCTCAAATTAATATCAGCAGCACTAAACCAGAAACCTGATACATTAGAGCTATGAAGCACAAATCCATGAATCCAACTGCGCCATGGTCAAGATAGACCAAAGATTGCAGTACAGAATGGAGAAATTGAATTCAGTCAACAAAGATGAAGCAGCAGAAGATGAGCATAGCCTCACCACGAGAACCCCAAATATTATTCTCAAATGCTCATCGCTCAAGTTCCACGATAAAAAAAAAGCAGAAACACTGAAAGCTGATGGATTACTCAGTTGCTCCAGAAAAAAAAAGGACACTATAGAACAAAACACACATAATTGGCCACAGGTACTCTTCGCTATCCAGTAAAAGAGCTCCGAGAAGAACTCAAATACTCCCTTAAAAATATTCCCGCATAAATCCATAACCTCTTAACTAATTTCTTGCTATATATAATTGTGCATAACTTGTGAAATTCGAAATCACCTGAGCACTAGACTTAGTTTCCTTCTTCGTCATATCCAGCTTCGATTTCTCCAAGGTAACTGCTCCAAACGCCCCGTACTGTCCCCCCTTCATAGTGGGGCCAAACTCCACGGAGCTGGAAGGAGTCGAAGAGGGAGCATCCGGCGACGCCTGAAAGCATCGCTCAAGGTGCGCATTAGCGTCACCGTCAACCAACGCAGAAGATGAAGCCCTAACTGTAAAATAATGCCTCCGCCGCCTGCCGGGAAACGGCAGCGATGCTGGACGCAGGGAAATGGTTGCAATTGGCTGCAAGGTGGACGTCAAGGATTTGGTCGTTGGCGCGAGAGGCATAATCTGCGCTGTTTGGAACACTGAATGAGACATCTTTCGCTTTGTTTTGTGATCCGAACTGGTTTGAGCGGGATACTGGATTTGAAGATTAGGGCTCAACTTTGTCGTGGAGAAATGGATGATAATTCTTGATTCCCCTTGAACTAATTCCTCCCTCAGAGAGAGAAGTAGATTAGGGGTGAGGGTGAAGTTAAGGTTTTTATCAAAAACGTGCCGACTCTGCGACAAACTCACTCAAACTCGGAGATGAATCGACTCGACCTTGAATCCGGATTAATTTATCATTTATTTAATTCCACGTGAATGTTGATTAAAAAATTAAATAAGGGTCATTAAACATTTTATTAGATGTAAGTAAATGATGAAGCAAGGGTCATTCTCAACTAAAGTAGTTGTTCAAAATATATAGTTGTGAAATGGTGAAAAAATTAAGGGTCATTCAAAATTTAAAAGAAATTTTAGTTGTGAATTAAAAGAATTCTAATAATAACCTAAACATTTTAACTCGTAATTAAAAATCATTTCTGGCTGTGAATTAATATCTCAAAATCTATTTTAATTTTGAATTAAATAATAGCCTAAAAACACATACATAATCAAGAACAATTTCGACTCATGGGCGGATGCATATCCAAATGACTAGGGGCTTAGAGCATCCACAACGGTGGACGGCGGCCCCGCGTCCGTCCGTGCCAGCGGCGAGGACGCATACCGCCGCCGTTGCGCTCGCGCCGTGCCAGCGAGCAGGCGACGTGGCGGCTTACGATTGGGCAACGGCATAGCCGTTGCCTTTGAATTATTTTTTTTATTTTAAAATTCAATTTTTAATTATATAAAATGATAAACAATAAAAAAAAATTCCAAATCCCAAAAATATGGCCTTTTTCCCGTTTTTTCTGAATTTTTTTGAATTTTTTTTATTTTTTTCCCCCAAAATCATCTATAAATACACACATTCATCATCCATTTATCACATCAAATCATCTCTCATTCATCTCTCATTCATAATTCTCATACAAACTATCAACACATTCATCCCTCACTCAAAACCTCAAATGGATTTCACCCATATTATGGCGGAAGCGGAGCGCGAAGAACAAGAATACTACGAACAACATCGTGCTGCTTACGAAGCATACGTCGCGGCGAATACCCCCGCTCCTCCTCCTCAACGAACCAGATCAAATCGCCGCTACATCCATCGTGACCGGGAGGGAGCCCACGAAAGGCTCGTTGCCGACTACTTTGCCGACCAGCCGCGGTTTCCGGCAGATTACTTCAGGCGCCGTTTTCGCATGTCAAAGCGCTTGTTCATGCGAATTGTCAACACATTGTCCGCACGTGTTGAATTCTTCCAAACAGGTTCAGATGCATCCGGCCGGCAAAGTATCACGCCGTTGCATAAGTGTACGTGTGCCATCCGACAACTCGTTACTGGGCAAAAGGCCGACATCTTCGACGAGTATTTGCATATCGGTGAGTCCACTGGAATCCTTTGTCTAAAGAATTTTTGCGAGGGCGTTCGTTCAGCTTTCGGGGATGAATTCCTTCGGGCACCCACCACCGATGATTGCCAACGGTTGCTTCGTCTTCACGAATCAGTCCATGGCTTTCCCGGAATGCTTGGCAGCATTGACTGCATGCATTGGAGGTGGAAGAATTGCCCGACTGCTTGGAGGGGGCAACACTTGAGCGGTCACAAAGGCGGCGGCCCAACGCTTATCCTTGAGGCGGTCGCCGACTACCGCCTATGAATGTGCTATATTCTTCACCACTCTTCAATGATGTGATGAATGGTGTAGCACCGGCGATCGACTTCACCATCAACGGAAATAGATACCACATGGGTTACTATCTCGCCGATGGTATCTACCCACGGTGGTCGACTTTCGTGAAGACGTTCAACAACCCGCACGACCCGAGACGGGTTCTTTTTGCGCAGCGTCAAGAGTTCGCACGGAAAGACGTCGAAAGAGCTTTCGGGGTCCTTCAAGCCCGATTCAACATTGTTAAGTCCCCGGCTCGGCTATGGTACGTGAATAATATCGCCGACATCATGTTCACGTGTATTATCTTACACAACATGATTATAGCCGACGAAGGGCCGAGGGCGGCTAGCTTCTACGACGAGGACGAAGCCGGAAGCTCAACAGCGAGGTCTCCCCCACGCCGAGGCGAGCATACGACGGTTGGCCAGAGAATCGAGACAAGGCACACAATGCGCGATACCCGAATCCACAATCAACTACAAGAAGACCTAATCAAACACATGTGGGCGAAATTCGGCAACGCTTAGTGGTTTTTTAAATTTTTAGTATTTTAATTATATAATTTTTAATTTTTAGGATTTTAATTATGTCGTTTTTATTTTATTTGTCATTTGTAATATTATTTAGTTTTTTTAATGAATTTTAGTATTATTGAAATGTTTTTGTTTAATTGAATTTTAAATTAATTGTGCTCGTCCTTGCGGAAGAGCACAGCTGTGGGTGTTGTGCTCTTGCCAGAGAGCAGGCAGAAAAAGTGGGGCCGGGCCCACAACCGTGCCACTGGCAAGAGCAAGGTTGTGGATGCTCTTAAGCCATTAATAAACATAATTTTTTTTATATTTTTCCTTTGTAATTTTTTTAATTTATACCAATTTTATGTAAATATTTATATAAAAGCCCTTATCCATGAGCTAAATTATACATGAATATAGTTTAAATAAATTTTTATAATAAAATAGCTCTTACAAGTGATGATTTATGCGTCCGCCCCTTATCTCGAATGTGAATGATAACCCTCTTTCATAACCAAGATACTTAATATAAAAATACTCACCCACAATGTAATTAAGAGTATTACGAGTCGTGAATAGTAACCGAGCTAAAAACTCTAATTCAATAAAAGGATAGCTTAAAAACTTTTACTCATAAATACTACTGGAGTACTAAAAAATATATGCAGTTGTGAAATTTTATTTTTAATAAATCCACCGTTGTTCCTGAAAAAAACATGAAAATTCTCATTCACGCTTAAAATTTAAAACTTTCATCTTTGAATAACACTTAGCAATATCTTATTCACAAATCACAATCACATCCTAATCAGTTTATAGTTATGATAAATGAACGATGTCTACAAATTTTCATTAACAATTAGTAAAAGATATTTTTAGATTACGATTGATGACTTCATATTCAACTTCACTGATGAGTCTATTATTTTGTTAACGGTTATTCGCAATCGAAATAAATTTGAAGTTGTGAAAATGCGGAGGAAAAAAAATAGCTGAAAATATCACTATTACTAATGCACAAGGGATCGAGATAATTTATACAAGTAAAAAAATTTTAAAAAGTGTGTTTAGCGCTTATTGAATGAATCGGTATATAAAAACAATGAATCCTCTCTCAATATACTCCATCTTGTATGTCTACCACTAAAAAAGTTTCTTACTCCATATAAATAAAACTTTTTAAAGTTTACACATTTTTAAGTCGACTCATATAAAATACTCTTATGTCCCATTAAAAATGAAACGTTTTCTTTTTTTTGGTTGTCCCATTAAAAATGAAATATTTTCTAAAATAGAAACAACTCTATTTCTACTTTTTTATCTCTCTTACTTTACTCTCTTTTTATTAACTCATAAAACAATACAATATAAGATCTCGTGCCAATTCTCAAATGATCAATATTAAGTGGGACGGAGGGAGTAATCACATGCATGCAATAGCTTAAACTTGCGGTGACGATACATAGAGCTATCTTGACTCTCAATCATCCTTTTCTTTTATTAGAGGTGATTGAGAAGATTAGGCAAACAAAACTAGGTAACCAAAAACCCTGAAACCGAAGAAATCTTTCATGCAAAGCCATTCCTTCATCTCCACAAACATCACATTTCACAACACACATATATATTGAGAGAGAGAACGAGGTTCAACCATACCAATCATGTCCACGGCTCGTCGACCCAGCGCGGTAGTGAACGGCGTTCAAAGAGCAAGAACCCACCACTACTATTGGTGCCGGCGCTGCCAACGCTCCATCAGAACCACCACCACCAACCCTGCCGAGGTCATGTACCCGCGCTGCTTCGGCCAAATCCACCACGAGCTCGACGTCTCGAGGCCGGGCCCCCTCCTGGAGTCCGGCCTCGAGCCCTCTCCAGCCGCGCGCGTGCTGGACACCCTCGCCGGGATGCTCGACCCGCCTCGCCGCCGCCACCACCAAATCGAAGACGGCGAAAGCAGCAGGCGCCGCTCCTTGATACTGCTTCAGTTCATAAGGCCCGATCACCATCCCACTGAGCCCGCTCCGCCCGTGATTGCCGGGAGTGACCGGGCGGCGGCGGTGAAGGCGCTGCCGGTGGTGGAGGTGAGCGAGTGGTGCTGCCCGGTTTGCAAGGAGGACTTTGAGGTTGGGGTGAGAGTTAGGGAGCTTCCGTGCAAGCATTTCTATCATGATGATTGCATTATTCCTTGGCTACAAATGCACAACACGTGCCCCGTGTGTCGCTACGAGGTGCAAGGGCTGCCATCTAACAACAACGACAACGACAACAACAATAACAACGATATGAATAGTAATTTCTTCTTCCCTGGTGATGACTACGATCTTGGGTATAGAGGCGGAGAAGAGGAAGGTGATGATTCCGGAAACTGGAGGTGGCTGGAGTTCTTCTCGTCGAGGCCATTCAGTTTCCTTATGAAATGGGCAAATCTATGCCTTGACTTTCTTGACGACAACATCACTCGAGGAGGTATAAAATCTTTGTTTTAGCACTGATTTTATTTATACTTGGAAAAAAATCATCCTCGTGATATCCAAACTAGTAGTAATAAATATGAATTGACTACAAAGACGATGAAGATATGGAAATTGTGACAGGTAACTCTGTTGGAATCGTGCTTGGTCAAACGACTTTGACTAATAATAAATGTTACAAGACATTTAATTTTGTGAAATTAAATGCAATAACGTCGATCTAAGTTCCGAGTAGATGACCGTAGCATATTCATTTTCTCAAATCCGATTCCCGGTGAGTGAGAAATAATATATTAAAGTTAGTCACAATAAAGCTAGAAATGAGCTATGAGAAAAAAAAAACTAAGAGATTAATTAACTAAGTGTTAATTATCCCACATCGGGGATGATAAACTTCTTTGATGAAGTATTTAATAAGATGAATTATTATGTGTAATAATTATCGTGGAACAAGATGGGTGACAAAGCTCACACGTGCGCACACGCGTGCGCCGCCGCCGCCCGCCCGCGAGCCGCGCACCGTGCCCCATGCACCGGGCGCCGTGTGTCGTGTGCCTCTCTCCCTCTCTGCATAATCTTTCCGTCGAAACTCTGCCCCCATCTTACTCCCGTTCGCCGGAGCTCTACTGCTAGCGGTGCTGCTACTTCAGAGACGAAGCCGTTTTATCTTTGGGGACGACACGCCAAACCGAGAGCACTACCAGGGCATATCTCGTCCTGCGGAAAAAGGACTCTGAAGGGGCTGGCAGCGGAAGCGTGCGTTCATAACGGATCACATGAATTTGATATATTTAGCAGATTATTTAGACAAAATCTATTCACGTAATTATCACATGTATCATGCTCATAACTTGAATTAAAACATGCTTTAGCACATAAAATCCCTAAAACATGCTTACTGCGGAATTAGCCAATTTACCTCGTTGATTCAATCAAGAATCGTTGATGGCTTGCTCCGTCTCCACGTGAAGATCTTCAATACAAGACCTCGGATCTTCTGACTGGTGTCCCGGACTATACGCTGATATTTGTGTGGGCAAATCTCACCAACGTACTAGGACTCGAATAATGGAAGACAAAAACTACTACCTTTCGCGATAGGTAGTCTAGGCCTATCTAGGTTGTGAAATTCTTATTTTTCTTTGTTTAGAACTGACCGTGTTACCTTAAATTGGACGACGCCCACAACCGGTCTACTAAAACAAAGACTTAGACTTTGTTACGTTTGCTCATACATTTAAATATGCAAAACAACCATTAAATGTAAGACATAACAACATTATGACAAAAATAATCTGTTGCATTTATTGGAAAATAACCATTAGAGTTTTACAGTATCCAATCACTCGAAAGGTGATTTCTAGTATACAAAACCCTAACAGACTCCTCGACTCGGCTTAACCGCTTTCTACAAGTTTTTCCGTGTAATTTTTTTCAGTTGTTTCCATGTAATTTTCTCTTTGTTTTTACCGGGTAATTTTCGCCCGGCAAGTTTGTATCTCAAAACTTTTCAACATTCGCAAGACGAGATATTCTTGCCACTAAAGGAGTTTACACACACCAGCTGAACTTAATCAACACCTTTGCTTGGATATGTCGACTGACCCGTCTACCGCCGCTGCCACCGTTCCATCCACTGCGTCCCCCATTGCACTCGTTAACACGTCGTCGAACATGACGATGATTCCGACTCCTGGTTTTTTAACTTCTTCCTCAACAACCCATTGGGTGTTTGACAATCCCTCTGGGATGGTTTCCGGATTCACCTCGAGGGGATCGGTCGGTTCCACTTTCAGTGGTTCCATTAGATCCATCGGGGTCGGCACGGGTGCTGGATCCATCGGGGTCAACACGAATGCCGGGGCCTCCATGCTCCACGCAACTATGGGGGGTACTGTGCCCCAACCAATTGTTAGCTCCTACGGAGGCAACGGACTTGGTCTCTTTCATGGGATAAACTTGGCACCAATGGCATCAAGGATGATGCCACCCGCCGAGAAGCCATCGAAGTTCACAGGAACGGATTTCAAGAGATGCCAACAGAAAATGTTGTTCTACTAACAACGTTGGGCGTCGTGAACATTGGCACCCGTCCCGGCGGATGTCCGACCGGCGCGCGGGACGTCCGCCATTGTGCAAAGGTGACGTGGATACGGACGTCCGCTGCGGACACCGGAGTTCCGCGGCGTTCCCCGGACGTCCGTGGCGACGTCCTTGCGGACGTCCGCCATTGCGTTGACCCCACGGAAGTCCGTGCGGACGTCCCGATTATTTTATTTTATTTTTCAAAAATTCTATAAATACGGCTCGTTGAATTTCATTTCATTCGCCCCACTTGTATTAACGAGTATCTCTCTCTCTCTAAATACTTTTCTTTAGAAGATAAATGGAACACCAAGATAGTTATTCCCCCGCCACGAGTGAGTCACAGAGACCGATCTTTCCTGTTGTCGGAAGTACCCCAATGTCCGCCACGATGTCCGGAATGGCGGGGATGATGCCCCGACCCCAAATGACGGCGGGGATGATGCCCGGGTACTACAATATATACCCGCCTTGGTATGGGATGATGCCCCAAATGCCCGGGGTGAGTGCCGGAATGACCCCAATGCCGGGGATGATGCCGCCCCAGATACCCGGGATGATGATGACGGGGATGATGCAGGGCTCGCCTGTCGCTGCGGGGGGGAGTATGCAGGGGGTCCCCCAATCACTGGTGGACAATGTCTGTCGCCCCTATATGGATTACTTTCGACGGACAACCCCCCAAGTACTCCTCTCGAGACTCAGTTAACTGGCATCGAGACATTCTCGATAGAGGAGTTGGGGCTATCTCTGATCCGGGATTCTCCCACAGACGCACCAACGGCGACAGGGAGGAGGGGGAGGACAGGGAGAGGGAGGGGCAGGGGACGGGGCACTACCTCGCCTGCGGCGGGTACGATGGTGAGGCGAGGGCCGCTGAGGAGGGGGGAGGGATCCAGCGGGAAAAAGAGGACCGTCTGGAGCACAGAGGAGTGCATCGCCCTTGCCAAGGCGTGGATCAGTATAGTGGAGGATCCATATATCGGGGCTAACCAGCATATCGACAGGATGTGGTGGCGCATTAGCGAAAGCTACCTCCAATTCAAACCGCCAGGGGGGGGAAGCCTCACAACGGAGAGCAATGTCGGAAACAGTGGGAGCGGCTGAAGAGGCAGCTCAGCTGATTCGCCGGCATTTACACAAACAACCTTCGCTCGGCAACCAACGGCATGTCTGCCAAGGATGTGAAGCTTCTGTCTCACCATCAGTTCAAAGACGCTGCAGCGGGCTTCGGGGAATTCAAATATTGGGATGTGTATCTTGTGGTGCAGACTTCGGCCAAGTTTACTGCGGGTGTTGAATCTGGCTGGCCGAAGCGGACGAAGATCAGCGCATCCGGGGAGTACAATAGCAGTGTTGGTTCCCACGAACTCCCCCCGCTGAGGCAGAGTTCCCGACACCTTCATCGTCGGCCCCGCCGCCGTCGCCCGGTGGGGCAAAAGTCCGCGGCGCGGATGGCGAGTGGAAGCGCCAGCGGGTCCGCCGAGGCCGAATCGGCAGCTCCTACCCAAAACGATCCCGAGCTCCCCTCACTCGCCCGTGTCGCGCAACATGAAACCCTGTTACGTGCAATGGTTGAATGGCAGACATCGACCGATCGCCATTACAGGTCGTCGCTGAAGGATATCATCAACAATATGCGGCGCGATTTGGGGTTGGGAGACATGGCGGAGAGTGGTGACGAGGGGACTACCGGCGGGAACGACGAGGGTACTGGCGGCGGGGAATCCGAGGAGTGAGACGACAGTTTTTTTTAACTATGTAATTTTTTAATAATTATGTATGTGTTTTTAAAATAAAGTGGTTGCAATTTCTCCATATTTGTGTCGAAATTTTAATTCCGTAAATTGTTTAATTTGGTGAATTTGTGAATTTTTATTATTGTGGGAAGTCCGTCAGGATGTCCTTGGGGATGTCCGCCACTGTGCAGTGGGATGTCCTTATGACGTGGCAGTGCAGTGGGAAGTCCTTATGACGTGGCAGGAGGTGTTTTTAGAAAGTCCGTGGGATGTCCGCCGGGACATCCGCACCACTGCGAATGCCCTAAATAGATTGGAGAAAAGACAACGTGTAAAAAAAATGTGGTCAAATAAGACACAAAAAATGTGGTCAAATAAGACTACGTTAATTGAAGGTAACTGCTTAATATAGAGGTCTGAGGTAGAGGATATGGGATTGGCAGTAAAGCCGTAAAGGTAGTGAAAATTGAAAATGAGAAGGTCAACCTAAAACCCGATTAGACTTCAACACAACGAAATTGAGTAACCCTTAATCACTAAAGTGGTTACAATGAACATCTCTAATTACCGAAGATGCCTCCTAATGGATAAAGCAAGATTAACGCCTAAGTGAAAAATCTCATATTCGAGTCCGCCACAATATTTTACTCTAGGGGGTGTTCGGTTGTTAAGATTAAATCTCATAATTAAATATGTATCATGTTTGGTTCATAAGATTGAACCCTTCAACTTAATCCTAGATGGATAGTCTCATGATAATTAGTCATAGCCTCCCCCTCCAACTAAAATAATCTCACAACTTAATCCTAGATGGATAGTCTCATGATATTAGTTATGACAACCGAACGCCACCTAGTAGTATTTGAAACTTATGTTGATACTAAAAAAGGCAAAACATATTTAGATTCTTCTACAAAAAACTCATTAGATTCTTATACTAATACACTTTTTATTAGGTCCTTTTCAATTATTTTGTTTCATTAGATCTTATACTAATACATTTTAATTTTAATTTAAATTTTTATACTTATATTTTAAATCTGGTTGAATCTTTATTTAACAGACTTTAGAATTTAATTAATTTTCTTGTGTTAATTACACATATTTATTTATTTTTTTGTTTTTCTTATCTACTTAAGAATTAATTCAACTACAATATCTACTAAAGGATCATTGAAAAAATAAAATTTTATTGATATTTCTCATTATCAACTTATAAATTTATCATAAGTTATATTGCAATTAAATTAATTTCAAAATAAATAAGTGGAAAAGAGAAAAATAAATAAATATAGTAATGTAATACAAGAAAGTTTTAATTAAAGTATCTCCATCAAATAAAGATTCAACTAAATTAAAAATATAAGTATACAAATCTCTTAAATTAAAATATATTAATATAAGGATCTAAATAAACAAAAAAAAAATGTTAAAATTTTTAATGAAATAAAATAAATTAAAATTAAAAAAAATATAGAGTATTAATATAAGGACGTGTATTTTTTCAATACAGATCTCCTACTCCAATACTCCCAATAAAATAAAATAATGTTAAAAATATATAAGTGAAGGTGGAATTTTATAATATTATTTTCGTGTTTTGATTGTTGGAGTAGGAATGGAGCAGGAGTATTTAAGTAGGAGATCATTATAGTATTTTGTCGCACTGCAGAGTAAAATAGTCAAAGCATAATTAAGTCTTATCCTAGCAGTTAGAAGTTCATCGAAGCGGTTGTTTTCTTGAGTTTGGCTATTTCCTCCTCAATTTTCAATCATCACAGTTGTGAGGAATAAAGTGGTGATTCATTGATGACATCCAATCCCCAGTCCTCCATCAACGTGTTTAGGGCGCTCCCCACAACTACCGCCGCCGTCACTCTCCGCCTCGGCGACGCCCTACGTCGCAGCTTTCTCCTCCGCTTCTCTCTTAAGGTAACAAGTCAACTGCGATTAAATTCAAAACCCCTAATTGCATTGAATCTGCAACATTTCTATCTCCATCTGACTGTTTCCTGGATCTCTCTCTCCAGTGTGGCTTGTTAAAATGAATCAATTTGTGCGAATCACATTTTTGACAAAATTTGATCTTGTTTGAAAGTCTTTGGCTTAGACTTCTAGTTGTACGGCCAAATGCTCCTGTTTTTATTTTTATTTTTACTTCTGTTTTCTCTGATGATTTTAGGAGCGAAATTGATGAAGCCTTCTTCTTGTTCCTAAAGTTTAGTTACTTAGTAGATGAGGTAAATTGCAGAACGTGCCTTGAACATTATGTCAACCACAAAGAATCTAACCACCCAAGTTGCTGCTAGCGGGAATCGAACTCTAAACACAGCCCTAGCAAGACAGACACTTAGTTATATGCATAGCTTATTTGAGTCCCAAATGCTTGTCATAGATACACAATTTTTTGTGATTTAGCAACGTTTTTGTGCTCCAATTAAAATGAGCATGATGATTTCAAAGCCTTGCAATATGTAACGAACCGAGCTTAATCAACCATGTTACAGGTTCTAAAATGGATATTCAGTCTGATGTAGACATGTCAATATAGTATGGGAATTGTCCATTCCAAACTAGGAAGAGCTTACCATGGCATTTTATAATTGTGCAGACTTGCATCATGAGAATCTCTGATCCCTACTAGGCATGTTCACCATATGTTAATAATACTAGTGAGTCTTCACTACAATTATTGTTTATGTGCAGAGACTTTCTCTTCTTAGTGGTGTGCCTCGTTTGGAGGATGTCTGTCACGAAAGGGTCCTTCAGCTTGCAGGTTTTTATTGTAACCAATGGTCATTCAATGCCTTATCCGGGACACTTTCGAGTTTAAGTTTCTTCAATGGAGATAAAAGTGAAAGTAATTCCAAAAAACTGGGGAAGCCACAATCAAGGACACCAAGAGGAGACTTCTTTGATGGAAGGCAATGGACTAATATCCTTCTTGCTGCAAACGTGTTGTAAGTATTAGTATTTTATACATCTGCTAATGTTCAATTCTATTATGTTGATATTCTACTGATAAATCCCCCTAAGAATATACTCCTGTATATATATTCTACTAGGAGTATTAAATAAATAAGGAAGAACAATGGAGTCAGTGAAACACTAAAAGGACATGTCGAATTGTTAAAAAGTTCTTCTCCTTATAAATATGCTGTTTCATGAGTTCCGTAGGGCAGTGAATATCTTTCCTATATTTATCTGCAGAGTTTATATTGCACAATATGCATCAGATGGCAACCTCATGTTTCTGGGTGCCAAGGTTTGACTTTATCGCCTTATCAAAGTACTGGATATTACATACATAAATCAGAATTTCTGTAATCGGACATGTTTCCTCTTATATATTTGCAGATTAATAGTCTCATTAGTAAAGGGCAGCTGTGGAGGCTAGTCACGTCTTCCTTTCTGCATGCAAATATTGGGCATCTGCTGGTTTGATTTGAATGTTACTAATAAAAGCCCTGATTCTGGTTGACTCGGCATGTTAAATTGAGAATAGTTGTGTCCTTTTCAGGTCAATTGTTATTCTTTGAACTCAATTGGGCCTACTGTTGAGAATATATGTGGTCCTAAAAGATATCTAACAATATACATCAGCTCAGCAATAGCAAGTAATAACTGGAAGCCCACTACAGTCAGTAATTTGCTTGTAATCTAAAAGAAGTCCATTTTTGTTCTCATCAAGGCCTTTGGCATACCTCAGGTGCATCCATGAGCTATTGGTTCTCTAAAGCACCAGCAGTGGGTGCTTCATGAGCTATATTTGGATTGGTAATCTCTTTTCTTCTACAAATGCTGCATCTTTTGGGTCCTATTTAATTTAACTTTATTGTCTTTCAAGGTACTCTATACTGTAGAAGAAATCTTATTCAGAGCATCATCATTACCATATGAACTGTTGCAGAGTTGCTAGTCAATCGACAATTTTTTTCTTTGTCATTCTATCTCTGTCTCTGGTTTCACTATATCTAAAATTGGTTAATTGCTAGCATACTCAGGTTGGATCCTTTGCTATGTTTGTCCTGAGGCACAGGGGCATGGTCAAAGGCACTGAAAATGATCTGAAACATATTGCACAAGTGATTGCTATAAACATGGTACGTAAACTTCTTGAGGGCTTAATGTTGAAAATGACAAATCTTAATGTCTTCTATCAGTTGGATTAAATTTTCAATTACTTCAACTTCATCAGTATCTCAGTTTGTCCCCATCATTCAGAATCATGTGACTGTACAGGTTTGCTATAACCACATTAGAGTCTTAGACAACATTCCTAATTACGATGTGACTTCCCGATCAAATCCTCAATGTATTTTACTTTCAGCACTTCAAAGTTAACAACTATAATCATTCAATACACTTTGTTTTCCAACTTACTTTACAAGATATCAGGTCACAGTATGATGTGCGATGATTGCTGGTAATTGTGTGACTATAAGCTTCAAATTTCTTCTCCGTACTTGATTAAGGGGATCACCTATATTATTACTGCATTTTATTAGATATTGTAATGATACGAGTCATGCTCTGTTGCATACTTCGATGATCTACCTAATGAAATGAACATCTCTTGTGCAGACAATTGGGTTGCTGTCTCAGGGCATTGATAACTGGGGACATGTAAGTTGGTTTCTAATTCATAAGACAACTGTGCATGCATGTATCAACTTCTTGCAAAATGAGCCTCTTACTAATTAAGATATTGTTGGATGTGATCTCACTGTTAACTGTGATTCTCAGACCATTGCTGCTTCAGTCCTGAGCAATCTTAGAACAATATTAAATATGCACCCCGTTTGTTCCTAATATACAGTAATACTCCATGTCAAATATTTCAGGCTGGAGGGTTGCTAGGCGGGGCTGCGGTGTCTTGGCTTCTTGGTCCTTCCTGGGAGCTTCAGTCCGTTGCCCGTGATGGCAGGAGAAATTTCGAGGATAAGGCGCCAATTTTTTACTTAATGAGGAGGCGTCCTAAGTAAGCTGAGCAATTCTCAACCATATTGGAATTTGGAATGGTGAGGATTTCTGTAAACTTGCAGTAAATCTTACACCTGAACCTAAATCTAGTACTTGTCTGACTATACCAACTGATGCATCTCACTTTGTTGTTTAGAAAATTGGCATATTATAGCACTAGACGCCGAAATTCTGCATTGACGTCTAAAGTGGGTATCGATGTGAACTACTTGTATCGTTATACTATTAGTTACTCACCTAGTCCCAAGTCCCATTTTTCCATTTTAGTAGTATCATGTAATAAAAGTCTCATCTCATTTTTTTAAGTGAAACTCATATTGCACTAACTCATTTTACATTATAATCATTAAAGTGCAATCCACATTTCACTCATTTGAATATACTCATAACATATTAATCAATTCATTAAAATTTGTGTTAAATGTAAATATTGTCACAAAACTTCGAACGAGAAGGATAGAGGATAGAGGATAGAGGGCGTATTTAGTAACCACTCGGTATGAAAAATGTTTTTCTACTACCAATAATCTAAGATTATTGAACACTGCAAGTATATAAAATTGGTAAATTAAGAAAAAGATATAGATATATAGTGATAATTGGATAATAGAATGCAGAGTTTTATTATAAACAAACTCGGCTATAGACAAACAATCTTTCCAAAAAGTCTTATTCTCAAATGTGTTCCGGGTTCGGCTCATATAATCGTATCGTACGTAAAAACCAACCACCACAAACAAGTACACCTATTAAGTAGATTGTTTAATTTGAGAACGTAAGAGGAAAAAACCGGTGCAATAACATCTTAACGAGTGCAACATGATCATCGCGCAAGTGAACTTGGTTGATATTAAACTCTCTGACAAGATTTGTGCCCTAGTTTTGCTAACGCCCTGCCAAAAAGTTAAGCCGACATGGTTACAATAGTTAGTGCCGCAAAGGCAAAACTAATGTTTAATAGAGTAAGAGAACTGATGATTGCAAGAAATTCGCTGAAAAGAATCAAGATTTTTGCTTCTACAGTACAAAACAAAGAGGCAGGTTAAAAGAAAATCATAATCAAGAAAGATCAAAATCTAAAGGAAGGAACCAATCCAAGAAAGATGAGGATCAAGTTAAGTGTTGGAATTTCATGCATTTTAAGAGTCAGTGTGAGACACCAAAAAAAATACTCCATCTATCCCCTAAAAATAGAAACATTTGAAATAGAACGAGTTTTAATGCAAAATTGGTGAAGTAAGAGAGATAGAAAGAAAAGTGTGTTAGACTATTAGTGAAAAATAGATTCCACCTCATTAGAGGGAAGAAATTTCCTAAAAATGAAACCTTCTATTTTTAAGGGACTGATCAAAAAGGAAAGAATTTCTATTTTTAGGAGACGGATAGAGTATAAGAATAAGGATTAAAAAAACAAGAAGACATCAAAAGCCACCATATCTAAAGGCGATGGCAAGACGTTTGTCCTGAGTGTGAATAGTTTAATGAAATTGTGGGTACTAGATTCTAGAATATGGTTTTCATTCATGAAGCAATGTTGGCATCATGGAAAAGTATGTTTCTCGCAATTTTGGGAAGCTACATTTTGTTGATAACATGCTCTTGGATATCTTGGAAAAGGAAAACATGAGGGTAATATCATCTGATAAATCCAAGATAAAACTAAATGAAGTTAGATTTTAAGATTATATAATGCAAATGTTTTGCATTTTGTATATACTCCCTTCCCTTCGTTCCATAGAAATAGGTCATATTTTATTTTTCGTCCGTCCCATAGAAATAGTCCATATCTATTTATGACAACCTTTTTCTCATTCTCTTTTACTTTATCATTTATGGACCCCACCATCCACTATACAATTTTAACTAGTAATTTTTTTTCATTTTCTCCTACTTTAGAGTGTTCACTATAGGGGCGGCGCGCCGGCCGCCCCCAATCCGCCGCCTCCTCGCCGGCCTATAGTGCGAGAATCGTCCGCCCCGAGGCGGACGAATTTTTTGGGACGGACGGCCCTTCGGCGAGAAGAGTGCGAGGACGCACCAGGGGGAACCGCTGCACCGATAGGCGCGCCGGCCTATAGCGAGGCGCCCTGGATACGGGGCGGATGATTTTTTTTCCTTTTTTAAAAATTCAATTTAATTTATCTATAAATACACCTCAGTCCCTTCATTATTTTCACACCATTCCAACTCTTCACTCATACTTTCTCTCACTAAAATTTGTGGATTCAATTGGTATTAAAAATGGACGATTTGTGGAATGACGGGTGGAATTCGCTGATTCAAGAGGTGCAGAACCAAGCCGACAGGGAGGATGCGGCGCGCGAGGCGGAAGTTGCGGAGGCCGCAATCCCTCGTGCGATAACTCGTCGTCGGACCATCCAACGAGACCATAGTGGAGCGCACCGGCGTCTAATGGTGGACTACTTTGTGGATAACCTCTGTTATCTACCCGAGATTTTCCGTCGGCGATTCAGAATGTCGGAACGGCTCTTCAACCATATAGCGACGAATTTGGCGGAGTGGTACCGGTGCTTCACCCTCCGGAGTGATTGCACTGGCCGGATCAGGCTGTCTACTTTTCAGAAATGCACCGCTGCAATTAGGCAGCTTGCCTATGCCGGACGGCTGATATGTTCTACGAATACCTACAGATGGGTGAGACGACTAGCCTAACGGTGCTCAGACAGTTTTGTAAGGGGATCCGGAAAATATTTTGTCCGGAGTTCCTACGAAAGCCCACCCCTGATGAGTGCCAGAGACTGCTAGATATGCACGGTTCGGTTCACGGTTTCCCAGGGATGTTAGGAAGCATCGATTGCATGCATTGGGAGTGGAGAAACTGCCCGGTGGCGTGGAAAGGCCAGTTCACTACTGGTTTCAAAAGCAAAGGTCCATCGATGATTTTGGAAGCCGTTGCTGACTACCGTTTGCGGATCTGACATGCGTATTTCGGTGTTGCAGGTTCGAACAACGACATCAATGTTCTTCAGTCATCGCCTCTCTTCAATGATGAGTGTCGGGGGGAGGGTCCAGAAATCAGCTTCGTAGCCAACGGAACGCAGTACAACATGGGATACTATTTGGCAGATGGGATATACCCTCGGTGACCCGTATTCGTCAAGACAATTTGCCAACCGGTTGGACCGAAGGAACAATATTTTGCGCGAAAACAAGAGGCTGCTAGAAAGGATGTTGAGCGAGCTTTTGGTAACGCGATGGGCCATTATACCGTGCCCGACACGAGTTTGGCACGAAGATGGTGTCGCGAATATTATGTTAACATGTATCATATTGCACAATATGATAATAGAAGATGAAGGATTTGCTGCTGAGCGCTGGGCACCGGAAGATGGCGCAAGTACAAGTAACGGTGTTGCCTCCGTGCTGATACAGATGGGCGTACCACGAAGCAATGAATATTTGCTCCAACGTTTCACTGATATGCACAGGAGCACAGCACATACCACACTCCAGGCCGATTTGATTGAAGAAGTTTGGGCACGTAGGGGAGGTGGCGCAACGTGAAGACCATTGTGGTTTTCAATAGATTAAATTTTCATTGTATAATTTGTCCATTACTTTAATATGACGAAAATTTAGTGTTTAATTTTAATTTCTTCACTTATAGCCGTTTTTTCTAATTACGTATATTCCTATAATTTTAATTATAATTGAATTAAAATAAACGAAAATTTTTTTGGGGCTATTGAAAGTGTTCACCTTATAGCCGCGGACAAATAAACTGTGGTTGTGGACAAAAAAGGGGCGGGGCTATTCTGGTTGTCCGCCTATAGTGGATACCCTTAGCAATTACGCATTAAAATCCGTACCGACTCTAAATAATCTATTTCTGTGAGACGGAAGTAGTATAAAACTCCATGTTCTTTTATCGATTTGTGAGTAGTTTTGCTTATTCATCTATGTTATGTTTTATAAGCATTTACGTCTATAAACAAACAAGCCTAAACTTTCTGTACTTGAATAGTTAAAGAGTCTATAAGCAACCAACTCTAAATTTTTGTACCTGAATAATGAAATACAAGTTTCAGTAGGTGACTTAGTTCTTTGCAAAAGCTCAATTATCCCTAATAAAATATTCATGACCTTTTCAGGAAAAATTATTTTTCAATTCAACCTTACTTTTTTTTGTAAGAAATTCATGTGGCTTTGTCAATGGTACAAGAATTCTAAAACAAATAAGAGCTCTATAACCGCAAAAATAATCATATTCAAGAAACATTACTTTCTTAATAAAATTATTTATAGGTTCTAATTAAATTTGAGGCCTACCCATTTAAAAAATTCTCTCAGAGCGATGATACTGCCACACGTTTCAAGAGAGCAACCTATTAGATGCCTATAGTGTGTGTGAGTAGTATAACCCAACCAATCTTATGTAGGTGGAAGCATTTTAGAAGACCATTCTCATTTCTTAACTAAAACCCAACAAATCTTATGTAAGGTGGAAGCATATTAGAAGATAATTCTCATTTCTTTACTAAAAATATGTAAATAGCTATAGTCCTTTTTTTTGTTAACATTACATTCCGCACTTCCCATAATTGCAAATCCCAGAAAGAACCCGTGCATTTTACAGTTTGTTCTTTCGGAAACCTGCAACTAGGCGACCTACCGGTTTCCTTTGATGGTTAGGTCATATACGGCCATCCTGTAAGGTTAAGCATCAACTCCAACTCACTTGTTTGTTGCTCTCTCAACCACCAAAACTGTTCGTTGACACGGGGGCCTCATCTAGGATATCCAGAGCAGGAGCAAGAATGTCAGCAGTCCATTTAAGCATTGGATACTCAGACTGTAAGCTGCAAATATGCATATTATTCTTCAGCAATTCTCAACCCAAGAAAATTGCAGATCAAAAGGTGGCAATCAGATACAGAGAAACACATTTCGGAGAATTTAAGCTGAAATCCATCATGCACAAAACTACATGGCACTGAATAAACTTTATGCATAGTATGTACCATATTAATATACAAGAATTTGAATTTCTGACAATTGCTAGAAAGTTCTAGTGAGCAAACAGATTTTAGTACAAGGATCATAATTGTTGTGACAAAACATAGCTTAAATTATCATTAGAAAAGGATGTTTATTAGTTTTTCAATTAATGTCGACCCGGTTAGAAGTGAATCGCGTCAGTAACATTTTTGTTGCAGCAGATATCCCCCAGCATCCTATTAGGTTTTTACCCATTCATAGCATTTGTTTCAATTGCAAATAGCAATATACATGAGACAAGCCATTATCTTGAACCATGCTCATCTCTTTTTCAAGAAAACTAAA
This sequence comes from Salvia splendens, assembly GCF_004379255.2. NCBI lineage: Eukaryota > Viridiplantae > Streptophyta > Magnoliopsida > Lamiales > Lamiaceae > Salvia > Salvia splendens. The sequence continues at coordinate 37,033,604 of NC_056036.1, read as the reverse complement.
TGGCAATCTTCCATAAAAATAAAAGCTTTCTTCTAATAGAATGAGAGTGAACAACTATGTGTTTCAAAGAATAAAAACATTAGATCTAGGCAAGACTACAAGATAGCTTATGTGTTGATCAGATGAAGTCATGAAACTATCATAGTACCCCTAGCATGGTTTTCTCGGAATAGTTTACGGCCACTTATTGGGATGAAATTCCATAGACAAAGCACTTAAACTAGTACTCCATATGTGATGTGATAGGATTATTCAAATACCTATTTTTTCCTCTTAAAGACGCATTTTTTGTAAAAACCATAGTTGCTCTGGCGGCCTAATTTTTGTTCATTAAAATGCGGAACGCAAAGTGCTGGAGGTGCACCTGTCAGTCTGAGACAATTCTATATCATGCTTTTCTTATACTTTTGAAATTAACTTTCAGCAGCTGAATCATAGTTATTAAAGGAGCAAATGCAAACAACAATAGAGGCACGCAATGCAAGGCACGCCTTTTGAACTTTAGGCACAAACTTAAGACAAATATTGATGATGATAAATTACATGTAAAACCATTGTAGACTTAGAAGTAATGGTAGTAAACTTTACTGTCATTTTGATACTTACATGAATGAATATAGGATGGACTGGTTGGTGCAGTTTGGGGTGCTGACACTGCTCCGGGTGATTTTCTGGGGGAATGGGGAGACAAGTTTCGAGAAGTTGGAGAAGGACTTGGTGAATCATCAGAACCACAATGTTGACAGCCTTGAGCTGCTATGGGTGTGGGAGAAGGAGAATCAGAATTTGGAGATAAAGAATGCTGGGGAGCATTATGTGGACTGGGTAAAGATTCACTGGCATAACATGTAGGACATGGCGCTGCGGCATGGTGTGAGTTGGGTGAAAGGCCAGGAGAGTAAGACGGCGCAATAGATGGTCCACCGTGATAATCTATTGATGGAGATGGAGATGGCGATGGAGAAGGTGTGGGTGCGGGTGTAGGTGTGGGTGTAGGTGCTGGTGCGTAAAGAGAATGATTCAGAAATGAGGACAAACTAATTTCCTTAACTTTTCCAAAAACAGAATGATCAAGCCCAAGGTTTTCCATAGAGGGTGATCCAGTAATTATTTGAGCTAGCTGTCTTAATCTCTCTGGCTGTATAGGAATGTCAGATGCAACTAAAGCTTCAACCATCACCGGCGGATCTTTTGTTGAGCCATGTTTGTTTGTTACTTGTACGTACACCATCTGCATCGAGAAAGATTCTATCAGGCCAGGAGGAAATGGGTAAACCAAATTCATATTCAATTAGATGAGACCAAACACCAAAGACTTTTAATTCTAAAGGTATAACTATAAATGGAAATGAAAAATATATCCATGGAAGTCTCAGTTAGAAGAAATTTTAAATCTTTAAATATAAGCAGCAAAGGAATAGAATAAAACTTAAATTGAAAGCATAGCAGCCGCAGCAACAACAGTTGTGGGACCAGATTAAGAAAGGTTGAATGTATCATCATTCATCCCCTTATGCAGATTAAAACAACAAAGTTACATACTAACAAGTACCAGGATTCAAGCTAGGGGAATGAAATTCAACTGCTGACCCAGAATTGCAATGGTATTCTAAAGTAGAAATTAGTTTTACCTCATTCGGCGTCAGGTGCAATCCCAGTTTTAGTTGTTCTTTCAACACTGGAAGATTTTCTTTGATATCATAAATTGAGCTATTGAGGGTGAAATTGACTAGAGGCAAAGACAGCAAAGGAGTACTCTCTGGAATTATAGTAACCCCGCCAGGAAATTTTAGAATCTCAAACGAAGAAGGTTCTCCAAAAATTGTGGAGGTTAATGTCAAATTGTACTGTTGAAGAAACAGATCAATCAATGACAATTTCAACACACTCAATGCCACAGGATTTGTTGTACTATTAATCGGATCAGGAATGAAGCCAAACACCACATCAGTCCAGTTAGATAAGCTATTCCAGTTGGAGGGATCTGCCGGGTGCATGGACAGAACAGCAACCTGTGAAAAAATAAGTGATCATCAACAGATCTATTCTTTTCTCTGAACTTGATGGTTGGAAAAACAAGTACTGTATGAAGTAGAAGATTGAGGCCAACCTTAAAGGAAAGGACACCTATTTCCTCATTGATATCATATTCTAGTCTTGAAATATATGGTATAAGTTCAGAAATTGGCTTTTGAAGCTGGAAATATGATTGAACAGTTGCTGAAAATAAGAACCATAACCATTAGTCAGACAAGGAATGGAGATTTTAAACAGAGCCATCAATAATAACTACCATTTTCTTCCATGTAAACTCTTGCCCTCTAGAAATATGATAATAAATTCATGTAAGATTCAAGGAAAGAAAAACACAAATAATGTGACACAACATTATAATAACAGTTAAAACTAACTAATCCAACTAGATGTTATAGTAACTACCTTTTCTAAAAGTTATTGCAGTCTTCACAGCTTAATAGATGGTGTAAAAGATGATGCTGCAATCACATTATTACTAACCTGGTCTAGAGCCTAGGCTACACAAAAATAACAACTAATAGAAAACCTAAATGGTCCAATTCTACATTTCCAACTGAAATAAATTATTGTTAGCTTCATTCACAAAGTATGCATGGACATTTGAATAAATTATACTCCCTCCGTCCCTTAAAAATAGACAACATTTGAAATGACACGGGTTTTAATGAACAATTGGTAAAGTCAAAGAGAGATAGAAAGAAAAGTGATTGGAGTATTGTTAGTGGAGAATGGGACCCTCCTCATTAGAGAGAAAAAAAGTTTCCTTAAATAGAATTAGTCTATTTTTAAGGGACATCCCAAGATAGCAAATGTGATCTATTTTTAAGGGTCGGAGGGAGTATATACAAGAGAGTAGACTTCAATCATTAGAATAAATAAAATTCTTAAGAAGGCTGCAGTACTGGCAACAGTGTGCCAATCAGGGCATTAAAACCATCAAGTTAGGTATTCAAAGATTTCAGCAATAGATTTTATTGTCATTATTCCACAGCCTGGAAAAGAAACATTTTGGTTAGCTTGAGAATCTAAAACTAGACATTCCTAATTTAAGAAACATTTCTCCTGCCTCGAGAAGAGCAAACAGCCATTACATTGTCTACAAAGACCAGGAGGAACAGATCTTGCATAAAGAAACGATCATACAAATGCATAAAGAACACAGTTGCTGCAAGTAACTACGTTCATATAAAGACCTCGATCAAAGTTATCTGTACTGAGTTAGTTGGAGTAAAGCCACATACGTCATATAACTCAATAATTACCAATTTGTTCTACAGTCCAAACAACATGTAAGAGCTGTTATACAGCGAGTTTTCACAGCAACGTATTACACATCAGAGGCCAGTTTCTACCCTTTGGACTTCACAAGAAATCTGTACACAAACTTATTCCAGTATAAAATATAAGCATATTCAAGTAAAATAAGCTTCAGAACGCTCCAATCACACGTCAAAAACATCTCTTTTAACAAACACCATGTAAAAGAAGCGCCATAACCTCAAAATAATTGGCACAAGAGTCCAATTCTAAGTCCAAGCACTACGCGTAAGTACAATTAGAAGCACTATAGGCAGAAGTACCAAATCAATTACAGGTTTCTAGCAATTACGAGAAATTCAATTCACCTAATAAAAGAAACCTAATTCTAAAGCAATCACAACATAACTTCCTAAAAACCCCCAATTAAACATGTAGGGATAAGCAATTCACCACTGAGCTTGATTGAGGTCTTAGCATCAAACCCGGGATGCTGGTATCGAAAAGGAAGAACCCAGAACAGGGCAGAAAAGAAAGCGGCGAGACTGAGCATTAAAACTAGGGCGCATTTGAAGCTGAAGAATCTGGAAACTCCCACCGCACATCTCTGGCAGAGGAAGGTTCTAGAACTGTGACGGGGCTGCTGCTGCTGTACAATTGGCAGTTGCTGATTAACGGCCTTCCCCATTCCCACCACAGCATCGGTTCGGAGCGACTCTCTCTCTGTCTATCTTTGTCTCTAAGAAATCAAAATTTAGAGATTAGAGAAGGTGTATGTATCGGCGCAGCGTACACGTAGAGGCACAGGAAGGGGAGCGGGATGGGTTTGTCGTGATTCGGTTGGTCTCACTATCAGAGTGAGTTTGTGTGTGAAGAAGGTGTGGAGAGAAGAAGTTGGGGTGGGAAGAGAAAGGGACGGGTGTGCAATGCGAACAAATGCTCTACCAATCTCCCTACCATTAAACGCACTCAATCTAAATGCTTTTTTTATCACTTATTGCTTCATCTATAATTCTACTTTAATCATATTACTATTCACATATTATATGACTGTGTAACGACTTCAGAAAAGGACTAAATGAGTGACTAAAATAGAAATGTTTTTTATTTCTAATAAATAGAGGAAGTATATTCATTTTTTTATTAGACCAAAGAGTATTCACGGGTGAACTTAGTGATTATTCATTGAATTGATTTATAGGCACCTCAAGATATAAGGGTAGCTGATCTTGACCAAATTAGTTACGAATGTACAGTCCCACGCCACTCGATCACATCCTATGATTAGGAAGTAAATATATTCTTTATTGTATCATTATTCTCTTTTTACTTTTACTTTTATGTTATGATCCGAATTATTTGATTAAGAATGTACAGTCACAAATAACATAATTAGTCCAGGGCGTATCTAGGATTTTATTGTAGCAGGGGGCAAAATTATGTATAGGAAATTTTTATATACTATATTTGAGCAGGGACATTTAGTGCAATTTTTTACATATATTTGAAAATTTATAATCTATACATATATAAAATGAGAGTTTTGGGACATTTTTTAAAAATTTGTGAATTCTGGGTATAGATTTAAATATTTATAAATATATGGTGTAAAAATGCAAATGTTGATGGGAATTTAGTTTTCTAATAATGATGATAATTTATTTATTGTGAGAATGCATGAGCGTTACATATGAGTGTCCTTCATGTTCATAGGCAGTTACGGTGAAAAATCCTTCCGATTTTGACCAAATAATATACTAATACCACTACTAAAATGAATTTAGACAGTAACTACAATCAAATCACAAATTAATGAGCCAGCTATTTTATATGTGACGTAGTTGCATGAGCCGTTACATGTACAGTGTCCATTTGAATTCGAATTAAATTTCTTATCATAAATGGAGAAAATTGAAAGGTTTTAGAATAGCCCCTCAATTCATTTGTTTGGACTATAAATATATGATAGTTGGATAGTTTACAATTCATCCACTAGTTGCTTTATTTTCTGCATAAATTTTGCTTGGTTTAGGTATTCTTCCAAATTTTCAATGATATTATTTTTACTTTTAATATATATTTATACATTGCTAATTATGGCATAAGTTCATGTTCCCATCAAACAATTTTCTAATTTAGCATCAAATTTAAATATATGTATTTATACTATTGTTATTTTTTGTTTAAAGTTCTTATATAGATGGAGGCAATCTGACCGGAGAAGATGACACCGACAAGGGGCGATGAAGTGTTGTAGTGCTTTTAGATTTCGTATGATGCATTTTTGTTACATATTTTTATGTTTTTAGATTTCGTATGATGATATTGTTTATCATTTCATAAAATTATTTCACTATGTAAAATAAGTTGAGGAAAATAGAATGGAATATGAAAATTGGGTATGTATATAATATTTTTATTAGCATTAAATTAGCCATTCAAATTTGGTCGACTAATATGGGAAATGGTCATATTATACTGCAATCAATTTGGTAGCTGAAGAATCAAATCATGTAATTTTGATTTAATTAATCATCATAAACGATTGATGAATTATATCTTCCTATAAATCTGATCAAATTAGTGTACGATTGTAATTTCTAATTTAACCGTTAGAATTTAAGTGAATCAATTCCTATATAGAATTCTAATTAAATCGGTCAGCTACTTTTAATAAAAAGAAACGCTCCTATTAAATATTTTAAATAACCATTTAATGAAAATAGCTTAGAATTTATCCTCTTGTCTATAAATATTAAACTCCATCAAATCATACACCTTACAGAAAACATGGAAATGAAAGAAAGAGAGAAACAATTCCTTTGAAATTGGCGTAGCACCACTAGAGTTCAAGGAAGCTTTCTTCTCCTTCCATAATCGCTTTCGGTATTAAAGTTTTCGATCCTATTATGTTTTATGATTTATTACGTGAAATATATGTGGTTCAAAGATCCTACATTATCAATATTCAATTATATTTTTCTTGAATACATTTATAATCAATAATTTCTTACATCTATAAGCGTGACTGAATAATTTTGATTAACCCTCATTGTTTACATAATTGCAGGAATTATATACACTATGTGAATTATGGCATTAGAGGCAATTGTTTACGCATAAAACTAAAGTCATTTCATGTAAGTATGAGATTTGTAGTTTATTTCGAGAACTGATATTTAGTTGTCAACATTTCCTTCTTTTAAATTATATCTAAAAGCTAAAAATATTACGCCTTCTGAGATAATGAAATTTAATGTCTGACCACCAGTTGATCGAGAATATAGAAGAACATGGGTTGATGCGTAGACTGCAACAAAAGTAGATTGCAGGAGAAATGAACAGATCAATGAAGAAGAAGATGTGACATTGCGTTTTTGTTTGGTTAAGATTTCTTTTAAGTTTGTGCTTAGAGTTTTGAGTGTTCGACTTAGTTTGGAAATAAATTTTATGCATAATTGTGCAAGCAATATATCTTTTTTTCTAAATGCGAGAGACATTGTGTGAATATTTTGAAATTTGTAATTTGTATCAACTTGCTTAATTAATTCCAACCGTTCTCTTTCATAATTTCCAAAATAAATAATTACACAAGTTATGTAACTGAAGAAATCTTTTAAATAAATTTACTATCACTTCTAATATTTAACGTTTGATATTTCAATAGCCATTTATGTTATTTGATTTAAAAACCTTTTCATTTTAATGCTTGGATGAATGCAAACAATATTTTTTTTTTGTTTCTTGATATGAGCATATAAACAGATTTCCAGACATGAATCAGGTAAAAAATCTCCACTATCAGTAACGATTATCAACTAGGCCGACCCAGTGTAAGATATCGAATACAGATCTAAAACCTTCAAAATAGAATAAGTGATCAACAAAGTAAAATTCAACTGGGACGGAGGGAGAATTTTATTGATATTTGGCTCATTTGTTGGTCATGATGAGTATATTTTGAATAAGTGATCAACAAAGTAAAATTGAACTGGGGCGGCAGAGGGAGAAATTTATTGATATTTGACTAATTTGTTGGTCATGATGAGTATATTTTAGAGTTAAGGGTTTATGATTTAGGTTTCAAGGTTTGGGTTTTTAGTGTATAGGGTCATTATATTGCAATGAAATAAAGCTCGACTAGGAAGTGTCTCACCAGTGCAATCTTAAATTATTGCAACGTAAACTTGCTCCTGTAGTTATAACTCAACAGTTAATTCATATTTTCACAGAATTAAAATGTTTTTAAATTTTAAGTATGATATTTAAATGTCAAGACAGTTTATTAAAATGTCAACACAAATATGTGTTGAAATTTTAATGTGATCGTATTGACATTTTTAAGAAAAGTTAGCATTTAAACGCACTCTTGTGGCCATGTGGGGTTAATGTGATTGAAAAAATATAATCCAAAGTAAAAGGATGTCGAATATTCTTTTATTTATCATTTCACAAATTTTATTTCGCATAAAGAAATAAATATGAAGAAATTAAAATGACCCGTGCATCGCATGGGCGTGATACTAGTAAACCTATAAAGGCAAAGAAGAATTGAGGAGGGGCCTCTTAAAATAGGCTGGATCCGCCCATGAATTAGTCTGATGAAAAATATAAATTTTCTAAAAACTACACTAATTATATTTTAAAGAAAATTAAAATTCCTAAATTACTTATTCAAGAGCATCCATTCACCTCTCCTTGCACCTATCGACATATATTGGGCGATCATCGTGCATAACTTGTTGAACTTGAGAGTGCAGCTTAGGCATGCACAAATCGAACCGGCGGTTAATCGCCGATTCATAACCCAGAACCGGAACCGGCGGCGGCAGTTCGGTTCAGGTTAATGGTTTTCAGAAACCGGAACTGCCGGTTCAACGGTTCGAACCACCGGTTCAAATAAAAATTAAAAAAATATTTATTATTTATAAAAATAATTTTCACAAAAAAATAAATATAAAAGTTTCATAATATCCCATATTTATTTGTTGGGCCTCTGAATTCTAAGAAATCATTCTTGGTTGTTTCTCTTTTATAAAGACATCCTTGACTATTTTATGTTTCACTTTCGATGTAGGACAAAATATGTTGAAGTATTTTCTTTTATAACTATATGTTTAGATCATTCATTAATCTTTTTCCAATGTAGAAGACAAAACTTTCTTTATTTTTGTCATAATTCTTTTGCTAAGACAAATTTATAGTTAATAATAGCATCAACTAGAATAGTTTAGTTATAATAGTTTATTTAAATTTGAATGTGGCATGTTGCTCATAATTTGTATATTTATATAATGTAGACATGTTCAAATAATTAGATTTAAATGTAGGTATGTTACTCATTTTTCTCAATGTATTGATTAAAATGTGCAAAAAAGCAACAATTAATATAATTTCTATAAGAATGATAAAAATATACGATTAAAAAAGCAACCAATATTTAAATTTATTATTTAAGACTTCAGGTCTTTAGTGATTTGTAATTGTTGTAACTTGTAGCCTCGTTTAAATTTATATCAATAAAGCAATTTTCTTCGTGATTTTTTGAATTTTATTTACGCACATTCCATAGATAAATAAAGAAGAAAATGCAAAAAAAAAAACTGAACCACTGAATCGGCCCGGAACCAGCGGTTTTGGTCGGAAACCAGCGGTTTTTTGAACCGGAACCACCTAAACTGTTGGCGAGCCGATTCAGGTTGATGATTTTTTTGAACCGTGTGCATGCCTAGTGCAGCTGAGGTTGACCACAATGAAAGAGTAGTTATCTAGAACAGCGTCGAAGGGGATTTAAGTGCTCGTCCTTGTACCCTTCCCCTTGGTTTTTCTCTTCACCACTTGAGTCCCCATGGGACGACTTTCGACGAGACAGAGTGGTGATTCTTCTTGATTGCCATATTCAGATTTTTAAGAATGTCGATAAAATTATGGCCGCTTTGCCACATCTTCTGGGTGTTGACCATGATGCCACCAAATTTGCTCATGAGACAGAGTCGTCCCAAAATGCCTATGCCTTGATGTTAAGATGTTTTAAGTTCACTTGAAAAGCAAGATAAGATGTTTTCTCTTTTCTCTCAAAGAGATGAGACGTCCGTTCCAATGACATCAATGCTTGATGTGTAAAAATAGATTTTATGGCTGCTGAAGGCGCAGGTGCATTTACAATAGGGAGTATATTTGTATGTGTGGGAATTCTCTATCCTATGCTCATGGGGGACTGTCTTCAACTATATAGTAATTCATGCACCAAGCGAGGATGGCAAGCTTAGTGCCCTCCATACCCATGAGACTAATCCTTACTAGGAAACATAACCGAGGTGCGATACTTATTTCTACCTTCCCCGCAATCTTGTATACAACAACATTTATTCTGAATTTCTTTTGGTCATGTTCATGAAAGCACGTGAAATTCTGCTGCAAACTTGATCTGATCTATTCACCAGAAATTCACATTGTTCAAAAGTCTTCAGATTCCCTTCCTTTTTCTGATTGGGTCGGTTGGGAAGCATCAGTTCAAATTTACGCTTCTATTAAGACTAATTACATTACAAAAAGAGGTGTGGCAATTAACATTTCAAACCTAACAAACCTCAAGGGAGATTAAAAATCTGCAAAACCTACAATATTCTTTATATAAATAGTACTATACTCACGAGTGAGTGAATAATTAACATGTGATAAACAAATTAATCAGCAATTACAATGTACTTAAATTACAAGATGCAAGTTTTTCATCCATATTCCTGAGCTATCCTATAATAGTATTATCATACAACTCTTGAATCAATGGATCATGGAATATCAAATGTGCATGTGCATGTGCATGTGCATGTGCAAATGTTTAAAAGTTACAGCTAACCAATTTCCTACTTGTGAACTTTTTATGATATTGGCAATTGGAGGCAAGGTAAGACAACTATATCATCCCTTGATTCACCTCTCTATTCCTTCCCCTCCTTCCAGAACGCCCCAGGACGACTCTACTTTGGCGACGTTGACGCCCAACCAGAGGCGAACCACCGTTCTCATCATTTTCGTTTCCTATATCATCATCGTTTTCACTATCTTGATCAGAATACTCTAATTCATCAATTGTGTTGTGGCGATGCAATCTCACAGAGCCTCTATCAAGTGCACCGTTGGTGTTGGAGCCTCTCTCTTGTCGTCTATTTGATCCGTCGTTGCCTGCAGAACCAAAGGCCTGCAGAAAGAGGAACATAGACATCAAATTCTGATTAACGCCAACTCCCATGCCCTCATTCTGCTCCATGGCATTAATATCAGACCCCTCCTCTTCATCTGAATCAGACTCATATTGACCTCCTCCTTCTATCACATAATCACCAAAAAACACTGCTCCTGGCATTGATGATCTTATGGTACTCATCACATCTTCTCTCTCTCGGTCACGCTCCATCCTCCTCCACTTCTGTTCTAGTGTGGGATCCACTACTCTTGGCTTAGCAGAAGGGTGGTCCGCCTTCACATGTTTCCGCAGCTCTTTGAATGTCCCCACAAATGTACAATTTTCCTGCATACAACTTCGTTTATTGGCATTGAGCTGTTCTCGCGCAGGCTCTACAACAGTCCAGCCCTTCACCTGGCCCCTGCAAAGAGGACATGCAAGCTCTGCAGCATCACCATTGTCCGCTGAGTGACCAGAAAATGGACCAATAACTTGACTATCAAGCGAATCGTGAACCGAATGGCTGTCAGATGGTGCTGCTTTTGCATAGGCCTTCTTGTATTGGTCAAGGCAGTTCGAATAACGAAAACTAGTCCCGCACATGTAAGGACGGCACCCTTTATCATGGGAGGAACACAAGAGAAGGACAGCATTGTGAGGACATTCCATGCACACTGAGCATGTAGCATCTTCCCAGTCTTTTTTTATTACCTTGGAGCAAGTGTCCTCCTTTTGTTTGTGCGATGGTAGAGGGTATGGTGTTTCCCTGCACTGCCGTGAAGCAATCCGGCGTCGACCTCTTGTACCTTTTGCCATTTCCTAAACAACACCCACCAACACAGAAATCTTATCAAACACAATAAATCACATCATTATTAAGTCAAAGGCAGCTGATCATGAAAAAATCGAACTACAGCAGGTTATGTATAAACAGAATTAAATCACCAACACAAAACACATGGGTATAAGTTTATTCTTCTCACCCCATTAAAAATGAGTTTACAAGCAAGCATATAAACAGGGTAAATATATCCAGCAAACAAAGCCTTTATTAACAAATTAATGCATTAAATATAGAGTTAAAATTTGTTGCATGAGCAGAATTTTTTTTTATTAAGAGGCCTTATGCTATCAATTCCAATATGTCCACCAATTAAAGAATGCAAGCAAAAAACAAGTAAAATCAACTTTTGTAGATACAAAAAAGCCCAACTGCAAGTAAGTCAAGTTGCATATGAATCATGATGGAGGAAGCAGTCAGTATAAGATAACATAAGATCAAAATCCACAATTAACCACTAAGAAACGAATGTAGAACATAAGATCTGGTGAAAGTTGTACCAATCAATAAAGTGATAAAAAAATTACTATCATTAAGTAAAAATCCCTGCAGAAGTTAAAAGGATTGAGAGGAGATTCATTCAAAAATTCTCAGTAAGTGAACCAAATGACCAGGTGGTGAGCATCCTGGAGAATTTAAGCTAAATGTAAATTATGAGAAGAGAGAATATGAAACTCTATTACTACCACACTCAATTCAATACATCTAAATAGTACCATTACCTTGGCTCACTCCAAAAATGACTCCCAACAAAAAATAGAGCAAACAAAAAAGAATTGTAGGTGCAGTAATTCCTAATCAAAACTTGTATGAAGAAAACATGAAAAATATAAACTTATGAAAATATCCAACCAAAATAACATGTCAATTATGAAAAGGGACATCAATCACAAAAGCATCACTCCTAGTCTCCTACCAAAATCAAAACAAGCAAAAGACAATTTCCAAAACCTCCAACTCAGCATCAGTGCACAAAATAAATTATAGAAAATGCACGTATGTAAAAAATGTCATGGTATATCCTTCTCATAACCACCTCTAACTTGATCAAAATTTGAAGATCAAAACATCTTGTAAATGCATTAGTTGAAAGAAGGAGTGGCGTCACTACCAACTGCCATTGCTGTTAATTTTAGCAAACAAAAGTTCATAGAAACTTTCCAAAAACTAAAACCTCATTTCCCCAACAACATAAGCACAAAATTCACGACCCAATTTCATCTAACCAGATCTTACACTATTGGAAAAATCACAATTTATTAGAACATCGTCAGAGCCCCCAAATAGCTAGACAATTACCAATTCAAGTGATAAAGGGAGCAGGCTGAATTTGCACAGAATTCAAAACCAGAATTCAGCCACAAAAGAGGAGAGCAAACCCACCTCGTTATCCACAAAGCAAATCTGGATCCTAGTTGAAGAATTATTGGCGGAGACCAAAATGCGCATCCACTATATTTATATACGCGCAAAAACAAAATTCGACCTTCAGAAAATAAAATATCACTACATCAATCACGATTCAGATTCACATATACATACATATATACATATACATAGCGTTATTTTATGAAAGGGAGATTCGGATAACATGCTAAGTAGATACCTAAAGGCTAAAACACGAAACAACGTGCCACAAGCTCGGAATCACGCGATGCCACAGATAAGGCTATTGAATTTTTTTTTTACAGAAGCTCAACTCAATCGATCGCTCATCAATAAATTATTAGATTAGAAAAATCTATAAACTAATAAAGCAGAAAATAATACTATTTAATCAGTAAATCAATAAAGGCACCAAGGCACATGCTCCACAACGATTTAACCATAAATTAACATCACAGATTCCCCAGTTAATCACGCCTACAGTGAAAATTACGCTGCAAAATATTTCTGAAAATTGATAAATTAGCAGGAAATGGTTACCGAAGAATTTGCTCGTAATTGGTGGATTCTTCTAATAGTTTTAAAAAAGGAAAAAAAATGTAGCTATACAAAAAATTATAGAGGTTAGAGAGAGAGGGTGTGCATCTGAGAGATCGAGGGGATATCAGAATTCAGAGGGCGGCCATTTCTCAAAGCTTCCAATTACTGCTTAAAAATTCCAAGCACTAAATAATTAATTACAGAAATGGGCTGAAAACAGTTTTGAGAGTGTTGTATGTTAGTGACTATACTGATAAAAGAAAACGGATTGTTATTAAAGTAACCGATACCTTTATTAAATAATGTTTTATTTACTGAATATAATTTCTTTCTGTAATTGTTTTTTAATTTTGGATATATATATATATATATATATATATATATATATATATATATATATATATATATATATATATATATATATATAGAGTTGTGATCAATGTCGAACCAATTTTAAAGACCGAACTAGAGACCAAATCTGGGCCATTAGATCTAGTTTTTTTGGATGAGATGTGCTGCTGTGTAAATTTTTTGGTCTTCATTACAAGCTCATTTTAATTCATTGTATAGGTTTATTACTTCATTCCGTACGTAATACCTTGAAACTAAAACATGTTTTTACTTTCTTCTAATATGTTTTGAAATGATTCAACATATGTTTCATTTGAATTCATTGACCTGAGTTTTTACTTTATTTACATTAAAAAATGCAATTTATTCAAGTGTGTTTATTACTTCATTCAGAAACGTTATTACTTCATTGGATAAGGTTTTTACTTCATTCCAGTAGAACTTCAAATGCTTCTACACATACTTCATTCCAACAATTTATTACATCATTCCATGTGTTTATTACACCATATCAGCGTTGTGGCAGTGGTGATAGATATTGTAGAGAGAAAGAACGGCACGCGACGGTGAAACCGCATTTACGTACTGGAATGAAGTAATAATCCTACTGGAATGAAGTAAAAACCTACTGGAATGAAGTAAAAACCTACTGGGATGAAGTTAAATCTTCGTAACATGTTAGTATGACTTATTTACCTTCGGATGAATTAAAATAGGCTCGTGATAAAGGCGAAAATAATTGATAAATTTGTGTCTCTCATCTATAAAAAACCAGATCTAAAAACCCTAATTTGGTATGGTTCGGTGGTTCGGTCTTTAAGAGTGGATTTGTGAATAATGAGACTCTATATAGATATATATATATATATAGGGATGTATTCATTTCCTTTTTCTATATTTCCTCCTATTTCCTTCTTCATCATAGCCGTTGATTTACTAAATCCTAGTGCCTAAATGAGTGGGTTGAATCAATTAAAATAATCACTAAACAAATCGGAAAAGGCTAAATTCGTAATAAGTGTTTTTGGTAGTTATGGTAACTTCCTTAATTTACTCCTCTGAAGATCTTCACGGTTATTCTCCTCTCTACAATTTTATTTTCGCTCCAGACGTGAAGTATAGAAAATTCTCTTCTCTCTAATTGATTATTTCGCTCAGCCATTCCTTGCAATTATCGGATATCCGATCATTGCTAAATTGTTTAGTGTCGTCTGTTACCGGCGTGGTGATTGACAATTCAAATTCTGATTCCAAATCCACTCCCAATTTTTCGAATATTTTTCAATCCGTGATTGAATCTGCAGATTTAGATCTATGTGATGATTTATTTCGATCTAATTCTACAAATTAGATCGACTCTTGAAATTCTGATTCTTCTTCTAATTATTTCGTTTTGTTCATGTGTCTTTGAATTCATGAGATCTGAATAAGAGGTATGATGATAATCTACCCATATAGATATATTTCTGCATTTGAATGATGAATACTTTCATGCACTACCATCTGATCTCTCATCAGTATCTCAAAAATTCATTTATTTTTCCAATTTCTGATTGAAATGCCATTTTTTAAACTTGATGTAAAAAATGGCAATCTGTGATGCAATTTGTTGTCAATTGACTGATATCCAGTGATTATCAAATACAAAATCACCATCTTTCGACTGAGATTGCTGTTGATTCAAACACTTTTATCAAGAATTAGTATTTGATTTATTTATGCCCATGGTATCTAATGTTAAGGAGTTTATTCAATTTCTTGATATTTCGTTTTTGTGCGCATAAATTAACTAGAACAGGCCTTGCGACACAGTTTGCTTTGCTGCATAGGCTTTCTGTTACTAATTTCCTGTCTACATATTTATTTTAAAATTATTTTATTTCTAATTTTATTTGTTTCTGTATATTGTCCTTTCTTTCTGAATTGAAATTATGAAATTTCTTGTTCCAATTACTAGTATTTTGCTAAGTAAGTTAAAATTGTTCATTAAGGCTCTTAATGTGCCGTGTTTCGATGTTTGGCACACGTTTCTTGTTTAACCCAAGGGTTTAATAAGCCTATGGGCTAGGGTATAGTACTTACACATTATATGGAAGTTGTAAAAGAGCGTGTAACTGACGTATATAAACATCACGTATTTTTGAAATTTAAATATTTTACCGAATAAAGTTATGGAAAAGGTGCAATGATACATATAATGCACCAAATAAATGTGCATAATGATATCTTTTTTCTGTGTAATGCATAATACGTTGAAGGAATTTAATGAAGGACCGAGAGTATGCATCATTCATTTAGGGTTTTGATGTGTCGTGTTTCAATGTTTAGCACACGTTTCTTGTTTAACCCTAGGGTGTGCCGTTAGCAACTTACAAATTACACGCATGTTAAGGCCTACAAAACCATATTCACCCCTATACACAAAAAATTGTCATAATGCATACTATATTGCAAATAATGCCATTGGATGCAGACGTAATGCACATCATAAATAATAGTACTGCACCTAATACTTATCTGAATATCGATAATCTTTCGGCGCTTAAAGAAAGTCGTAAATCAAATAACATATTTTACATCCCTCTAGCTTATTGTACTGTATAATGTGTTAGTGCATTGTTTGTTTTACAAGTTGCATTATGTATCGTGTCATTTACATTATGTGGGATGTAATACGCATTATTACTGAATAATGCAAACATCTTTAACAATAATGCACAAAGTAATAAACGTAATGCACATATTATAAGTTTGAATAATTACTTGTAATCCATTCATACTACATATTCCCAAAAACATTGTCAACTACCAACACACATCTTAATGGTGCAAAAAACTTCAGTATCAATTTCAAATGTGAACCACCAAATCAAGGATTTCGTTAACCTCCATCAACCTATATGCAAAACCATCACTCGCTACAGACCATAATTATCAACCCACTGCTCGAAATTGAACTTTGCAGGTCTCTCCCTCCAATACTTTGTCGCTTTAGTTTGGTGTGCAGAACCTCGGGTGTTGTGCGCACAGGTAAGGAGCGTCCGTGCAATCTTGATTCTACACATCTCTAAGCCTTTTGTTCCTTTTGCACTCAGCCACTGGTATAATGTCATCCACTACGTCGTCTATCTCGTCCCCAAGCTCCTTGTCTGATATTACCAAACAAAACAACACATTAGAAAATTATCACCAATTCAAAAGTCAGCATCATATGACCTGTGTAAGGTTTGACACGTAAATCAAAAAAGCTACTGCTTCAGTCAGAACATATAATGCAAAAAGTACCACCCATAATGCGTTTGAAAAAGCAAATAATGCACTTATTACCATAACATAACATATTTATCAATTTAATCAACAACCTGAAGCTTAGTTTGTAATCTGAGTCAATTAACAAATACAATCAACACCTCTGTTGTGCTTACTATACTCCTCATAATACTCATTTATAATGCAAAATGTATTCGACATAATGAAACTCTCATACGACATAATGCATTGTCTAAAGCGAAAAATGCATACGTATTACACCAAAAAACTAGTAACCAATATCAACAATACATCACAGATTCATAATGCAATACCCAAACGCAGGAGTAACCATATTGAATCTTGTCTGAGTTTCTTAAACATCAAAGACAATAAACGTATTAATGCCTGCTATAGACATCATAATGCACAATATATGATATATAATGCACAGTCCAAAATAAATAATGCATCAGTTAAGGAACATAATGGCACTTACATGTATACATAATGCATTGTCTACACCCAAAAATGCACATGTAATACACACAAAGACTAGTATACCATATCAAGACTACAACTCATGCTGAGCCATACACTCCACCAAATGCATAATTACGGATTCATAATGCACCTCTCACACCAAACAATAACAATATGTAAACTTTGACAGAGTTGCTTAACCCACAGAGTCAGTACCCGTATTAATACATAATATAGACAGCATAATGCAAATATTATGTTACATAATGCATAGTACAACAGAAATAATGCATAAATATAATATTGCCTGAATAATTCTTACATATATAATGTATCATATACTGCACATAATGACACTTACATATATACATACTGCATTAAGCAAACATGGAATAATCCTTCCACAAAATCGACATATAAGATATTGAATTCCACCAGCAGCGCCGCAAATTTACCTGCAACTTGAGATGGTTGTGAGCGTGGACGTCCTCGCATATTCTATCTGTCTGGCAATAACCAAATCAAATTCCAAATCAAACAATGGTCTCAGACCCAGAATAAATAAAACCCAGTAGGATTCAGAGAAATGTCAGAACACACAATACAACCCAGTCGGCCATCAAAATGCATGCTTTTAAACCCAAATCAATAAATCCGGTGTGAATTTATTGTTCCGCCACAGTTGTCGCTGTTACAAGTTATAGTTATCGCACCAAAACAATATTTAAAGCACAGACACGTACCCTGACGCCGGTAGGGTTTCGTTGTTACGAACGGCGGATGATGTGTGATGAAATTTCGGACACTTGCGGTCGATTACTTGAAAGAGTTGCGAGATGTTCACAGATCTAGAGTTTGGGGAGAGGCGATAGTGGAGAGAGTGGAGAGTTGGAAGATTTGGTGTACAACGTTTAATGACCGAGAATGAAGAGTTGGAAGTTTCAAATCTCTATAATTTCGCTATTTCCAAATTCTGGCAGTTCTAATCTCGTAGAATTACTTTTTTAGCCTTATAATGCACACACACAGGTTCCATAATGCAACACGGATTCACATTGGAATTGTCAATCTGGACCGTTGATGTAGTTGATCTAACGCCTAAGAATGAGAAGAAGAAAGGATGTTATAGTTGAAAAAGAGAATAATGCTCCCCTATATATATATATATATATATATATATATATACATATATATATATATATATATATATATATATATATATATATATAGAGTAGTGATCTATGGCAAACACCTCTTAACCATATAACTAGAGAACAAATAATAGCCACAAGATCAAAAAAATCAAGGGCTAATATTAATTTTCGAATTTAATGAGATATTAGCTCCCTCAATCACAAAGTTACTCCATAATAACAAGTCAGGGGTATTATTGTCATTGCACAAAAAAAAATTAGATTATGTAAATTTTTACTTCATTTGAAGGTTAACTTCACGGACATGAAGCGAGTGGATCTGATCAAGGAGATCGCGGCGGAGTTCGAGCTGATCGCGAACCGGCTGTCGGAGACGGAGGTGGCGACAGTGGCGTCGGTGGTGGAGCTGGAGCCGCAGCATCTGGCGGAGATCGCGAAGCTCGCGCAGAAGCTGACCGGGCCGAAGAATGTGAAGCTGAAGACGGTGATCGACAAGTCGCTGCTCGCCGGAATCATCATCCGGTATGGGAATTCCGGCTCGAAATTGAGTTTAATTACTCTTAGGTTGCTGAATGTTGTATGTGAATTCAAGAATTATTGAAGAATTCGGAGCTCTGTTCATCAAAGCTAGAATTTGCCCGAGCAAAGGCGGCGATCGGTTTCAGCTATAAATACGGCGAATTGAGCTACGGAAATTCTTGTAATAATAGTAATTGAAGTTCATCATCTTCTAATTCGGCTAAATTTTCATTCTTAATTATTTATTTGATCAGAGAGAAATTTGTAAATGCTGATGCCAGAAGGTGTTTGATCAATCTGATTTTACTTCACTCTTGTTTAGAAAACGCTTCACTCTTGTTCACAAAACACATCACTTTTATTCTGATTTTACTTCACTCTTGTTCACAAAACACATCACTCTTATTCTGATTTTACTTCACTCTTGTTCACAAAACACTTCACTCTTGTTCAGAAAACACTTCACTCTTGTTCACAAAACACATCACTCTTATTCTGATTTTACTTCACTCTTGTTCACAAAACACATCACTCTTATTCTGATTTTACTTCACTCTTGTTCAGAAAACACTTCACTCTTGTTCAGAAAACACTTCACTCTTGTTCACAAAACACATCAATCTTATTCTGATTTTACTTCACTCTTGTTCACAAAACGCATCACTCTTACCATGATTTTACTTCACTCTTGTTTACAAAACGCATCACTCTTATTAGGATTTTACTTCACTCTTGTTCACAAAACACTTCACTCTTGTTCACAGAACACATTACTCTTATTATGATTTTACTTCACTCTTGTTTACAAAACACATCACTCTTAGCATGATTTTACTTCACTCTTGTTTACAAAACACATCACTCTTACCATGATTTTACTTCACTCTTGTTTACAAAACGCATCACTCTTATTATGGTTTTACTTCACTCTTGTTCACAAAACACTTCACTCTTGTTCACAGAACACATCACTCTTATTATGATTTTACTTCACTCTTGTTTACAAAACACATCACTCTTGTTTACAAAACGCATCACTCTTAGCATGATTTTACTTCACTCTTGTTTACAAAACACATCACTATTAGAATGATTTTAGTTCATGTTGCCTCCCAAATGATAGACAAATGAGTAGAGAGTATGAGCAAAAATGACAAAATCAATCAGCAGAAAATCACGAACTCAATTCTCCAACGTACAATGGAAAGAAAACAAAAAAGGAATTCGAAATTAGAGAAGGAAAATGGAGTAATTATCATCATATCATTCTCGAATCGTAATTATAGCTAGGGATTGGTAAAAGCCCCTTGTAGAACCCTCTATTTCAAAATCTCCTCCAAATCTCACTAATTTACAAAATGCAATATCGAGAATAAGACGAGAATGCGAAAACAAATAAATGTTCATGGAGTTGAGCAGAAGCGAGTTCCAGTTGCGGCGCTGCTCGGTAATGAGATCGGTTAAGATTCAGCGAGCCGCGAACAGCCCGGCGGAGGACGCCTTCAGTGGAAGAACCGGCGCATGTGCGGCGGCGGAGGAGAGGTCGGCCATGGCGGTGGCTGGAGACAATTCAGATTCAGATTGTATAAATTGCGCAGAAGACAATTCACGCTGATACATTTGAGATATTGAATTCCAAAAATGCCCTTTGGCTATTATTTTTTTATAAAAATCTGCAAGATTATTTAAGCCATAAGATTAATTTGGAGTATAAAGATGTGTAGCTGAGATTTGTTCTCTAGTTATACACTTAAGATTAGTTATACATTGATCACTATCATATATATATATATATATATATATATATATATACACTGGACTTCATAGTGGCTACATATCTTAATATATTAGTTACCCTAATAATTTTATTTATAGGTCTTACATCATTTTTTTATCGCATTTTTCAGTCTAGAAACATCCATAATCTACTATAGTTTCACTTAAATATTTGTGGAACCAGTATTTTTTTAATTTTTTTATTCAATTTATTTATTATGTATTCTTTCCGTTCTAAAATAATGAAAACATTTCATTTTCACACAGATTAAATGGAAAGACTATAAAATTTGAAAGAGAATAAATTAAGAAAATTAAAAATATATATATGAGAAATGAAATGAGGTAAATTTTGCCAAAAGACAAATAACTCTATTATGTTTGAACATCCGAAAAATAATTACATTTCCATTAACATTGAAACATGGCGAGTATTAAATTATCTATAATTT
Source organism: Salvia splendens (assembly GCF_004379255.2). NCBI lineage: Eukaryota > Viridiplantae > Streptophyta > Magnoliopsida > Lamiales > Lamiaceae > Salvia > Salvia splendens. Next base: position 37,012,373 of record NC_056036.1, on the reverse strand, counting down.
AATTGAAATACAAAATTTATTAACATTAAACAAAAACAAAAACAAAACGAAATTAATAGATACAGATAAAAAAAAAGACAACATCAAAATGAATATTAATAAATAAAAATAATTCAAATGTTTTTTTAAAAGAAAAAAAAAACTAACACTTTAACCTAAGGGATGCCTTGGCCGAGTAACGAACGGAGGGACGGAAGGTTTCCACGTGTCTCGATAACTGTTTTTCTCAAATAATAATATCTGCAATACTACGTCTTCTCCCTTTCCTGCCCACATTAGGCTCTCTTTTTCAATCAAAATATTTATTTTCGGCAATAAATTTAAGAAAGTTGTGTTTAATCAATTCAGTGAAAAAAATAATAAAGTAAATACTACTACTATAAAAGAGAATAAAGTTTATTGGTAAGAATAGAGTAGTTAAATAAAAATAGTATAAAAGATATTATAAGATTTAACTTTTGACGAAAGATGAGATTACTCATTTAACATGTGATAATAAAAAAATGAATCAATTAACTTGGGACATATAGGGGGTGTTCGGTTGCAAGATTATATCCGGGATCAAATTTCTAGTGTGTTTGGTTCATGAGATTCAACCCCACAACTCAATCCTAGATGGATAATCATGGGATAATTAGTCATAGCTAACCCCTTATGACTAAAATAATCTCACAACTGAATCCTAGATTATATCTTGGTATTATTTTATCTTGAAAACCGAACACCACCTATAGAGTATTATTCATCGGAATTAATAAATTTCAATCTAAGTCACATATTATTACCTAAAAATTAATTTAGCTAACATAGTATTAATCTATAAATTAAATGATTAATTATTATCAAAATAAGATAAATAATTTCACATAAGACCAATAAGATAATTTTACTCTCTGCGAGTCTACATCCATGAAAAGTATAAACATTTGATTCAGTACGGGTTTTAAAGTATAATTGATAAAGTAAGAGAGAGAAAGGGTAGTGTTAATAGAGAGTGGACTTCACATCATTAATAGTATAGTGTAATGGTATAAGTCGTAAATAAAATGACCGCAGGGTTGTGTTGTATACATATTACAAGATTAAAAAAATTTATACTTTCTAAAAACGAACTAATAAGAAAATAGTTCATACTTTTCACATATTTGAGAGTTACTACCTCTGTCCCATAATAAGAGTCACATTTTGTCATTTCGGTTCGTCCCACAACAAGAGCCACATTTCACTTTTACCATAAATGTCAAGTATGACCCACATTCCACTAACTCACTTCACTCACATTTTATTTTAAAATCATTTTCAACCATTTACATCAAACTCAAACTCATTTTTGTAGCATATATTAACACCTAAAGTTATTTTACTTTATTCATTTACACCAAATTTAAACCCAAAAGAATATTCCATATCCATTTACTTTTTATACCTTTTCAGTTACACCTACATACTTATTTAAATTACACATTAATTCCACAACATTATATAAAAATTAAATTAAATTAAATAATAAAATAAAATATTATTATATCTTAAATATACTTTATATTAAAAAAATACTCCCTCTGTTCTCTCATAGTTGAGTTATTTTTTCATTTTGGAAAGTTCCCTCATAGTTGAGTCATTTCTGTATATAGTTACTTTTCTATCTCTTACTTTTCTATCTCTTACTTTATTATCTCTCCTTTATTCATTTTTTACTTTATTCTCTCTACCTTTTTCTTTTTTTTTTATTTTTTTATCTATTTATTTAACACAATTAACATTCATTTCTTAAACTTTGTACCGAAAAGTTTCGCCTCAACTATGAGGGAATGGAGGGAGTACACTAACTTGAAAATTAATATATTACTTCATGATAAAATTAAAACATAAATCAAAACATATTTAAAAACATCAGAATTACAAAAAAAAACCACAAATGGATATAAAATTTCAAGACTCGAAATTTGTGTTTGTTTCCACAACTAATCGACTAGTGCAAGTCCAGAGGAGCATTTTATTTCTTTTTGCGTCATATCAAGTCAAAAACTTTTGAAATCGAGCATCTTCACTTGATAAAAAAATATTGTAATTTTTTTCATGTTATAATTCACATAAATAAATAATAATGGACCGATTTGCAATATCGTATAAATTTTTGCGGTAACACTATATTTGGTGGTGTATACCATATTTGGTGTAAATCCGTAGAAAACACAAAAAATAGGTTTGAGTTTGGTGTATGGTTGAAGTTGATTTTTGCACAAAAAATGGGTTTTGGTATATGGTTGTAGTTGGTCTAAAACCAATATAAAAAAGTAGGTCTCATATTATACTAACTTTTTCAATTCATTATTCATTATATTTCTTAAAACTCGTTCACATCAAATGTGACTCATATTGTGGAACGGAGGTAGTATAACTTAATATCGAGCGTCAAAAGGCCATGGTCGAAGTCGAATATGTTAAGATACTTGGAGTCATAAACACGCCACTCTCTACTAAAACAAATGATGCGTTACAATTTCACACGCAGGGAGAGAGGACATGACGCACGCGCATTTCTCCTAGATGACAAACTGTTGAGCACGCTCCTAACTTGAGTGTAAGAAACGGTAACTACGAAAACTCATACACTTAATTCATTTTTTCACTATAATAGGCGTGAGACCTTTAGACCATTAGCAATGGGGCGCCATAATGCGCGCCCTATCGCGCGCCACGTCTTCAGTTTTATCCTCCTACCCCATCTGGAATGTGGCGCCCTAAGGCGCGCCCTGTACATTTTTATTTTATTTGAATATTTAAATAACTACAAAATTATGGAAAAAACTTCATTTCATTTATAGAAATTAATACATTACCATACGAATTAAAAAAATACGCAAACTCAGCGACGGCGGTTACGGGCCCACACTTCTTCAATCATGTCGTTCATGAGCTGAACATGGTCATGTTGGTTGCGCATTGAGGCATGTCTAGCTAGAACCTCATTGAAGTCCGGCGGTAATCCTCTAGCGGGGGCTCGGTCGCCGTGCTGGACGAGCTAGATGCACCGTCATCATCATTCCATTCGGTGAGATGTTCGTACGAACAAGTGAATGAGAAACGAGGTTTAAATAGCCATAAAAACGCGTGCCATCGTCCGCGACCATCGTCCTCCGATCCCGCAATGGGGCGCCCTACGTCGCTGACGATGCCTATCATCCTCGCCATCGTCCGCCGAGCCCACAATGGCGCGGACGATAGGCCATCGTCCGCGACGTAGGGCGCGGACGATGCATCGGGCGCGGACGTAGGGCGCAGACGATGGCGGGCACCCACAATGTGGGCATCGTCCGCACCCGAGAAAGATGGACGCCATCGGACGCCCCATTGCGGGTGCCCTTACCATTTAGGTGGCCGAAGCGTGACATTTACAATTTTACAGAATTTTTTCCCCCTTTTCATCAGTTAATACTATCATATCTACATGAGACATTTTTTGTGCTGCATTGTTGATTATGAATTATAATTATATTTAAAAGGGAAATTTTGATTCTTCGTTTTTTATATAATTCGGACTGATTTTAAAAATAACTACATCATATTAATGATAACTACACTATATTGTTAAAAATAAATATGATTTCAAATATACACATCTAATCAATTAAAAGCTCGTATACCAAATCAGAATCACTAATAAACTAATTAACTAACAAGCACTATAATTTTAATCTAACCAGTCAATTGTTCAACATTGAAAAGTTTATCTAGGTTACATTTGAAAATAAAGCAAAACATTTATATTAGCTAAAGGAGTATTAAATTTTGTTTTAAATATTTATTCCAACTTGATGCATGGATGTTGTTTTGTTCCTTTTTCACGTCACAACACCCATTCATTCTCATTTTTTTAATAGATATTCGATTACTCGAGATTAAAGTATCTTGAATACAATAATGATTTTGTCATTAAAGAGGGCCAAAACTTAAGATAAAAATAAGTTTAATTGACACTAATCATTAATCAATGGCTAAAATATGAGACGAGTCTATCCAACCAAACAATATAATGTATGATGGAGTAATTAATACTAGTATATCAAATTGACCAAACAAAAAACCCTGTGTAGAGTAAACGTCATTGTGCCAAGGAAAGAACTTTCTTATGTAGTCTCATGTTATACTTGTGGAAATGAAACATTTGTTTTCAATTATTAGACATTTCAACTTAGTAACGTGTAAGCTAGTAGGACAAGATATAAATTTTATTATGTACACTATTTATGAATTTTGTAGTCTCTTACTGCTCAGAAGATAGTGGATCCTTTTTTAAGACAATGACCAATTAGATGATTGACTTTTGGTGTTATTCTTATTAACTACTAACACTCATGTTGATTTTATGTATGCAATTAAATGAGATCATTTCAAATTTGAATTGTACTCCATACTCTAATTTCTTAGAGCATTAAAACAAAGAGTTAGACTGAGTCTCAATGTCCAAATTAGTTTAATGATAATATCTACTACTCCCTCCGCCCAAGTAATATTGTCCAAGTTTAACTCAGCACGAGTTTTAAGAAATATGAAGGAAAATTAGTTGAAAAAGTTAATGGAATGAATGTCTCATATTTATATACGGAGTATTAGTTTTATAATAGAATGTGAGTGTAAAGAGTTAGTGAAAATTGAGATCCATTTACCAAAAATTTAAAAAAAAAAAAGCAAAATGGACAACTTTTCACGGATAGATCAAAATAGCAAAACTAGACAACATTTCACGAACGTAGGAAGTACAACATTTGATTGATTGATTAATTAATATTTGATTAACAATTTATTAGGTAATAAGTTTTTTATTTTCAAAAAATAATAGTAAAAAAATGAGATATACTCTACCAAATAATCTTAATTACCAAACGATTCACAAAAATTGCCCCGTTTCAGTCTTATCACAAAAACAACAACAAATAAAATGAATAATAATTTAATATTCAATGTTATCTCTACAACTAATTCTTACTAACTTAATTTCAGGTTTAGTCTTGATTTTAATCTAACAACACTATCAAACAAACAGAGATGATATTCCAGAATGAAAATAAAAAAATGATTGTATTTCATAGACAATTGATATAAAAATCATGGCTGCTGTTTCATAAGAGTGTTCACTATAGAGTGGACATGGCTGGTGACACAGCCACCAAAAAAGTGTCCAGCCCAATAGTGGACATGTCCACTGCCACAAAAAAGTTGTCCAACCCAATAGTGGACATGTCCATCACTATAGGGAGTCGCGGCCGCCGGGGCTCCCCTCTAGTGCGCACACTAACCAAACTTCAAACAAATGTAGTAGCAGTACTTACCTAAACCTAATAAGTTTACCTCAAGCTATCAGTGGAAAGTCCTACCTGGACCAACTCTCTTTGTTCAATATGAGAGCTTTCTTTCAAATTAGCACAAAACTAAAAAAAAAGTAACCAAAGAAAAAATTTGAAACAGACACACACGATGACACGACAAACACATATATGACTGAATTTTCTAGTAAAAGTCAAAATTCAATGTGCCAAGAGATCATCCTTGATAAATAATTATATTACTGCAGGATAATCAACAATTAGCATTATAAAAAAAATGAGTTTAACACTGAAAGGATTATAAATACTTGAAGTTAATGATACATCAGGAAAGAAGAAGTAGAAGAGAAGAGAGGCCGAATTAATTACCACAACATAATACATGGCATGGATATTTGGTCAGTTGTGAACTAGGAAGCTTTGGTAGAATCATCCCCTGGCAGATCATCTTCGTCGTGATAGATGTTTTCTGCCATCTGCCAAATTTGCAGTATATTATCTTCGGCCACACTAGCAACAACCCAATCCTCACATGGGTTCCATGAAAAATCTGAAATCTTGCTTGTATGACCACCGTGGATGAATAACAACTCTGGTGGCCCATCCTCCGCATCCTCTGGTGTTTGTTCTTCGTCAATCCTGCCATGCAGTTACAGACATGTGAATACTTGTAACTCTTTATTTTCTTAATATAACAGAATAGCCATTAGCCAAAGCATTAATTATCACAATATAGAGTTGCTGTGATTAAGCGGGCATTCAAACGCCGTTAGCTAATGGTATCATGGTGGTGGTGCTGAAAAAGTAAATGGCATTCAGGATAGATCCAAGCCACATAGTTGGAAATCTTGAAACTAAATAAGTTAAACTAAAGCATTAGCATTTCAAAATATGGAATATTATAAATTTAGTCATAAAATTGTTTGCCATTTCAAGGAGGCCGGATAAGTTACCTGCTAAGATCCAAGACAACAAGAAGCTAAGATGGTCTCATTTTTTGGGTTCCATCCAACCTGGAAAACCTCCTCCCTGTTGTTACAGTTCAAGAAGATTCAATTAAAGTGAGAGAGGTCCACCAATCCCTTGAAGAATTTTTTTCAACCACACAGATAATAAATGAGGGTATATGATTATCCCTTATGTACAAAATCTTACTTGTGGCAATCAAAGGTGTGGAGGGCAGTAGAAAGCTTTCGCATATCAAATAATTTAACAGTCTTGTCAGTAGATCCGGTTGCTAAAACCCACTCGTTAAACGGATTGAAGGCTAAGCAATTTACCTACAAAGTGCATATCAGAAATAACATGTTCAAGTACACAATTACAGGTACATCTGAAGCGAAGGAAATTAAACGGATCGAAGGGGCCAAGTAGTTAGCCTACAGAGTGCATATCAGAAACATGTTCAAGTACACAATCACGAGATCATCTGAAGAGAAGGAAATTAATGAATTCGCATCCCCATTAATGAATATAAATGCGAGCAATAGAAATAGTATGTATGTATATATATATATATATATATTCCAAGCAAAAAATCCTAACGCACTACCAAGTTAGTCCCATGAGGCACCATAAGCATGTAGAAACTTTGACCCCGATTTTAGTTTTAGACATGCTTTATATATCATCTCAATAATGAGGCCACTTTACAATTTGTAGCAAAATAGGCAATGCCCCAAAAATTTCCAATAACAGAAAAAACAAAGCTTGAATAATTTTTATATCCGCGCTAGTAGTTTCTTAGTCAAATTTCCTATCAACATGAAAAATAAGTATGCCTAAGCCTTTTTACAGATACATAATTTTTTTGAGCGTGTCTATGTTTCTATGAAGTGAAAAGTGATCACAATTGAAACGATTTATAAAGCATGTAGATACCAAAATCAGGTAAAAGTTTCAGTTATCAGCCCCATAAAAGCTTTTTCTTACTATCACATTAATATTCATAAATTGGGTAGATTTGCTGAGTGCATCCTAAATATGTAGATGAACTTTTAGTTGGAGAATAATCTGACCAGGAAAGAGAATGAAATGACAATTCTTATGGCTTTTATATCTACTAACTGAATCATAGATCACAATCTTAAACTTGCAAATTGTGACAAAGGTTTCTCTCTCAACTAAACACCTTAGGGCATCCACAGTAGGGCGCCCTAAGGGGCGCCCTAAAGCCCGCCCTATGCACCGTCACGTCAGCATTTTATCCTCCAGCCCTTTCACCTGCAGTGGGGCGTCCTAAGGGGCGCTCTATAGGTTTTACTATTGTTTTGTTAATTAATTTAATGTTTTCAAATATATAAATGCAAACTAATTAAAAAACACAACGATTAAATAGAAACGGCAAATAATACATTGATTAAAAAAAAGTTACAATGGTTATAAATAAAAAAAAATTGACTATTCTACAAAAGCCCCAACTTCCGGCGCAACTCATCTATCAACCCCTGGAGGTATTCGGCTCTGGTCGGATCCGTACACTTCATAAGGGCGTTGTGCGTATCTAACAACGTCTGCGCCATCAAGGCCGTTGCCAAATCCGAGTAGGCAATTGTCGCCGGGGTCGGGGTCGGGGTCGGGGTTGGCGATGGGGGCGGCGGCCGAGGAGGATGTCGCCTTCGCCTTCCTTATTCTTCGCAGCCTTGACACCTATGGGACGCCGCCGGGAGGACATCGATGTGTCGGAACTCTCTTCCTCCGTGCACGTCCGGTTGAGGTCCACCGGACGAGTTCCGCTTTCGCTGGTCGTGTAACCACCAGTGTCGGTGGTCTTCGTCCTCTTTGTCGCACCGGTGTGCAGAATCCCGCCTTGGAACTTCTGCTTGAGGTCGCCGTACATGGACTGGTACAACAACAACGCTCTATCGCGCACGTCACTCAAGCTCTCGCCGCTTCCCTGATCTCTCGAGCACTTCTCGTACTCCGCCGCGAACAGGTTGACTTGCTTCTTCACCTGATCCCAGTGCTTGCGGAGCTGCTCCCTTTGGCGTTTGTACGCGCTCGGCGGCTTCGCCTCATTGTAGCGCTCGGCGATGCGCTCCCAGTACGCGAGCTGCTTTTGGTTGTTCGCGAATATTGGGTCATCCGATATATCCATCCAACACCTCGCTAAGACGAGAGTTTCATCCGACTGGTAGTTCGTACGGCCGGGGGCGTACTCTTCATTTGTTGCCGGAGGTGGCAACTTGTACGCGCGGTGCTTGGTCCGCTTCTTTCTGGCGGGGGCGGCAGCGGCGAAGGGGGCGGCGGCCGAGGGGGCGGCGGAGCGACGGGAAGGGGCGGCAGGGCGAGTTGGAGACGGCTCCATGTCAGAGAGACCGTACGAATCCGTACTGAAGTCGGGGTCGTACTGTGTGTTGTCGTCGAACGACCGATATTCGCCAGGTTGTGTACCCGGCCACCGTGCGCCATCTCCAAATATTGGGCTACCAGGACTTGAGTATCCACCGGAATCCATTTTATAGCGTCCATTTTATAGCGTAATTTGAGAGTTGAAAAGTGAATCGAAAAGTTACAAATGAAATCAGAGGATGAGGTATTTATATAAACACAATTTTCGAATTAAAAAAAAAAACTAAAACGCGTTGCATCGTCCGCACTTCGTCCGTCGTCCGCGCACCCACAGTGGCGGATGATAGCGCGCCCGATGCATCAGGCGCGCTATCGTCCGCCCCATTGTGGATGCTCTTAACAAGAAAGATATATTTTCCTTCTAAATACTTAGTTCACAATCACATAAAGCCTCTTTTTTGAAGAAAAAAGAACATGATACCTGTTACAAGTGAGCATCCAAAAGATCAGTATTCTAATGGAAAAAGTGGTAATTTATTTACCCAGTTAAAGATTACCAGACATGGCACCTACCTCACTCTGATGAGCAACTACAGATTGTACAGGCTTGCTCATTGATGGATTACGAAGATCCCATATGTGCAAATACTGATCGTCTCCAACAGACCCAAACAAGTATTCATGCCTCAGATGCCACGCTACATCTTCAACCACGCCCTCATGAATCTGATCTCATTGCATATAGTAGCTTTGTGTTAATGAAGTCATGACATGCAGGAACCCACAACTTTTGTACAGCAAAAAAATGGAACAAATGTCCCCTGAATATTTCTTTTATTTACCTTGAAAATTTGCATGGCGTCTAAAGCCTTATTCTTTGGGGCCGCATTTATGTCCCATAAACATATTTGGGAGTCATCTGAACCACTCAACAAATGACCCTGCTTGAACTGGCTCCATGATAAACCATATCCCTCGGTACTATGGCCCCTAAGCCTCAAATCAGGGTTGCACGCACCATCCAAGGGAGGCTTAGATGGATGCTTGCTATAATCGAAGACATAAACTTCTGCACTAACAGTCTTAGTGGCAATAATGAACGGGTTTTGAGGCATATAGCGAGCACGATTCACTTCCCCATCATGATTAATTTGCTGGATGATTTGCACCTGATTGAGATCACACATCGTGTACCACAATCAACAAGAGGGCTTTTGGCAATTTCACATGTAAAATAGCCATAACGAAAGCACATAGCCAAAAATTGTCAAACAAACAGTAATTAGTTTCCAAAAAGGGGTAGATTTTTGCATATCTGGTATATCCTGCTTCAGCATTCAATCGTTATCCATCATAAACCATTAAGGATATCGAGTTCATGTTAGTAGCTTTACATATACAGGTGTATCGGGGAAGGGTTTTTCGGCGTAAAAGATTTGCTCATAAATGCATAATTTATCTAAACATCTAAAAAACAATCTAATCCAATCTCCAGAGCAACTGCAGCGATCAAGTTGAGATCTTCAGACTTAATTGGAAACAGATAAATTAGGTTACCAAAACAAAAATTCCAGCAATTACAAGTCCTCGAAGGTCCAACTTCCGGAACACAAAGTACGACACACAGAAGCAGCAGCAACAGAAAAAAAAATCAAGCTAAACTTGTGGAGAGAGCTACCTTGCCATTAGCGCAGCCGAAACCGCCGAATTCAGAGCGCTCATCTTCGTACTGGCGAGCATCATTCTCGGCATCCTCGAGGGGAAGCTGAGCCTGAGCCACCATCAAATAATTGGGCTCATTCTCGGAGGTGTGGGTGCCGAGGATCATCTTCTGCACGGAGTAATCCTTACCCGGAGGCTCCTGGAGGTCGGGCAGCCACTCGACGGTGAGGGAGGGCCACTCGAGGGCGTGGGTGATTACCAGATCGTACAGAAAGGGGGTGTTCTTCTTCCAAATCTTGTACTCCTCGTTGACAAGGCGCTCCTCGATTTCTCCACGAATTTCGTCCTCGTCTTTCCCCATTTTCGAGCAGCGCCGAGTAGAGGTAAGGGAGTGGAGGTTTTTGCAGGCGTAATTTCGTTTCTGGTGAGGGTTTGGAAGGAGAGTTGGAGGGAAAGAAGAGAGAGAGATCCTTTTTTCTCCTTCTGGTTTTGTAAAGGGTTTCTATATATATTTTCATGCTGCCGAGTTGGGTTATTGGGCTTTTTCTTCCTAGCCCAATTTTTTATGAGCACCACTGCACCATTGAGAGAGAAAGAGGAAAATAATGATTGAGAAAGAAATCTTATGTGGGGAATTTTTTTAGCTCTTGTATTTCGTGAGGAAATAATAGGAATATGAGGATAAAATAAGAGAAAAGGATAATAATCCTCTAAAAATGAAAAGTTCGCGTATCCTCATCTCATATTCTGAAAAAGGTGCGGATTTAATCCCGAAAACTGAAAGATCATTTAATTTAATCTCAAATTCTAAAACCTCTCGGGTAACAACTAGGTAGAGTATGTCCAATTTTTTTTTCTTATATACACGCGTAATTCATTCCTTCATTAATTTTTTTATTTCATCTTTAGTATTTATATTTTTATTGGTATCGCTGATATTCAAATATAAATAATATCACCATTTTAAAGTTTACATAAAAAATAATGCAAAAAATTATATTTTTATTTTATTTTAATATATTTAATTTTCATATTACATGAGTACAAAAGGTTTTATCACTGTGCTATGTTAATATAAAAAGTATTATCATTATTCTAACTTCATATATTTAATGTAAATGATTAATAGCCAACTAAATTATGAAATTTGGTCAATTCTAGTATGTTTCATAATCGTTGAAATCAAATTATCAATTCTCTCATTCAGTTTCAAATTTTATCAATTCTCTCATTCATGCACAAAAAGTCATCTTTTAACGCTATTAAAAACGATGTGGTTCATTAAATAGTTACTATTTTTTATTTATATTCTTTTATTTTCTTATTTCTCTTCTTATTTTATTGAAATATTGTTGTGTTCAACATTACAAAAATACGTCGATTTGTGCATAAATGAAACAATTAAAAAATTTTGAAAATTTATAATTTAATATTTTAATTTCAAAATTAACGTAAATACTAGAAGTTAGATCAAATTTCGTCATTTTTTACTATTATCGTAGTATATAAATATGAAAATGATCGTACTAGTATTATATAGAGATGAAGCAGTAACATTTCATTTGAATTGTGTAAAATTTATTGCATTAATTGTGATTTTAAAACTCAAGCATAAAGTCACTCATTCTTGGCGGGAAACCAACATCTGAATCCAAACCAATCAACGACGATGAGAGCTCCCGGCCGCCGCCGCCCGGCGGAATCCCTAGTCCCTGACCGGCGTCTGCCACCTCCCACGCCCACGAACACCGCGGATCCCTGGTACCTCACCACCCCTGTCCAGGGCCGCGAATCTGACGCTAGCTTCTGCAGCAGCCGCCCCTCAATTGCCTCCATCGGCCGCCCTTCCGCCGCCCCCACCAACATCTCCGATCGTTCGTACCAACTCTCCGCGCTCCGCACCATCAATTCCTACCTCTCCTCTCAATCTGCCCCCTTTTCGCTCAAGCACCCTTTGCCTTCCGCTAAACAAATCACCGAAACCCTAAAGCTTCTACTGCAACGACTCGGGTTCGCTTCGCAGAAAATCGACGAAGAACTCAACCACGCGCTGAAGTGCCTCAAATGCCCCTTCAAACTGAATAAATCGGCGCTGCGAGCCCCGGGGACGCCCCATTCATGGCCCAATTTGCTTGCAGTTATCCACTGGCTTGTTCAGTTAGCTCAGTACACAGATTCTACAATCAATTCGTCGCCTGAACTCGAGGGCGATCAGATGATGATGCACCATTTAAAAAGTTATTATCTCTACATTAGGGGAGATGATGAGGCGGTGGATGGTTTGGATTCAGAGTTTATAAGGGAGTTGGAAGAGTGGAGGGATAAAGTGGGTGAAAATGCAACGGCTGTTGATGAAACTGCTAACGAGCTGGATGCCAAAGTGATGGGTTTGAAGAAGGGCCCAAGTCAGAAGGAGGTTTTGGAGCAGGAGAAGGCGGTTGTAGAAAAGGACGTGACGAAGTTCCATGATATGATCGGACAGTTGGACGCTCATTTGGTGGATGTGCAGAAGAAATTAGAGGAGAAGGAAAAGGCATTAGAGGCCAAGGTGGAGGAGCACAAGAGAATTTGTGATGAGAATGAGGGTTTGAAGAGGAAGATTGAGGAACAGGGGTTTAATATGAGAGATGCTGAGAGAATGAAGCGAGAATTACAGGCTGTGGAGCGGGATTTTGAGGAGTCGGAGGCTGGGAGAAGTGGCTGGGAGGAGAAGATTTGGGAACTTGATTCTGAGATAGGGCATAAGTTAAAGGAGCTTGAGCGTCTCGTGATGGAATGCAACCAAACTATTAGAAGGTGGTTCTTCTTGTCATTTCTCTTAATTAACCCAAAACTGCATAAACTAGTTCCTAGTGCTATTGTCTCTTGCAGTGCTATTTTCTCTTGCAGTTATACATTTACATTTGTCTCTTAAGGGGAGCTCGAGTACAATAATTATGTTCTACCAAGTTGTTGCTATTGGAGGCTGATTAATCCTTGTAGCTCTACTATGTCAGTGTCCCGAGTGTCTTTGCCTCAAGTTCATTCAAACCCTTTTACATATAATGATTTGATAGTCTACTCATGCTTAGGTTGGTTGGTCCTCCATCTTGTGCAAAACTGTATATGCTTTTTGTATGGATTGACACTCAAATTCATGTATTAATGCTTCATTTTGGTTTTGGAGTAATTCTCAGATAAGATTGCCTGCCTCTGTTCAACTATTTAGAATAGCATGAGTAGGAGTTATATAGCATCTTTATTGACTCTAGGACTGGGTAGTTTAGGTGAATTTTTATAAGTCAAATGTAAACTTACCCTAGAACCTTCTTGTTTCATCATGTATCTTTTGTCTTTACTCTGTTGTGGAGTTCTACTTCAACTTTTTATTATAAGAATGAAAGGCAGGAAAGAGAACTAATTACAAATATTTCTTTAATTTTATTTAATGGTAGAAAAGTTGTCTATCCAATTATTTTTCCCACCCTAGCAGTTTTATTTTTATAGACTATGTACAAGTTAAATTCTTAAGACTTTGTTCTCCAGGGGTTAAGTTAGTTTACTTTCAGCTACCATTTGATTCAGTCACCCATTAGTTATTGCTATTTTCTTTCAATACATATTTCTAGGTTGAAACTTGGAAATGGATTTCAATATCAGCTACGTGCTGATGGGTCCACACCATCTGAGGTATTGGGATTGGATTACAAGAGCATACTAAAGCCTGCACTTGTCGCCTTTGCTGAAGAAATAAAAGGAAGCTCAATGGAGAAATTGGAAGAACTCATTTCTCTTCGGCCACGATCAGGTGAAAATGCCACTAGGCTGGAGGAAAAACGGAATCGTATTGCTGTGCTTCAATCCTCCAATGATGAGGTAAGCATGTAGAGTTGAATTCAACACTAAATACTTACTTGCAAATGTTTCTTATGCTCATCACTTTTTGTGTCAAGAACATGCATGTAAGCTGCTAATTTAGCAATAATTCATCAATTTTCTCTGTATATGTAAGAAGTACCGTGTGAGATTAGTCGTTCTGAAATGTCATTTAAAATGAGATGTACTGCCATTCTAGCCTTCAGCACCTGGATACAGAGAATGATAAGATGGTTTGGTATACGCATAGCAGCATTCTTGTATTTCTTCTATGCAACTTGGGAATAAACTCAACTAAGTCACATCCAAGAAGTCATACAACAGACTTGTTTTGGTGTTGTATCAACTATCAAGTGTCAATTTTTAATGTAAAAGACTAATATCAGGAAAAACGAACTTATTAATGCTCTTTATAGCTACCATGAATACTCGGGCATCAAGTTTTCTAAATTACATCAAAACTAATTATATGTTTTTTTCTTCTACTTTGTACCTCGTTCCTTTGGCTCATATGTAGTGAAGAAGCTGCTTTATCTCAAGCAGATATAATGTGCATTAGGCTACTCAGCGATAGGGGCAAAAATAACAACTGTTTGCGTGGTCCTTATGTTTTGACGCAGGACATCCTAGTTATTCTGTTTGATATCCTGGCTGAATTCGGCTGCTATATTAGTGCCTTCTGCTTTGTTTTCTTTTCCTAACTGTATTAGATAAATGTTCCCTACTCTGCATCTTAAAAGGCTCACCTGATTGAGGAGTTCAGTTTTGATGGGTTATTTCTCGCTGTACATGAATTGATTGTATAGTTTAAGTCGTCAAACACCTCCAGGAACACATAGTATATGAGTGTCCTAATGAATGGTCTGATCATATAGGTTGAATCCCAGTTGGATAAAGTGACAAAGGAAATGCAAGAGTACATGTCTAGACGTGCAGCAGAAGCGAAAAAAATGGTAGAGGAAATTGAGATGAAGGTTCAGCACATCTCAGTTGTTGAAAAAGAAGCTGCAGAATTGTTGAAGGTAGTTCCAACACTTATTACTGCTTCCCTTTACATCCATGGACAAATGCATTTTACATAAATATCATTCTTTATTCATTGATTTGCTTTGATGAAGAAATCCATGGCTGGGCTGCACGAAGACATGATTCAAACTGAAGAAGATGTCAAGTTATGCGCTCGGGAACTCTTTGACTTGATCAATTCAGTTGCGTCATACAAAGAGTACGTAGGCTCGAAAATTGCACGAATGAAGAGCGACCTAGTAGAAACAGCTGGCGCCATTGCTGATACTTACAAAGGTTACCGTCCGTCACAGGGCTGCGCTGTTTCAGATTCGAACAGTTGATGGCAAACTTCTTTAACACAATGGTTGGCAGTTCACTTGATTTCTTAGCTAAATATGATGGACAAAATTCTCTTTTGCAGTCATTGCTTATCTTGTGTACAAGTTTCGGCCTTGCTGATGCTTGTTGATATACTTATCCTATATGTTATAACTGAATCTTGTTCACTTCGCCTAAAATTGATGGATACAATATGAAATGTCTAAAATATTATATTTTGTTCTTTGTATTAGTAATTTAGTAATATGTTAAATTGGGTGTACAAAACTCCTTAACCAAAGAGGTGAAAGGTGGCATAAAATTGTAAAATTGTCACTTTTGGGGCCGGATTGCCCAGAATTTAACATTCTACTTTGAGTTTTAAGCAAATGAGGTATAAATTGATAAATAAAACTTTGTATAAGTACTTAAAAACAAATGCACCAATGAAGTTTTTTTTATCACCTTTCCTATTTGAGGGGAAAATGTTATTATTGGTAAGCACGTTTTTTTGTTTTTGCTAAGTCCTCTTATTTTTATATGCACAAAGGGGTAAATATATTTTGTCTTTCTTTATTGAAAAAATGAGTACTTTTCACCATCAACATTGAATACTTAAGTGATGTGTAAGATGCAGATTGAATAAAGTACGATGAGTAGAAGATGATCCCGAAACTGAGAATTACATATTCCATATTCAATAAAAAAACATAAAATATGTGGGACTTGCTGTTTGGATCGACTTGGCATAAAACAACATCCACAACTGTAACAAAGCACAAGTTTAGCTAACCATGTTTAATTATGCTAATTCATATTCAGTCGCACTCTAACATTTAATTCTCAATTTTATGAATTTGAATGATGATTAAGAATCAAAATGAATCTTAACAGTTTAGGGCCTGAAAATTGGTCACGGTTGATCACAGTTAGTGTAGATTAAAAATTAGTGATGATAGTTTTTCACCAAATAACACAGCAAGGTCACTAAATGACGTTCTTACCATAATGCTACACGATAATCTGTCATGCCATATTTACAAACTAAGACAGCTACAAAGTTGCCTCTACTTTTTAAGTTTACAATATTAGTAAATATTAAAGGACGGCTATAAAAAGGAAAAGTCTAAAGTTTCTCATTTATACTTCCCATTTCATAGAAATATACTCCATAATTAGAATGATACGGTTTTAATATGTAATTGGTAGAGTAAGATAAAATGGAAAAAAAGTAATTGAAATAATTTAGCGGATGATGGACTCCATAAATGATAAAGTAAAATAGAAGGAGAAAATTTTTTTGATAAATAGATATAGATTATTTCTATAGGACAAACGAAATAAAAATTCAGCCTATTTATATGGGACGAAGGAGTATACAGATAATGATGATTCAACAAAATATGGTAGGTGTTCAAAATTACTAATTAGCGTGTAATAGAAATAAGTATAAATAGTCAATTTTGTCCCATTATTGGGACAGTTACTCAAAAATATCTCGCTGTTTAAGTTTATCATTTACTCTGTATTGTCGTTTTTTAGAAATAAAATGTCTTGTAGCCGAACTTACATGTCTAATTAATTATCCACATGGCAATGATGTATTAATTGTAATTTGCAAAAATGTTTAGTTACTTGATTTTGTCTGGTCATTTTGGACATTTACCTGTTTTTTCTCATTGTTCAGGGCATTTACTCGATTTTGTCATATAAAAAACATTAAATCGAAACAATATCATGTAATAAAATGTAAGCTTTGATAGTACAAATAAAATGTTAGTAGTAATACTCCCCCCGGTCCAGGAATGGATCAGCTAAGGTGTTTCATAAGACATTTGTTGCTACACCAATAATAAATTGACATGTGTACACTCTTTGAAAAAATGAAAAATAAATTAAATCTTACATAGCATCTCTTCCTACTCTCACACTCAGCACACTCCGGCTGAATTCAACATTCATTTAATCTTTTCCCCACAAATCTCTCTAAAACTCCACTGAGCCGGCAGTGCACCAGCGGCGGGGAGGCAAGTTGTAGTCCTAGCGTCCAACTCCTCGAGAGCAGACCGAAACTTAGGAGTTATGATAGATCGAGGAGGAAGTCATCGTTGGTGGCGGCGACGAGGGTGAGCCTCTCCTGTGACGACGGAGGATTGCACGGGGATTCCCGGTGTGATGAAGGGTGCCGGAAGAAGAATCTGAGCAACCAGTTCAGGCGGCAGTGGGGAGAGTTGCTGCTATTTGGTGGAGATCGAATCGGCGAGACGAATTGTAGGTGATTCGAGAGGTGGTGGTGGACTGGAGAAATAGGGGAAACGTCAGTTTGGAAGGGGGGTGAGAGAGAGGCAGAGGTGGTGCTTTGGCTTTTTACTGGCGGCAATATGATGTTCAAAAGGTGGAGAGTTGTGGGGAAGATGAAATGAATGTTGAATTCAGCCGGAGTGTGCGAGTGTGAGAGGAGGAAGAGATGCCACATAGAATTTAATTTATTTTTCATTTTTTCAAAGAGTGTACACATGTCAATTTATTATTGGCGTAGCAGCAAATGTCTTATGAAACGCCTTAGTTGATCCCTTTCGCGTCCGTCCTACAATAATAGTCACATTTTGCCATTTCGATCTGTCCCACAATAAGAGTCACGTTTCACTTTTTACCGTGAACGGTAAGTAGGTCTCACATTTCATTAATTCACTTCACTCGCATTCTATTATAAAATCAATATAAAAAAGTGGACTTCATATTCCATTAATTTTTTCAATCCACTATTCTTTATATTTCTTAAAATTCGTATCAATACTAAATGTGACTCTTATTGTGGAACGGAAGAAGTATTTATTTTTATGCACGCATGATTATTACTTTGCGTCATCTTCAATTGGTACACCTAAGAAACATAGGATAAGAGGGATTGATGCGTGGGGGTTATGAATGTCGTGGAAGACATTTTTAGGCCTACCAGTTGAAGATGATGGAAATTAATTACACACATACTCACGTGCACAAAATTAAATACTACTCTCTCCTTTCCATAACGAGAGTCATATTTAGTGTGGGCATGAGTTTTAACAAAGGTAAACAATAGTAGGTTGGAAAAGTTAGTGAAATATATGGTCCACATTTTTATATTGGTTTTATAATAGAATATATGTGAAGTGAGTTGGTGAAATGTGAGATATACTTACCATTTACGGTAAAAGTGAAATGTGACTCTTATTGCGGGACAGACCGAAATGATAAAATGTAACTCTTATTGTGGGACGAATGGAGTATTAAGTATCATTTTGCTTTTCCTCTTTAAATTATACTTCTACTATTGTTGCATAATAATGTTATAATTCAATACTCACTTCATCCCGCAATAGTAGTCTTATTTGATTATGGCACGAGTTTTAAGAAATGTAAAAAAATGGGTTGAATAAGTTAATGGAATAAGGGTCTCACTTATATGTATTAGTTTTATAATAAAATGTGAGTAGAATAAGGTCGGTGGAGTGTGGGCCTACTTACCATTTATAGTAAAAATGAAATATGATTATTATTATAAGACGAATTGAAATGTTAAAACATAAGTCTTATTGTGGGATGGATAAAGTATTCTTTGTACAACAAAAGCAAGCATCTAATAAATTTCTTAAAGAATAAGAAAAAATCAAGTAAACTAACAGTTTTGCAAAGTGCT
The DNA here is from genome assembly GCF_004379255.2 of Salvia splendens. Taxonomy (NCBI): domain Eukaryota; kingdom Viridiplantae; phylum Streptophyta; class Magnoliopsida; order Lamiales; family Lamiaceae; genus Salvia; species Salvia splendens. The sequence goes on along the minus strand of NC_056036.1, from coordinate 36,993,233 downwards.
CCTCATACATCCATCTCATGTAGTTAATCAATGTGTAAGTTCAACTGGCACATCGATATTTGTAAAGATTGGATGTTGCGAAGAAGATGTGGAATTGAACTTGCATATATGAGGAATCTTGAAGAGTTACAGAGCTTGATTGATTACAGAGAGGTGAAACAGATTGTGCGTGTGTAAAACTGAAATTACAAACACTAACTAACTATTTAACATAATCTGAGACTAACGGCTATTTTATCCAACGACCCAGATTAAAAACCCCAAACTACAAAACCTCATCTAACGGCTGCAGAAGCTCGAGTAAGCTTCTCTTCTCTACTTCAAGATCCAGCTGATTCATCACAACTACAATATTGATCATTAAAATTTATTTGAATGGTACTTTATTTCAAAAAATAAAAGGATGATCACTAAATGTACTAGTGTTTACCTAACGATAGAATAATTTCAAATAAAACTCTTACAACATCCGACAAAATCGACCTTTTACCACATAAATAAATATAGAATGTATAATGTTTAGTGCTCGTTTCAATAAATTAAATAAGATCAATTACTACAAATATGATTTGATTTAGTAGATAAGTTTCTGTATTTAATTTCAGGAATAATGCCAAAATATTTGATCACGAGTTTTGTCGTTTCGCATAACAAAATGACTGTCGATTCAATTCAATATATGACAACCTCATGAAATGCTAAGCCCATAGCTAGTTAAAGGAATGTCGGATTATTTCAATCATTAATAGATTCTTAGGGCATGTTAACTTCGAACTAGTAAAAAGAATATCGGCACAATTCAATCTCGAACAATCATATGACCGGTTAACCTCCAAGTATAAAATGGAACTAGGAGTATAAGAGCATCTGCAACGGTGGACGGACGACGTCCGTTTGTCCGTGCCAGCGGCACGGAAGACGTCGTCCGCCGCTGCGCTCGAGCCGCTGGCACGGCGCTGCTCGATGCATTGAGCACGTCCATGCCAACGAGCAGGTGACGTGGCCGGACGTGATTGGGCAACGACATAGCTGTTGCATTTGAATTTTTTTTAAATCGGTTTTAATTAAAAAAACCGATTAAAAATAAAAAAATATTTTCCCACATCCCAAAAAAAATATATCTGTGACCAACTTTTAATTTTTTTAAATTTTTTTCCCCCGAAAATACACATTTTCATCTATAAATACCCCCACTTTCACACCAAAAAATTCACACCACACTACACAATTCTCATCTACATTCTCTCATTTCCATTCTCATCTACATTCTCTCATCTCCATTCTCAATCTTTCTTCCACTCATACAACATAACAATGTCCGGCCAAGGAGATCACCCTCTGGGCTCCCACGGTTGGAACCCCGATTGGTTCGGTTCACAACCGTTTCCTAGTCCGGAAACGGAATATTCGGCCCCTCCTCAAACCCAAAATTTGGGCGTTCCAGGTGGCTACCGGTCTTACCCGATCAACGACCAAGATGCCCCCGAAGGGCTATACGGGTGGACACCCAAACCTATAGCGAGGTCGACAGCCCCCTCCCAAACTCCGACTTCTCCTACTCGCGGTGTCCGCACACCGTACACTCCAGAGGAGATGGAACAATTGTTCAAGGCGTTCTTGTCAATCTCCAAAGATCTGGAGGTTGGCACGAACCAATCCGGCGATCGCTTTTGGTTGCGCATTTGTCGCCGGTACAATGAAAACCGGCCGGAGGGAACAATCGAGCGCAACGAGAGTATGATGCGCAACGCCATCTACAGAGCCAACGAAGAAATCCAAAAGTTCCAGGGGTATTACCTCTAGGAAGAGCGGTCGGCGGGGAGCGGCCGGAGCGAGGTCGACATCATCGTTCATCCATGTCGACCTACCAATCCATGAACTACAAGGCGTTCAAGTACCTCAACATTTGGCATGAGATGCGGTCGCATCCGAAGTATAGGGGAGGCGTAACATCCTCCTTTAGCGGCTCCTCCAAACGGTCAAGGTCGGTATCCCTATCCGACGCGAAGACGTGGTTAACCAATTCGCCGGAGCTAACTTGGGTAGCTCCGACGCCGGCCCGAGCGGTTCCCAACGCCGACCGCAAGGAAGGAAGAAGGCGGCGGCCAACCGCCGTCACGCCGCGACTCCATCCGACAATGCTCCCAAACCCGCTCCTGTTCCCGTTCCCATGCCCTATGCGCCACCTCTACCCCCACCAACTCGTTGTGGACGATTTTGGCCCAACTCAATATGACCAATAGGTCAACTATGACCCCCTCGCAACTTCGATCGCACGAGGCCATGATATTGGGCCTCCAAAAACAATTGGGGGTAGTGCCGCCGGATGAATAGTCTTCCACGGGGATATTTTTAGCTTTAATTATGTAATTTTTTATTTTTAGGATTTTAATTATGTAATTTTTATTTTTTAGGATTTTAATTATGTCTTTTTATTTTATTTGTAATTTGTAATATTATTTCGGATTTTTTAATGAATTTTAATATTATGGAAATGTTTTTATTTAAATTGAATAATAGAATGGTGGGACCCTTGTGCTCGTCCTTGCGGAAGAGCACCGTTGTGAGTGTTGTGCTCTTGCTTAAGAGTAAACAGAAATAGTAGTGCCGGGCCCATAACCGTGCTCGTTGGCAAGAGTACGGTTGTGGGTGTTCTAAAAGAAGGAAAAATAGGGCAATAGACGAGATACTCACGCACCACATACAAACTTCCTGAAAATACAGGCGCATATACATACAAATTTTGTGTCTCTATATCTCCCCTCACCAAACACACAGATAAAATCTCCACACTCCAATTCAGTACAATTTGTGGAAACCGCGCAATACTTGCTCTGCTCTCTCTAAAAAATTCGTGTTTGTTGATAACAATCTATAAATTCGGGTTTCAGTCTTTTTACTTAGTCATTGATACGCACGGACTGTTATTTTGATTATTTTGTGGAACATTTTTGCGTGTTAGTAGAATGATGAAACCCCAGTGATATAGGATTTTGCTATCATAGCCGCGTTGGATGAATTTTTGGGCGGGGGTTTGATTTTATATTCTGAGATTTCCCCTGAGGGCTCTGTTTGAGGAATTGCTCTGTTTATTTAGAGTGGGGCGGTGATAGCCTTATGTTTCTCATGCGTTGTTCTTGTTGAACATTGAGGCCTTGAGAAGCTTGGGCTATTGCTTCTATCAGAAGAGTGGATTGGTTACTAAAATTTTGAATTCTGGATTATGCTACAGTTAATCTTTGTTTGGTGTGAAAATACGGATATAATTAGGCGTTTGGGACGTTCAAGTGGATTCATGGCTGTTTGTATAAGCAGAGGAATTGAATTTGTTTCCACTTGCTCTTTTATATGATAATGCTTACCACTAGTTATGGAGAGAAGTCAGCCCACTTTAGTACCTGAATGGCTCAAAAATGCTGGAAACTCGACATCTCATTCAGGTAGTTTTCTATATTGCAGATAAGTTATTGTATCACACTCGTTCATGTTGGTGCCTTTTTTTCTAATATCTTATTTTTCTGGTTTTAGATGATCACCCAGCATCAAAGGCTTCTTGGAATAAGTCCTCTTTGAATGGCAAAGGTCATGATCCTGGACGATCTTCTAGTTCCGAAAGAACTACTTCTTCATATTTCCAACGAAGTTCTAGTAGTAACAGCTCAGGTACTTTTAGGTCAAACAGTAGTTTTGGGAGGAGCCAGCGCGACAGAGACTGGGAGAAAGACGCATATGGTTCTCATGATCATGACAATTCATTTATGGGCGGCCGACGCCATCGAAAATTTTCAGACCAACTGGTAGATCCTTCATTAGGTAATTTTGAGAGGGATGGTTTAAGACGTTCTCAGTCCATGGTTTCTGCGAAACGTGGGGATGCATGGCCTAAGAAAGTTGGTGCTGCCGCTGCTGACTCAGGCAGCACCAGTGTAAAGATTTTGAACGGTTTGCGCACCACAGGCAGCCCTGTTGCCGGGGTGAGGAAAGCTGCTTTTGAGAGAGATTTTCCCTCATTAGGAGTAGATGAAAGAGCAGTCATTTCTGATATTGGAAGAGTACCATCCCCTGGTTTAAGTTCTATTCAGAGCTTACTTATTGGTACTTCCGCTTCTTTAGGTGGTGAAAAATGGACATCGGCTTTGGCAGAGGTTCCTATGTTAGTTGGAAGCAATGGAACTGCATCATCATCTGTGCTTCAAGCCACTTCATCAAGTTCTGCATCAGTGGCTTTGGGTTCAGCTACCAGCCTCAATATGGCCAAAGCTGTGGCTCAGGGTCCTAGTCGTTCCCAGACTACCCCACAGGCAGGTCCCCTTTTTTTCTTAATTAAGTCAGATATCCTTTACCAGTGTGCTAATGCCCCATATTCACGTTTCAGTTATCTGTTGGAGCGCAGAGACTTGAGGAGCTTGCAATCAAGCAATCTAGGCAATTAATTCCAGTGACTCCGTCAATGCCAAAAGCTTTGGTGAGATTTCTATCGTCCTTCCTGTGTATGTTGTGATACTCAAGTCCTAGTTTTGATATCTTTCCCTACTCCCTTTGTTGTTTTTCCTTGCAGCATTGGCATGTGTTTGATTTTTACCTAAAAATTGAAGATTTGTCTGATGATTCATGTCATTAGCTGTCTAGTGGGTAGGATACCACAGAGATTCTCCCTAACTTCCTTTTTTGTGAAAGTATTGTCAATTGTGGCACAATAAGATATTTACTGGTATAGACTTTAATAACCTATTGGAATATACCTTCTGTGCTTATAGGTGAACAATGATATCTCACTAGAGAGCTTGGGTAATTAAATAATATTCTAGAAATGGCTTGTAAGATATTCAGAAGTACCTTGCATATAATCCCACCTTGATACCTTGTCTGAGTTTCTGATGCAAATGTGATTCTTTACTTTTTGGGCTCACTGTATGACAATGCAAAATTATTGAATTCATGTGGATGCTATGATTATGGAGTATATATGTGGGGTTTTGCATTCCATGAAGTTGGACTTAGTGTGAATTAGTTTAGCAAAGGAAGGATGCAAACATAATTCCTCTGTTCCTGATGTTACAATTTTCATTTTTATACGGGAACAAGTTGTTGAGTTGCAATTTATCATATGCTCCAAGTAAGACATGGAGGAGCCAAAAAGTATGAGCTGTGATGAATAATTGAATATGCATGACTTACCTAGCCATGCCTTTGGAATTTGAGAATCAGCACATGGGAGGAAGCATGTTATAACTGGCTAGTCATACCAGAGTATTAGTCTATTAGATGAATCCAGACTTCACACTTATTCATTAACATTATTTTTTACAGGCAGTTTTGCCGACGTATATGCATAATAATATGCACTAGTGTTTTGATGCACAAGTCTTGCTCTAATGTAGTTTACTCTATCCAAGCCCAAAGATGGGTAATGCACATGTATTTTGAACTTTCAGTTCTTGAGGATAAATTAGGAAAGTATTACTCCCTCCGTCCCTTTGACACGGGATTTTAAGTGGAAAGGAATAAAGTAGAGATTATGTTGTTTCCCTTTTAAAAAATGTGTCATTTTTAGTAGGACAACCCCCAAAAAGGAAAATGATTCATTTTTAATGGAATAGAGGGAGTATTTTGTTTCTAGCAGATGTCTTGGCTGTGAATGAAAACTTAAGGTGCCATTGTCTAGTCCTGTTTGTGGTCTAATAAAAAAGAGAACTAACAGGTTCATTGTCAACTTTTGGTTCATGAGGAAGAATCAGAAAATTGCCTTCTAGCATAGGTCTTGGCAGTTAGTAAAATTCTAAGAGTGTTTTTGGGTTTATTTTTCTGTTGCTGTGTATTAAAAGAAAAGCATTTGTGAATAGATAGTCTTTAGCATGCTCGAGGAAGGTCTTCAATCTGGAAAACATGATTAGTTGGAAAAATATCATTCATTATTGAAGAAATCTGATTTCTATCGTATCATCAGCTTTCACTCTGGTTCTTTTAAATAGCTGGCTATTTCATATTTTTTGTATGGATTTTTTGATGGACCTAGATAATGTGAAACTGAAAGAGTTAATAATTTAATACCATAAATGAAAGAGTTGAACTACAGAAATTCTGTAACTATTCTTTGGAGATTTTAGTTAATGTTCTTCATCTTCTTCCTTCTTTATTGGTAATAATGTTTGTAAAATTTTGTATGGACATATTCATTATTTCAATATTTCTAAAACATTCATCAACAGATTTCCTTTATGCTTCTTGGTTCCTATATGATATTCTTAGCATAATTTTCTTATTCCTACCCAGCTACCCTATAATCACAATCTTTGAGTAATGAATAGGTATCTGGAGATGTGTGAAAAAGTGATTTTTTTATTTTATTAAAATTGTTTTAAGTATTGATGAAATGCTATATGGGTCAATTTCAAAGTTACTACTAACTCTCTGCTATCCCCGACTGTTTTCATGCTGCTACTTTTAGGTTCATCATCAACTACTCTTTGGACAGTGATCAGACAAAGTATTGGAAGGAAATTGGTTTTAAACACTTCTTAGAGCTTAGGTGTAAGGGGCACTGTATGACTTTTGAAGTTTGGTACATGATTGAAAAAAGAAGAGAAGTTCCACGATAAGAGAATTCAGATTTAGCTTAAATATAGTCATAATGCATTCACGATTATCAAACATAAATAATGGAAGTAAAGAGGGGTTATCACTATAGACTTGCTTGTGCTACTTATTGAACTGTAACTCCTGAAGCATCATGGATTACTGTCCATCATCATTAAGCTTAGCATGGGAGTAAAAAGGGACTCTCAATTATAAACATGTTTTTATTGTTTTTATTTAGCTAATAAGTTAATTTTCTTATGTATTTTCTGAATTCATATTCTAAGGGAAAAAAATCACCCATAGAATAAATCTCTAGAGGGACTCGGTTCTGCTCCTTGATCCTCTTCTGAGACCCCCTAAAGAACAGACACACTTCTTATTGAAATGCCGCACCTCCAAGACTCTTAACTGCCCTAGGTTCTTTCTACATTTTGTTGCTAAGTTTGTTCAGGAGAACCTGATCAATTTTTTTCATAGGGCTTATGAAATGTGAAATACACCCAATATAATGCGGGAAATTCAGTGACCACTGACCAGGAATTCTTATTTTTATTATGCAATCTCTCTGCAAATAACTAGTTACTACTGATTACTAGCTACATGGCTCTAATGCCATAGATGAGATTTTGGTGCCAGTTGACCATGATTCTTTTATTTTTAATAACTTACTGAAAAATGCTAAGTGGTCCTATAAAATGTCGATTTTCCACCACCCTAGATCAACTATTCAGGTGAACATTAATTTTTAATTGGATCCATCCTGGTCTCACTCGATCAGTTGCAGTGTTGTAATATCCTTTTGTGACTGATGGCGCTAAGTAAGGAAAAAATGTCTTGTGGGGCTATCAATCTTTCCATGTGGTCAACTTTTGGATTTGCTTTCACTACGATTGTTGATGTTGAAGGAAACATGTGTACAAGGGCTTGGTCGTATAGTCCAACCATCTTGACTCTTGAGTGGATAAGATCAATGATTACTATATAAAATTCTAGGTGGAGTGTCACTGAAAGCCCTTCAGTACCTTTAAATGAGATGCATTTCAAATTCAGTTTTCTGTACTTTGTGAGGCTTTGATGTGTCATGCTTTCAACATATTCATGCTGTAGTGCACTCAAATTTTGCAAGAGATTAAGGATCTTAACCAATCTGCAATGCTTGTGATTAAGATGATTAGATTTGGTAAATGATTCTCAAAATTGTTGACATTCATTGCTAAATATGCTATCTATTGTTATCTGCCTCTGCCCTCTAGGTGTTGAAAAATTCTTCAGACAAATCAAAGAGCAAAGTGGGTAGCCAGCAGCCTTCCATCTCTTCACCACTTCCAGTAAATCACTCTCCTCGTGGTGGGCCAGTAAAGAGTGATGTTTCAAAAACATCTAATGTTGGAAAGCTCCAAGTTCTAAAGCCAGTGCGAGAAAAGAATGGTGTTGGCCCTGTTGTAAAGGACAACTTGAGTCCAACTAGTGGTAGTTCCGTTGCTGGTTTTCCGTCTGTTTCTGGGTCTGCAGTAACCAAGGTCCCCCCTAGCAATGCAGTCCCTGACCGTAAGCCTGTATTAACTTTGCTGGAGAAGCGGCCTACCTCTCAAGCTCGAAGTCGAAATGATTTTTTTAATCTAGTGAGAAAGAAATCTATGGCAAACCCTGCTTCTGCTGATTCAGCTACTGCAAGCGACTCTTCTGAGTTGGAGACTGGCTCTTCTCTTTCACCATCCCTTTCTAATAAACATGCTGAAATGAATGTCATGCCCGCTACGAGTCAGCCTGTGGAAGTTCCATTGAGTTTAAGCCTGGAATCTGAGGAGAAAGCTGGTTCAATCTGCAATGGTGATGCTTGTGATGTGCAAAAATGTGTGAGCAATGGTAAGAAACATCCTAGCTCTGGCCGTATCATTTCTGAGGATGAAGAGGCTGCTTTTCTTCGTTCTTTGGGCTGGGAGGAAAATAACGATGAGGAAGGTCTCACTGAAGAAGAAATCACTGCTTTCCGCCGGGATTTGACTAAGGTAATGCTGGAATTCAGTCTTATAGTTTGTTAAACTCTGTTACCTTTGTCATGTTTGACTAAAAATAAGTGTTGTTGTTGCTGCAGTACATCAATTCAAAACCATCCCCTCGAATACTGCAGCTTGTACAGCTCTTGACCCCCTTCGATTCGCAACTTGAGGGTATTGATGAAATGAGTTCATCAGATGATAAATCCGAACCTTGATTCGGAATTTGCCAGAGTTTTCTTGTTTAGATGAAGGGGTAATCCGATCTTGTTTGATTGGCTGAGAGGCATTTCTGGCAGCCAACTAAGATAAAATCTGGGCAGTTTTGTTGTTTTCTGGAGATCGATAGGAATAAGCAATGATCCTTCTTTACGATCGTTTTCCCTCTGACTAGAGGATTTGAGTAAAGAGAATAGAAATAGATTTTGATCAAGTTACTCCAAGACATGCAAAGTCTTGACAGTTTTGGTTCCTTCCATTTTTTCATGAATAGAACACATGTTTTCATTTATCTATCAGAAATGGAAAAGAAAAGCAAGAATTTACTGACTGCATAGTTCGAGTTCATCATTTTCCTCCTTTTTTTTTAACTTTTTTTTATTTTTTATCTTTTTGTTTTTATAATAAATCGATTGTTGTAATCTAGGTGAGCTTTGCTTATCCTTGCATTTCAGCAGGGTTGAAAATATGATTGTTAGTTTCAAAGCCCCATCCATGTCCAGGCCTGGCCTGGACCGATGACTACAAGGGTACGTACATCTTCCTTCAAAGAAAAATAGTTTTATATTATCATTTTGATCCATTCATCATAAATATTTTCAATTATATTTATAAAATTTCTCTTACAATTTTCTTGAATTACATGTCCTTGTATATATTTTCTCATGATTCGCATCAAATCATTCATAAGATCGAGCTATCAATCAATTTGTCAATTATTACAGTCCCTCCGTCCATCAATAATCATCCCATTTTGTTATTTTCATTCGTCCACTAATAAATGTCTTATTTGCTTTTTTTACTATTTTTGGTAATGGACTTCACATTTAACTAATTTTATTTACTCACATTTAATTATAAAACTAATACTTCATATAAGATTAGGACTCACTCCACTCATATTTTCCATCCACTTTTTACTACGCTTCTTAGAGCATTCCCAACGGTGAGCAGCAGCTCACCGTCCGTCCTTGCCAGCTCCTTGCCGCTGGCAAGGACGAGCTCCGCCACCATTGCGCTCTTGCCGCTGGCAGGGCTCTGCTCTATGCATAGAGCACGTCCGTGCCAGCGGCAAGAGCACGAGGCGTCGACGTGACATGCTCTGATTGGCCAGTTGATTTATCATTTTTTATTATTATTTTTAAAAATTCGAAAAAATCTGAAAAATTCAAAATTAATAAAAAAAAATATTTTCCCACTTCCTAATAAAATATATCCATTTTTTCCACACTTTTAATTTATTTTTTTTCATTATTTTTACCCCAAAATTCATACTTTCATCTATAAATACTCTCATTTCAAACACAAAAAAATGACACTATACCAAACAACTCTCTCAATCTCAAATTTTAGGAGTTTAAATATGTAATTTTTTTTAGGAGTTTAATTATGTAATTTTTAATTTTTAGTATTTTAATTATGTAATTTTTAATTTTTAGGATTTTAATTATGTCTTTTTTATTTTATTTGTATTTTGTAATATTTATTGTGATTTTTAATGAATTTTAGTATTATGAAAATGTTTATGTTTAATTGAATATTAAATTAATTGTGCTCGTCCTTGCGGAAGAGCACAGTTGTGGGAGTTGTGCTCTTGCCAGAGAGCAGGCATGAATAGTACCGCCCGGGCCCACAACCGTGCCGCTGGCAAGAGCACGGTTGTGGATGCTCTTAAAATGTCATATTTGGCGCTTCTTAAAATGTCATATTTGGCTTTGCATTGATGTACGAAGATAGTATATAAGAACAAAATTTAAAAGTACAAATCACATTATTGGTTAACTATGATTTTAAAATGTTAATACAACTTTTATAAGAACATTATAAGTGTTTAAGTATTTGAAAACAATGAAGTACTCCATCCATTCCATGCTAGTTGAGTCATTTTTTCATTTTGATGTTCCATGGTAGTTATGTCATTTCCTTTTCTAATAAAAAGTAGTAACACATTTTCTCAATTTTACTTTATTCTCTCCACTTTTCTCTCTCTTCTACTTTATTATTCTCTCTGTCCCATAGAAACAAACTAATTAGAGTTGACACTAGTTTTAATCAATAATTGGTAATTAAAAGAGAATGAGAAAAAAGAGTTGAAATATAGTAATTAATGATGGATACATAAATTATAAAGTAAAAGAAAAGGAAAAAAAAATTGAATAAATCAATATGAACTATTTGTATGAGAAAAATTAAGCTTATTTGTTATTTCTATGAGATAGAGAGAGTATCTATTACTAGTATTTATTTTAAGAGGTAACATCTTTTTTGGTTCACGAACTTTGTCAAAATATCATTTTAGGTCCCTGAACTTTGAAAATATCATTTGAAGTCCGTCAACTATGGATTAATATCAATCAAAGTACTTTTTTACTATTTCTAAGTTTTTTCGGATGAAAATACCCTTAATACCTTAAAGGGTACATATTTTTAATAAACTTATCACATACTCATATTTTTTATAAATATCTTTACTATATATTTTTTTGAATAATTTTCTAAATATAATTTGATCTTTAATATTATCACTTAATTTTGTGATATGCAAGAAAAGTTAAAAGTTCCTTCTACAACTTTTTATAATTAAAGAATTTTAAAATATTTTTAAGATATGAATACTCGCAAAAATTATTGTAACCGTCAATAGACGATACTTGAATATTGATATATTGTCAAAAATATACCGTCAAAAATATATAGTAAAGATATTCAAGTATCGTCTATTGACTGTGAGATTAATTTTTACGAATATTCATACCTCAAAAATATTTTAAAAGTCTTTAATTGTATGAAGAAGGTCTTTAATTATACGAAGAATGAAGTTTTCTTGCATGTCACCAAATTAAGTGATAATATTAAAGGTCAAATTATATTTAAAAAATTAGTCAAAAATATATAGTGAATATATTTATAAAAAAATTTGAATATGTGATAAGTTTATTAAAAATATGTATCCTTAAAGGTATTGAGGGTATTCTCGTCTGAAAAAAACTTGGAAATAGTAAAACGTACTTCGATTGATATTAACTCATAGTTGACGGACCTCAAATGATATTTTCAAAGTTCACGTACCTAAAATGATACTTTGACAAAGTTCATGGACCAAAAAAGATGTTCCATCTATAATTTAAAAGCCCATAATTGATTTTCTTTATCGGTTCTTTCAGGATAACAAGATTGCAAAAAAGAGTTGAACTCTATGCAGTTCTATGTCTTTTTTGCAATTTTGTTATCTTGAAAATAAATTCAGAAAAATAGTAAATTATTTTAATGACCGATCGAGGGAGTATATTAAAAATAAATTTAGAAAAAATAGTAAATTATTTTTTTACCTCATAAACAATGTCAAACGATGTCAGATGTGAACAATGCAAGAGTCGCTGTGAGTATGTGCTGGAGCGTACGAATTTAAAATACCATGTGAATTTAACTGTGCGAATTTCAAACAAATATGGAGCGTGCGGATATCAAGTTCCCATGCCAAAAAAATTGATTGTTCTTATATCACATCACTATAATCTTAAGCACGTGTTTCAATTCAACATCACATTTTCAAAGACGTGAAGGAGAGAGAGATAAACACATAACGAGAATGTAGGAGAGAAAAAATTATTTTATTTTTGGTATTTATAGTTTAAAGTGGGTAATTTAGTCAATTCAAAATATTGTGAAGGAAATAATAAGAAAATAGAAGAACAAAAAGGAAAAAATTCGTCGTTCTGAAAAATTCGCATGTCTCGATCCCATATTCTAAAAAGTCAGTGAATTTAATTCTAAATTTCGCCACTTTAGTATTTATATGGATTTATTCGCTGAGAGTTCCAATATAATACTGTAGTTCAATATCTAAGCCCAGTTTTAAGGTAGTATTGAAAAATGTCGTTCGGTTTCAATCTCGGTTTCACTTTCAGCTTCATCCCGTGCCGGGAAATCATAGAGCGGTTGGAAGAGGATGAGTACTCCAGCCTTGACGAATTCGAGTTTCATCTCCGCTACGAGAGGGATGCACCGCCAACTCCGTCGGGAGAGTTGGAGGTGAAGGCGGCGTTCCTGAGTGAAATAGTCGAGAAGGCTATTTCATTGATCGGCGAGTGGGCGGTTCAAGGCCGCTGCAACTTGATGTGCGCGCGCGTTGCGGCGAAGGCCAAGAAAGCTTTGGGCGATGTACGTGCGTGTGCCGACAGGGACATCCTCCCTCACGCTAGCCGACTCCGCGAGGAGTATGAGGATCTCAAATCAAAATCCGGCGATGCGGTGAGGGAAGTTGAGAGGGAGCAAAAGCAGCTTCGTGTTTATAGATGGAGGCGAAAATTAGTTGCCCTCATGATGGCTTGTATTGTACTCCCCATATTTCTTGATGAGATGCTTCCCACAAATGGCGAAAGGGTAGACAACGAATGGAGGGAACCCAATTATTTCAAACTAGCGTGGAGAGTTCTACCCTACATGGGTGGGATATTGATATACTCCCTCCGTCCCGCACTACTTGCACTTATTTCCTTTCTGGGCGTCCCAAGTTATTTGCACTCTTTCCATTTTTAGTAACAATTTATACCTACAGCCGTAATTGTTGACTTTGTCTATCACTCATTCCTTAATCTCCGTGCCCAAAAGGAAATGTGCGAGTAGTGCGGGACGGAGGGAGTATTATTTTAAAAAATTTACGTTTATTGATTGTTACATTAATTTTTACGAGTATCCATAACTAAAAAATATTTTAAAATTATTTAATTATAAAAAAGGTGAAAAATAAACTTTTCTTGCATGTCATAAAATAAAATTTACTACTATTTTTCTGAATTTATTTTTAATAGACTCCCTCCGTCCGTCATTAAAAATGAATTCAGAAAAATAGTAAATTACTATTTTCACCCCCTAAACAATGCCAAACGATGTCAGATGACAAAAATCCATCGCCCATCATCACGACTATGTCGCAAGCGCCGTGCAAATTTCAAGTCATTCTAATAGAACAATGCGAGTCACTGTGAGTATGTGCTGGAGCGTACAAATTTAAAACACCATGTAAATTTAACGCGTGCTTCAATTCAACAGCACATTTTCAAAGACGTGAAGGAGAGAGAGAGATAAACACATAACAAGAATGTGGAGAGAAAATTTTATTTTATTTTTGGTATTTATAGTTTAAAGTGGGTAATTTAGTCAATTCAAAAAATTGTGAATGAAATAATAAGAAAATAGAAGAACAAAAGGAAAAATTTCGTCGTTCTGAAAAATTCGCATGTCTCGATCCCATGTTCTAAAAGGCCAGTGAATTTAATTCCAAATTTCAAAAGGTCGGCAGCGAATGAAGGGAACCTAATTATTTCAAACTGGCGTGGAGAGTTTTACCCTACCTTGGTGGGATATTGATATATTATTTTAAAAATTTACGTTTATTGACTGTTGCATTAATTTTTACGAGTATCTATGATGTGGATCCAAGTAATTTAAGATCCATTTCCCAAGAAATTACCCATTTATGAAGTTTGATCTAGATATTTTTGTGAGATTGATTTTCAATTTCTCAATAAAGCAAAAGGATAAAAAGAGATTCAATCACAAAACTTGAATCTAAACTAGAAAGGATGATAGATTAGAAATGGAAAGCATGTGTACAATGATGAGATAAAAAAGCTACAACCATATGATCTTAACCAAAAGGATGGAGACAACCCTAGACAACTTTCATTAGCTCTATCACCCCTTGGCTCTACTACTCAATGGATACACTCCATTGATGCATACCTTTACTTGAATCAATTTAGGATGGAAACAAGCAACCTTCAAAGAAGGAATTGACATCAAAAGGTATTTATACTGAGGTCTAATTCCCAATGAAAAGGCCCACAAAATCTGGTCCGCGCCACTCTACCCGGCCGGGTGGAACATTCATTCTTCTTTACGCCTTCGACGGGGACCCGTGCAGGTGGCAGAATGGATACCCGGTCGGGTAGGGTAGCTTGGCCTTGGCTCCTCCAGCAGGTCGTACCCTGTCGGGTGGTAAGGTGCCTCAAAATTCACCTGGTCGGGTGGAAGCGCTCCACCCTCAATTTTCAGCACGATCCTCGTCGTTGGCTCTTCGTTCTTCGTAGACGCCTCCAGCATGGCTTTTTGGATGAAATTGGAGAGCCCTGAAGTAGGCGCCTCGTCATAGACCTCGTCATGGGCCTTCCGGGCGTGGTCGTATCAATCTATACCTCAAAATATTTTAAAATTATTTAATAATAAAAAGTGAAAAATAAACTTCTCTTGCATATCACAAAATTAAGTGATAATATTGAAGGTGAAATTATATTTAGAAAATTCATCAAAAATACTCCCTCCGTCCCCAAAGAATATGCACTTTGGGTTCGGCACGAGTTTTAATACAAAATTGGTAAAGTAAGAGAGAGATAGAGAGAAAAAGTAAATAAAATATTGTTAGTAGAGAATAGGGCTGGCAATTTTCGACACGACACGATAATCCGACATGAATCCGCACGAAATTATTGGGTTGGGGTCAAGTCTTATTGGATCCGTGTCCTTATCGGGTTGGGTTCGGGTCGGATGCGGGTCGGATACAGGTAACCCATTAAGAAATAATATTATTATTTTTATTATTATTTAAAAAATATATATTACTTTAATGTTTTAATTTCTTATAAATTAGGTTTAAATAGTATAAAACGAATTTTAATTGTGTAAATTAGGTTAAAAATTAAGGTTTAATCGTGTAATATTAGGTTTTAATCGTGTAATATCATGTTCGGGTTGTTATCGTGTCGTGTCAACCCATATTATATCGTGTCGATAACGGGTTCGTGTCGGTTGCGGGTCGTGTTCGGATTTGAAGGTAGCAGGTCGGGTTCGTGTTCGGATTTACAGTTTCCTTAACAGGTCGGGTTCATGTTAGGCCTTATTGGGTTGGGTCATTATCAGGTTGACCCGATAACGACCCAATCCGCACGATTTGCCAGCCCTAGTAGAGAATGAGTCCCACCTCATTAGAAAGAAACCAGTTTTTAAAATTAGAAAGTGCATATTCTTATGGGACGGACTAAAAAGGAAAGAGTGCATATTCTTATGGGACGGGGGGAGTATATAGTAAAGATATTTATAAAAAAATATGAGTGTGATAAGTTTAGTAAGAATAGACACCCTTCATGTATTTGAGGGTATTTTCGCCCGAATTTTTTTGAAATAGTAAAGAAGTATTTGATTGATATTAATTCGTAGTTGACGGGCCTCAAATGATATTTTTAAAGTTCACGGACCTAAAATGATAGTTTGACAAAGTTTATGGACCATAAAAGATGTTCCCTCTAATTTTAATACTACAAGATACTACCTCCGTCCCACAATAAGTATCACATTTGCCATTTCGGTTCGTCCCACCATAAGAGTCACATTTCACATTTACATAAATGGTAAGTAGACTCTACATTTCACTAACCAATTCTATTCACATTTTATTATAAAACTAATATATATAAGTGAGATTCATAATCCACTAACTTATTCAATTCACTTTTCTTTAAATTTATTAAAATTCGTGTCCACGCTAAATATGAAACTTAATATGAGATAGAAGGTAGCATATTTCTTGAACAGAGAATAAATGATTCACGAAACGAAAGGATTATTCTAATAATAATAATAATAATAGAAAGGGAAAAGAAGTCTGTAAATCACACAGCATAGGTCATAGGTTTGCAAGGGTTTTGCAGCAGCGCACAGCTCTCTCTCTTTCTCGGAAGCGCGCGCGGACATACAGATGATGGCCAGCACGGTGGTGGCCGAGAAGACAGAGGCAGAGCTTCGGAAAGAAATCGATGAACTCCGCCGCCAACAGCGGGAGGTACATCTTTGTATTTACATTTATCGATATATCTGCTCAGGAATACCTTACAATTTCTGTACTCAATCTTCTCGCTGAACCCTAATTTTTCCTGTGCCAACAGATTACAGAGCGGCTACGAGATCCCAGGGGTATTCGCCGCGGTGGCTTAACGGGTGCCGGACCACGCAATTTTGCCGCCAATGGCAATCGGCAACGTGGCTTCGTTCGACCTGTAAATTTCCCCATCTCTCCGTCGCTGCCCGTTGCTATTTTGCCTTATCCGTTTCTTAATCAGCTAATTGTTCATTGTCTAGGCGGACAGGAATGATGCTGACGACCAGCCTCCTGCAAAAAGGCGACTCTCTTCAGCTGTTGTGAAGGTGGAATCCTCTAAAATTTCAAATTTAATGTTTTGGTGTTTACAATTAAACGATTGAAGTTTCGGAATTGGGATGAATGAACGACAATGAAATAGAACATATTTTTCAATCATTCCTTACTCTTGTATACGATATTATCAACGCTATGCGGGATAATTTATAGCTTGAATCATGTAATTTATTTCTCTTTAAAGGTTGAGGATGGGGAGATTATCGAAGGTGGTCCTGAAGCTGTGACTGATGTGGAAGAGAAAGAAGTAGCACTTGATATAGGAGATGCTGTAAATACCAATGGAAGCCAGGGTGAGAGAAAGCCGTCTAATTGGTCTCAGAGGGTTGGTAGTCAGCGGCCGTCGAAAATGGTATAGTAGAATTCCTTTTTCGTTTGAAGTTGTGGATTGAACTAGTCTCATTTGTAGAATGTCTAGTTAATTTCAAACTTTTCACTTGTTGTGTGTGATTATTTAGGATTTTGAAACCCCTCCTGCTGAACACGTGCCAAGGGTGTTGCCTAAGGATGAGGACCCTAGTTTAGTAAGCAGGAATAAGAGGATGCTTGGCCAGCTTCTTGGTACATTAGAGGTATGCTATTTCCTTTTCTCACTCTATGTAACATTTAATTTTATGTTTACTTGATGAGTTGCATGCTATGCTCTTACATGTTCATAGCTTCTTATTTGGTTTGCATCTACCAATAGTTTTGAGGCAATGTCTTCCTTTACAGTATGGTTTTAGATTGCTTTGGTTGTGTTCTCTATGCGCATCTAAATTCTGTGATCACGTCTTCAAAAGGAAGTCTCTGGCTATATGACATACTATTCCTGTCTTTTAGAACTAAGATGAGGCGAATTTGCCTTGTTTGTTACTTTGTGTCCTATAACCTTTGTATGAGAAGATATTAAATACCGGAGTAGTACTTTTTTAGCCTCACCCAGAGAATTTTTGTAAGGTTCTGGAGTCTCTGGTGAAGGATCTCCCAACTAATGGTGCTGCTATTTGGATATATTGAGTAAAAAATATAGTACTATCTTTTATTACATAAACGTGACACAGTCATGGGAAACAGGGAAAGTCGTGTCAAACTGGGCTAATTTAACTAATACTGGTAGAAGAAAACTGCTGTTAAAACTTAAAATTTAGAATACCATTGAGCTTCGTACATCTGAGTTTGTTACTTTGTGTAGTAGTACTATATTAGAATAATCGCGGTCTACGAGACTACGAGTGAATTGAGGGAAATTAGTTTGCTGCCTCTTTTCACTTGGGGAAGGAGAGACAAGTTATTGGAACAGGCAGAGAGAAGCTATCTTTTTTTTAAAAAAATCATAACTTAGCATGCTAGCATAACTAATGCCTGGATTTGTTATTCTATTGTTTGATGCTCATCCAGAGGTTCAGGAAAGAGGACGTGAAACTATCCGGCACGGAGGCATACATGAGAAGATCTGATTCTCTGAAAAGGGTGAGATTGATTTGACTTTGCCCTTTATCTTCTAGCTTATCTACATCTTCAATTCTTCATGCAATAATTGTAAGATTACCATGGTGCAATGAGGTTTCATGATTACTAGCTTAGATTGAAAAATTTCTCATATATTTGACTGGTGACTAGACACTACTGATCCTACTAATTATAAGCACTGCTTGGAGTTGGATTTGACTAATTTTCTGAGGAAACTGTCAAACAAATGTGAGTGAACAGTTTTACATGATAAAGATAAGGGATTGTGGAATGTGTTAACAGTTGTCTGTTTATTGAAGAAAATGAATAAAGAAGCGAATGGTGCCTTTCAAATAGTTATTTCACCTCTAGAGCTCCAAACGGATTCTAATTTACTAAATTAAGAAGTGTTTTTTTCTCTTCTATTCATTCAGTATATTGTTGAGAATTGCATAAAACTTCAGAATAAGATGCAGATGCTTGTATTGGAAACCAAATGTAACTGAACTGTAGAGAAATTATTCCGCATGAATTTAAAAAAGAATTCTTATTCTTTTGTAGGCTGAGCAACGGGCACGTGAAGAAAGTGAAAAACTGAGGCTACAAGAGCGTGAACAGATTGCAGAAAAGCGAAAGAGAGATTTGGTATGTTTCTCTAACATATTACTCAAACCTTTGCAGTACTATTTTTACTCTGAAGGCCTATGTTTGCTGAACTACTGCATGGCAGTTTCTGATTATTGTTATTACTTTTCCTTCTTCTATCAGACCCTCAGAGCACGTATAGCTGCAAAGGCAGAGGAAAAGAATATGGAATTGCTGTTTCTTCGGTGGAGTGAGCACCACCAAAAACTTGGAAATTTCATAAGGCATGTTATTTCTGAATGGATATAAGTTTCTTATTGCACTTTAAGAATGATAAAATCGTAACTGCTCTTATTGCACTTTAAGAACGATAAAATCGTAACTGCTTTACTGTCACTTTGGTGCAGGTTATGTCTATTTCTGGTCCAAAAGTGTCCATATTCACAATTTTATTGACTTCAAGATAAGTGCTCACTTATGTGCAGACAGTTGAAGCAGCTTATGACCGAAGTTTCTGTTTTGGATTTTGGTTAATCCCATGAATTTCATTTTAATATGCTCTGACATTCCTTATTTATTTCTTGTGCTTGTGAATCCTTCAGGACTAAGGCTGAACCTCTGATCTATTACTCGTTTGCCAAGCCTCTGGATCAAGATGCAACTTTGATTGAGCAGCAGAAAGAAAAAGTAAGTTCATCCCACCTTGATGCATGAGTTTAAACTAGAATCATGTTTAACTGAAAAATGCAGCTCTTTCAATGGCATTTAAAGGTGTTTGTCGAAGCTTATTTTAAGCGTTTATAATTCACGTACAAGTTGTTTTTTGATGGACATGGCTTATTTTAAAGATAAGTGTTAGTAATGTCAAGTGCATGAAAAATTCATGCGAACTACTATTTCTTATTGGTGGACAATATGTGGTCAAGTGTAAGATAATTCATGCGAACTATTTCTTTATACCACCATTTATTATCTCAGATGTTGCAAGAGTGGAAATCTGCTAGGAGAGAGGAACTGTCGCAATATCAGAAACAAATTTTGGACCAGTATGTTGCAAATGTGGACAAGGAACTGGAAAGGTGGCAAAACGGGAGGAAAGGTAGAAGGCAAAATAATAGTGTGGCAAACTTACAGGAGACAATGGACAAAGAGCTAGAAACCCATCAGCTTGAGCATGGTCCCAAGAACAGAAAAATACCTGGCCAAAGTAACAATGAAGATGAAGATGATGTGGAAGATATAAATGTGGCAGAGGATGATATGATGGATGATGTGCTGGGTGTCGATGATAACGGGGGAAGGGTTGATGAAACAGAGAAACTAGAAACAGGTAATATTCCTCCTGAGGACAAGAAGGACGAGTAGGTTTCCTCGCAAAATTTTCTCCATGCTTAGATTTTGTTTGGTATATCTCCCTCAGTTTTTTATGTTTGCTAGGATGATTAGGATTCAGGTTCTTTGTCAAAGGTCCTCTGTGCTGCTTCATCCATGAAACTTTGAATTAAAGCTAGTTGTGACTTACTGTGTGATTATTTCACTGTATTGGTTTCTAATAATACTAGTTTCTTTTTTTGTTGGTGACATGACGAAGATGCATTAGTAGAAGGTTACCAATTTGCATTCCCAAACTACTTCAATTCATCATAATTGTCATTTATCGCTGTAAAACAAATAGACTTTAGTTTCGCTGTAAACTGTCCAGATATAATTCGAAACAGATTGTCATTGGAACTTGACGGAGACATTGAAGTACTTAGTGATTTCGGTGGACCTATTTTTGGCCAGACATTATAAGCTGAAATTGCATGCTAGTTATTATCCTAAAATTAAAATATTATTTAAAATAGCTAAACATTTAAACAAAATTGAATATTTAGTTTATCAAAAAGCATAGTTCGCAATAGTAGAAGAGTAACAATACGAAGTTAGACCAAAACATAAAATCCGACCAAAATTTTCTAATTTACTAGTAGTTCTTTCTTCTTTTTGTTTGTTTTTTTTTTTGATTAAATGAACATAAATGTAAAGGCTGTGGCATGGAAGACTTGAATCCATGATCTTTGGCCTTAGACATATATTTTCTTCTTCTTATTACCATATCTCGTAGTTCATTTAATAAGAAACCTAAACATATTATACTACTCTCTAGTGATTCATATTTATTTTGAAAACATCTCAATTCTCAAGATAAGAGAACTATATTTCTTTGTTAGGTAAATGATAATCTTCATTCTTTTTTCATTTTATTCTCTTTTACTATATAATTATATTTTCTTTATTTTATAACTAGTATTTATTTACGTACTTAATTCACTAATCATCACTTTTTTATACATCGCTCTAAAAAGGATGGAGCAGAAAAGGAAATAAACAATTAATAGTATATTTGACTTTCATGGAGTCGATCATAATTTACGGGTCATCAGTCATCAATCTTCAATCTTCACACATTTAGAACATTATAGCATCCACAATAGGACGGACATCCCAATAGCCAAGCATTAGGACATCCCAAAAACATCTCCAACTATATCACTAGAACATCCCACTGCACTGCCATGTCACTAGGACATCTCACTGTACAATAGCGGATTAGCACTAGGACATGACAATAGCCTAGCACAATAATAAACAATAAAACAAATTCACAAATATGAAATTAAATATTCAATACGAATACGGACAGAGAAAGTACAATAATAATTTCATTAAATAAAAAAAATAAAAAAATAAATTAAAATAGTACAATTCAACAAAAAAAACAACGATTTAAACAAATTAAGTTATAAATATCAACGTGCACTCCTCCGCGCCCATAACTCTTCAACTATATCTTTCTGGAGTTGAATATGAGCTTCTTGTTGTCGAAGATCGCAAATGCATTGACCCGTTCGACGTCCCCATTCGTACATTGGCGGTGGCCACGCCGTGGATTGGACCGGCAACATCTTCATTGGCCCAATCAGTCAGTTCTGGACCTTCATTTTCAACAATCATGTTGTGCATGATAATACATGCATACATGACATCAACAATGCAGTCCTCATACCACAAACGTGTCGTACCCTTCACCGCCGCCCATCGAGCCTGGAGCACACCAAATGGCTCCTCCACATCCTTGCGCACCGTCTCCTGTCGTTTTGCAAAGTAGATCTTCTTTGGATATATTGGACATCTGATCGTCTTCACAAAGACAGGCCACCTAGGGTATATACCATCCGCCAAATAGTAGCCCATATCGTGCTGGTTACCGTTGGCGACGAAACTGATGGCATGACCAACGCCCATGCACTGCTCGTTGAAAAGGGGCGACGACTGGAGGACGTTGATGTCGTTGTTCGACCCGACTACCCCAAAATACACATGCCAAATCCACAGCCGGCGGTAGTCAACTACGACTTCGAGGATCATCGTGGGATTCATGCCTTTGAAGCCGGTCGTGTACATCCTTTTCCAGGCAGTGGGACAGTTCTTTCATTCCCAATGCATACAATCTATGCTGCCCAACATCCCGGGAAACCCGTGCACCGACCCGTGCATATCCATTAGATCCTGGCAGTCTTGGGGGGTAGGCTTCCGAAAATACCTCTCCTCGAATATGTGAATGACGCCCGTACAAAAATGTCACAAACAATCGCGGGCAGTCGTCTCGCCGATGTGGAGGTACTCGTCGAACATGTCGGCCGCGCCTCCTTAGACCAACTGCCTGATTGCGGCAGTGCACTGTATATGCGTGTGACCGGGTCTACCACTCGCATCCTCCCTGAACCTAAAATACTTGTATCGACGCTCTAAAGCGTTCACGATACTCATAAATAGGTCCCGGTGCATTCTAAAATGCCGCCGGAAAAAGTTCTCCCCAAACCGCGGCTGCTCAGCGAAGTAGTCGTCAAACAACCGTTGGTGGGCAACGACGTGGTTCCGGGGTACTACAGCTTGATGATGGATGGGGCGAGGTACCGCCGGCTGCTGCTGCTGCAAGTGCTCTTGTATCAAGCGATTTATCTCTGTGGACATATAGGCCCACAACTCTTCATTAAATCGCCGCCTAGCGTCAGCATCCCCACCATTACCACTACCAGTAGTCATTTTTGGATTCATCGATCAAATGAGAAATATATAGAGAAAGAAGAGAAACTCGTTAATACAAGTGGCGCAAATGAAATGAAATGCAACGAGCCGTATATATAGAATTAAAAAAAATAAAAATAAAAAAATGCTCTCGTCCGTCGGGACGTCCGTCGCCTGACTACAATAGCGGACGAGAGGACGGACGACCTAACGGACGTCCGCGCATAACCACACAATCTCTCGTTCGTCCCTGTCATCCGTCAGCCGCTCATTCGCCCTAATAGTAGACGTCCCCGACAGACGAGCCGCTCAATGATCGGACGTCCGCTGAAACGTCTGTGGATGCTCTTAGGCCATCTGCATCAAGTCCCGATGCTGTCTCTATCTCGTTTTGGAGAGACGAGACGGCATCGAGACAGCGATCCAGGCCAACCATCTCGGTCTCGTCTCGGCCCGGAGGGTGGGGTGGCGAGACATCTCGCCACGCGCCAGCGCCACGTGGCGTGACACCCACTCGCCGGCCCGCGAGTGGTGGTCGTCATGCTGACGCAATAAATATTTTTTTTAAAATTCGATTTTAATAAAAAAAATGTAATTAAAAATTAAAAACGGTAATATTACCGTTCAACGGTAATAAAAAAAAATTTAATTTATTTTTCTTTTTTTATTCTACAAATACTACTATTTCATTCTCATTATACACACAAACACACATCTATTCTTCTCAATTCATCTCTCTTTTCTCTCCAATTTTCATCTCAAAATGTCCGGCGACGGAAACTCCGGCGGCTCCGGCGGCTATGACTTGAACACGTTTGGCGACTGGGGGGCATGTACAATGTCTTCGGTGCTTCCGGTTCCGGTTCGTCGACGCTGGGCACCCAAGGCTCGTCGACGCCGGCGGCGTACCAACCACCCTATTTTGATGTGGATGCATACTCTCGTCCCTCCGCCCCGAGGTATGGGCAATCACAGGGATTATCCCAAATTAGGGAGGATTTTTGGATGGACCCAATCCGGAAGGAGGACGAGGCGGTGGAAGCTCCGGGGTCGCGCATTCGACGCTGTCGAGGAAGAGGAGGAGGCGGCCGAGGAGAAGGAGGATGTAGGCCGTCATCCATACAACCGCAACAACACGATGACTCTGTTCAACGCTTGGGTCAGCGTCCCGTACGATCCCATTGTCGGGAATCAACAAACCCGCTAGCGTTTTTGGAAAAAGGTCACTGACGGCTACAACAAGAACAAGCCAAAGGAGTCTCGCCGCCGCACCATGAAGATGCTCCGCAGTCATTTTGACCGAGTCGACAGAGATGTCAAAATATTTTGCGGGATCTACAAGAATGAAGCGGCGAATTACCAAAGCGGAGCCAGTGGAGCCGACATTCTGAGAGCGGCTAAGTGAGTCTTTTTTTACGACAACAACAAAGAATTCAAACATGTCGATGTTTGGGAGACGGTCAAAGACGTTGAAAGATGGGCTGGCGGTGTCCAGTCCAGCATGGGCTCGAGCTCGAAACGGACGAAGCACGCGGCAGGTGACCAATATTCGTCTAGTGAAGGCGGGTCAGGCAACACCTCACAAGAGGTTGAGGGCACGGCCACCGATGTAGGGGGCTCCTCCAGTGGGCGCCGTCGGCCGCAAGGGACCAAGGCGGCTAGAGGGAGGAGGGGCCGAGGCGAATCAAGCCAGGCGGGCTCGGTCTCGGGCTCGAACACCCTATTGTCCATGTACTTGACCGCCACGATGGCTGACACTTCCCGCATGACGCCTCCCCAATATTAAGCCCATCTTGCCGGAATTGAGTATATGACAAGACAAATTGGTATTCCGCCTACAGGTGGCTTGAGTGCACCGCCACCGCCTTCGGGGGATGATTCCCCAGCGGAGTAGTTTTTAAGTGTGTAATTTTTAATTTCTAGTATTTTAAATTATGTCTTTTTTATTTTATTTTTAGATTTTAATTATGTTTTTTTATTATTTTTTTAGGATTTTAAATTGTAATTTTATTTTATTTAATGAAGTGTGTTTTTATTAATTGAATTTGTTGGAAATAAAAATAAAAAATGAAATTGAATGAATGGTTAAGGGATGAGATGGTTAAGAGACGGTTAAAAGATGGAGGGATGCAGATGTTGTCTCTTAGTTAAGAGATGGGGTGAAAAGTACAGTATGATCCATGAATAATGAAGAGATGAGATAGTTAAGAGACTGATAAGAGATAGGGTTGCGATGGCCTAAGAAAGTAAACATAATAGTTTTTCCAACATGGGAAAAACTAAAATTCTCTTAAAAATAGAAAAAAACAAAAATGCTGTTAAAAATCAGGAGTTTTTAACATAAAAAATTATCCAAAAAGTGGAAAAGAACTCATACGTGATTTAACCCAAATTTAGAGACAACATTAGTTGAAATTCAATAATTTAGCTATCCATATACGAATTATTTATGCAGTTCCATAAAAAATAATTACTTTTACTACATCAAAATTAACAAACCTCTCCTCCTCTTCTGTCCATCGCGCTTCCAGATCCGCAATTCTCATTGATCGTCGAATCTAGGGGTTTTCTTCTTCTGTTTCGTGGTTTTCGCTTTCTTTTTGCAGATTGTTTCCGCTAATTGTTGGAATTATAAACTATGTGAGTACTCTTTTTCTTTTTGTTGATTTATTTTCAGAAAATCCGACTGGTATATGTGATTTACTGGCCTTTCTTATTTTATTATTAGGAATGAGTGTGCAAAATGACTTCTTTAATCGACATTGCTTGGCAATATACTCTACGCTTGTTTTTAAAAAATTGCAGACCAATATGAGCGTTTAGTGATAACTGAAAGTCATGTTGTTACTCTGCTGTAAATGTGGTTCTGGCACACCTGGAAGGCAAGTTTCATAGAAGATTATCCTTGAAAAGATATAAATGTAGTCTTTCAAGAGGGGCAGAAGTATTGTTATGATTTCACTGAAAGTCAAAACACATCTTATATCTTCTGAATCTGAATCTGAAGCACATTCTCATTTCTTTGTAATGTATCATTGGTATTTGATTTCTATGTATTTATATATATACATCGGGTCGCATTAAAATGCTAACTAATTTCCAATCCAAAATCTCAATTTTGTATGTTAAAATTATCAACACAAAGATATAAGTATATCAACATAAGACTGTTGATATACTTATGCCTTTGTGTTGATATTTAAATTTACATGTATCGATAAAGTTTGTCTTTGTGTTGATAATATTAATACACTATATTGAAGTTCGTAGTTCTGGATTGGGAATTACTACTACTTAGCATTTGATCACAACCTTACATCTATTTGTGTGTGTACCATTCATTCAACCTCAGTTTTTAGTTAGTTTCTCTGATTTCAGATATTGTATATTTTTTGTACTATACATTTTAATGTTTTGATGTATTCTCAGCTCTAATTAGAAAAGGTGGAACTTGGCTTCATACTTTAGAGGTTAAATCAGTGGTTTAAAATTCTGTCTTCCCCTAAAAATTTCTCACTTTTAAAGGATTTGAATTCTGTCTATGTAAAGTAAAATTTGCCCAATATGTACCCCTTCGCATGGTGTTTCTTTTACGAGTGTTTGTTAAATAGTCAATGTGAGCCGAAGATATTTCAACATCGAAATGATACTTTTATAATCTTTTATCTGTAACTCTTTGGAGAGATAATCTTGAGGCATCTAACAATATATAGCACTAACTAACTCTCTCTATCTATTTTGTGGGTATGCTACAAATAGAGCTTTGCCAAAAAGTTATGCTCTGTGCTGTATAATAGCCTGGTTTTGCTAGTCAATCATCGGAATAGTATCTAAGAAAGCGCTGATCTTTTGTATCCAGTCCAGCACGGGCTCGAGCTCGAAACGCACGAAGCACACGGCGGGTGGTCAATACTCGTTTAGTGAGGGCGGGTTAGGCAACGCCAAGAGAGGTTGAGGGCACGACCACCGATGCAGGGAGCTCCTCCAGTAGGTGCCTTCGGCCGCAAGGGACCAAGACGGCTAGAGGGAGGAGGGGCCGAGGCGAATCAAGCCAGGCGGGCTCGGTCTCGGGCTCGAACACCCTATTGTCCATGTACATGACCGTCACGATGGCTGACACTTCCCGCATGACGTCTTCCCAATATCAAGCCCTTCTTGCCATAATTGAGTATATGGCAAGACAAATTGGTATTCCGCCTACAGGTGGATTGAGTGCACCGCCACCACCTTCGAGGGATGATTCGCCAGCGGAGTAGTTTTTAAGTGTGTAATTTTTAATTTCTAGTATTTTAAATTATGTCTTTTTTATATACTATTTTTTTAGATTTTAATTGTGTTTTTTTAATTATGTGTTTTTTTTATTTTTTTAGTATTTTAAGTTGTAATTTTATTTTATTTAATGAAGTGTGTTTTTATTAATTGAATTTGTTGGAAATAAAAATGAAATTGAATGAATAGTTAAGGGATAATATGGTTAATAGACGGTTAAGAGATGGAGGGATGCATGTGTTGTCTCTTAGTTAAGAGATGGGGTGAAAAGTACAGTGGGGTCCACGAATAGTTAAGATATGAGAGGATTAAGAGACGGATGAGACGGTTAAGAGACGGATGAGACGGTTAAGAGACGGATAAGAAACGGGGATGTGGATGCCTTAGAGCATGAATAACGCTTGGGGTCGGGCCGCATCTCGCGAGTCCCGGCCCGTCCCGCGCGTTGGAGGAGGAGGCGGCGCGGCCTGGGCCGGTCCCCGTGCCGCGGTCGCGGCCAGGTGCCCGTCCCGCGGCCCGGCCTGGGATGGCGTTATTCGGGAGCCGGGCCGCATCCGCGAGTCCGGAGTCCCGGCCCAGCGTTACACGCTTCTCGGGCCAGGCCGCAACCGATTTTTATTTTTATTTTTTTTTAATTCGATTTTTTTTTTATAAATACTACTCCATTTTCATACACATTCAACTTCACATTCAACTTCAAATCTCTTCTTATAATTCCAAAAAATGCCTCCTCGTCAAAGAATATTCGAAGATCAATTGACCCGGGTGTTAGGCGAGGCGCTGCCGGCAATCTAAGAAGAAATGAACAACGAAGTTGAACGCTTCAAGCTTGGAACGAAGAACAAACTCGGGTACCACGTTCCCGGATGTATATTCACCAGGACCGTGAAGCAGCTGCGTTGCGGCTTTTCACGGATTATTTCTCAAGAGATCCGCGATGGAGTGATCAGATGTTCCGTCGCCGGTTCCGGATGTGGAGGCCTTTGTTCCTACGCATTGTCAACGCAGTTGTATCTCGTGACATGTATTTCGGCCAAACTACCGATGCTGTGGGTCGGCAAAGTATATCGACGTTGCAGAAATGCACGTCTGCCATTCGTCAACTCGCTTACGGAACTATATCAGATATGTTCGATGAGTATCTCCATGTAAGCGAGCCTACTGGACGGGAGTGTCTCGCGAGATTCTGTCGGGCAGTCATCGAAGAATTCAAGGATACGTACTTGAGAAAGCCAACGACCGACGACGTTAGGAAGTTGGTCGACATGCACGAGCGGGTCCACGGCTTCCCGGGGATGCTTGGAAGCATCGACTGTATGCACTGGCAGTAGAAGAATTGTTCAACGGCTTGGAGAGGACAATACACTAGCGGGCACAAGGGCACACATCCGACTATTGTCTTGGAGGCCGTTACCGACTAACGATTGTGGATCTGGCATGCCTACTTTGGTGTCGCGGGGTCCAACAACGACCTCAATGTGTTGAACGAGTCTCCATTGTTCAACGACTTGTGTGCCGGGCGGACACCGAACATAGAGTTCACGGCCAACCAACGTCGGTATAGTATGGGGTACTATCTGGCAGACGGGATCTACCCTCGATGGCCCGTGTTCGTGAAGACTATCACAGCTCTGACAACCGATTGGAGGGCAATGTTTGCCCGAAGGCAAGAGGCGGCTCAGAAAGATGTCGAGCGTGCATTCGGAGTCCTCCAAGCGCGGTGGGCTATCGTGAAGGGAGCGGCCCGTGGTTGGCAGCGGTCACACATCGCCGACATCATGTATGCATGTATCATAATGCATAACATGATCGTTAAGGACGAGCAAGATAACGTCATATCGTGGAGCGACGATCCGCTCGCCAGCACCGGGAGTGACTACGTTGTCACCGAGCCGCCCGTGCAGGGCCTTCCTCCCGACATCCGCAATGTCATGGCCCGTTCAGCTGCGATGCGCCAAGAGGAACAACACACTCGCCTCCAAGCCGATCTAATCGAAGAAATTTGGACTCGCACCAACGTTTTCCAGCATTGACGTTATATTTTTATGTATTTTATTTTCAGTTTTAAAATTTATATGTTGTAATTTTGCAGTATTCGGCGAAATTAAATTTTCCGTGTTATAAATTTCCGGCGTTTTTTATTTTATGTTTAAAATAGGTTGGAGTTGTGAATAGTGTCATTTATTAGTTGCGGCCCGAGTTGTGGCCTGCAGGGTTAGAGGCTTCTCAGGCGGGGCCGCAACTGTAGAGGAATGATGACGTGGAGGGGACTTGGGGCCGGAACTTGGGACGGGGTTATTTATGCTCTTAGTGATTTAGATAGGCAAGTTAGATAAGCAAGGCTTCGTTGAATAGAATGTCTAAAGCGGTGATATTTTATTGTTTTCCTTTTCACGCAAAGATCCTCATTCCTCACTCTCTATCTCTCTCGTCACACTCACACTCACACTCACACTCACACTCTCTCTCCTAAAAAAGATAAACAAGCAAGCAAAAAAGAGAGGAGAGAGAGAGATCAAGCGAGAACTCAAAAGCAGTGGGCACCGCCGTGGGTGCTGCTGCTGCTGTGGTGGGTTTCTTTTCATTTTCTTAAGTGTTTCCCCAAATTCCCCAATTCAAAAAAAACCCCAAAATGACCTCTCGACCCATCACCGGCCCAAACCCTCCCTCCGCCGCCCCCAACCACCACCACTACTCATCCTCCTCCTCCTCCTCCTCCGCCTCATTCCGCGGCTGCTGCTGCTGCCTCTTCCTCCTCTTCTCCTTCCTCGCCCTCCTCGCCCTGGCCGTCGTCCTCGTGGTGGTCCTAGCCCTGAAGCCGAAGAAGCCAGACTTCGACCTCCAGCAGGTGGGCGTCCACTACATGGGGATCAGCCCCACCACCGCCTCCTCCTCCGCCGCCGTCTCGCTCGACATCCGCATGGTCTTCTCCGCCGCCAACGACAACAAGGTCGGGATCAAGTACGGCGAGTCACGCTTCACCGTCATGTACCGCGGCATCCCCCTCGGCCGCGGCACCATCCCCGGCTTCTACCAGCCTGCCCACAGCGTCCGCCGCATCGAGACCCTCATCGTCGTCGACCGCGTCAGCCTCCTCCAGGCCGACGCCGCCGATTTGGTCAGAGACGCCTCCCTAAACGACCGGGTCGAATTGCGGGTCGTCGGCGACGTCGGAGCGAAGATCCGGATCCTCGGCTTAACCTCACCCGGTGTTCAGGTTTGCATTTTACTCCTTAATTTCATTATTATTACTCAATTATGAAGTTCTTAGATGGATTATACTAGCTAGCTTAATTTACCTCTTTGCTTTGAATTTTGGAATTTGGGGTCTTGGTTTGTGTTTTCAAAGAATCTTTTTTTTCTTTTCTTTTTCCTTTGCTTTTGTCGGCTTCTAGTGTGCTAGCGTGCGCACATTAATGCTAAGATGCGCTGGCGGTAATTCTTGTACATAATTGAAGTTTTTAGATTACATAAGTAGGAATTTGTAGACAAATGTGCTAGGTAAAAATAAAGAAGAGGTATATATAATGTGAGTTTTATTGTAGCGATATCAAAAACAAAATATATCTGCTGATTAATTGATAGGCATAATGGTCCATGCTAGTGTCAGTGTGAATGCCATTATTGTTGAGATAATGTCATTATTGTTGAGATAATGTCATTATTGTTGTGGTTTGGTACGTTTGTTACCTTTGCTCTCAATTTAGCAAGCAGAAACTGTACACACATCACTCTCATGATTAAATCAGCTCTGAAACTTTACTATTTTGGAGAAAAATGTGTGTATTGAAAAAGGTATCGTAGGTGAAGAAAATGAATGGAGAATGAGTCTAGCTTTTAAGGAGTTGATATAAATAAAAAAAAGATGCCAATTTTTAGTGGAATGAGTCAAATTAGGAGTACATATTTGGTTGGGAGGAGAGTGTATCTATTATTCTTTCTCTATGGTTTTTTTTTGTTGATTTTGTGTAGCATGATGAACTTTGGTTTCATTAATTTATGTTATTTGTCACGGTCCTTAAAGATGATGGAGAATTCGAGAGTGTTTTGTTGTGAATTTTGGAAAATTTACGTTTGTGAAATTGAAAAAAGTAATGTAATATTTGGTAAAAAACTAAAAATGTGTGCAACTGAGATTCGGCTTCTGATTCCTTTTTTTTTTTAATCTTCTTCCTTTAATTATAGTACAATGTACTCTATATATTCATGTGCTTTTGATAATGCATTATATAGTAGTATATACATATGCAATGTCATGTTTTTAGTACATTTATTTTTATTACTATTGTTTATATTTGTGGAATCAACAGTTTTATCAAAAGCTAAGACATCTAAAATAATCAAGCGTGCGTGGATTTTGTCTCCATTTCGCTTTTCTCGTTTAATTGTTTTGTTATATAATTGCATTTCAACTGTTTCTAGTTTTAATTATTTGTATTCTTTCTTTCTCCTACTAAACAAAATGGGAACTCTATGGATGAACTTAAATTTATTTGATTTTGTTATTATAGGTGTCGGTGGATTGCACAATTGCCATTAGCCCAAGAAAGCAATCCCTAATATACAAGCAGTGTGGATTCGACGGCCTCAGCGTCTGATATATATTCCCACCACTACTTTTTCTCTCTTTCTTCCTTTAATTTCTCTCTCTAGAAATATTCAAAAAAAACCCGACAGAGATGGAGAATTGACAAAGTGAATTCTCACAAAGTTGAAAGCAAATTGAGATGATTGAGAAAGATCTCGGAGGGGCTTCTGCAAATTTTGTATTCTTGTGTAAAGTTGATGATTCAATGATATTTGTTTCCACACTCACCTTAACTCATTCCTGCTACTTTGTTACTTTATGTCATGTGCCACAGCATGCTAGTTGAAAATTCTATGAAACAATTGGGTTATAAAAAGCAATTGGAAAGAATGAAAATTCAATCAGAAGATTACAACTCAATATAACGTCATTCTCACAAACTATCACGACAAACAAGTTGAGAAGAAACTAAGCTGTCCAATACTAGTGCAAAAATGAGCCGACCAACAGAAGCCAAATAATGTGAGTACTAAATATACTTTTCAGAGAATAATTTAGGCCTTGACCCGACCATAATACTTCTGCTTCTCCTCTGTGGTCTGGAAACGTCCATGTCCGAACTTGGATGAGGTATCCACAAACTTGAGCTTAATCTCCTCGAGGGCAACACGAGATGTCTGTTTGAGGAGAGATTGACGAAGAGTCACAGCCCTTTTCTTAGGACCCACACACCCACCTTTGATCATCAAGTAATCATCCTTTACTACACCATAGTGAGGGAATCCACCCATTGGTGTGATATCTTTCTCAGTCCTGCAATCAATTACCATACAAGTCATTAGATAAACGAGAAAAACATATTTTCTATACATTAGGTGGAACTTGGATCTGTTCATTCACAAACTAAAAAATCGTTATTTGTTTAAACTGACATGATCAATTTAGTGTCCAATATCAACCAGATCAATGGAAACATAGACAGGAATTCATGCACTCAAATGGAACAGGTATTTATATCTCTACTTAAAGAATTGATAGATGGAAGTATATATAATGCAAATTGCAAAGATGCTAGTGTCGGAACCTTTCAAACTCAGTAGAGGCTGTGTGTTCTTCTTTCCCAACCTTGCCAAGCTTATATATCTTCTTGTTCAGTTCAGTTCGGTGATGGTATCCATTCTGTCCAGCCCTAGCAACTGTGAAGGAAACTCTAGCAGGATGCCATGCACCAATACAGGCAACCTTACGAAGTCCCCTGTGGGTTTTGCGAGGAAGCCGGGTGACTCCCCAACGTGTAACCACACCTTCATACCCTTTACCCTTGGTGACACCAATAATGTCAATCATCTCATCCTTCTGGAAAACAGTATCAATGGGGACCTGTTTCTCAAAGAAACCATATGCAAAATCAACCTTCTGTGCTATAGTCCCACCATTCACTTGTATCTCCATCATGTGTGCCTTCTTTTGCTTCAATCCCTTCATTTTCCTTATCTGTACAATATTTAATAGCAATAGACAACTTTAAACTTATGGTCAAATCTGCTGAAAAAAATAATTAGTAGTAATAAAATTTCCAAAAAAGGAAATTAGTTTATACCTGAGTGTGAGCCAGGACACGAATGACACAAGAATATTTCTTCAATTTCTCCAGTTGTGCCTGGGTGTCTTTCTTCCCCTCGTCAGACTCCAGCTTCTTCGAGTATTTGGAAAATGCCTTCTTCTTTGACTTGCACCAATTCTTGTAGAACCTTCTCTTTACCTCCTCACTCAAGTGCTGAGCCCAAACTGTATTCAGGCAGCGAAGACCACGAGGAGTCTTCACATACCCAACGACACCAACAATTACCATAGGTGGTGTTTCAATCATGGTGACAGCTTCACATGTCTCCTTCTTGTGAAGTTCTGCAATATATATTTCAATACAGAATATTCACATTTCATGCTTTCAATAAAACTTTAGCCTAGTTCAACATAGAATCTCTGTAATATAATAGAGCATGTCCACCACTGGAATGACAAACAAATTAGAAGTCAATAGGAATGCACAGGAAATAATGCATCACAAACACATCTAATTATTTTTTTTTATCAAAAAGCATCTTATTAAAAAGTTGACTATAACACTGAATAGCCTTTAGTATAAATGCTGTTTCAGAAAACTTCACAAGGAGAATAAGACTAAAATGTGCAAACCCTAAACAAAATGGTAATGGAAGGGATAAATATAAAGGTTGTTCTGTATGAAACATCGGCGGAGCCTACTTTTCATTATATGAAGGGTACAGGGGTTCAAAAATAATTATACTCCGTATAATATATGCACATCAAGTCAGCAATCTAGAAAGCCATTGTGGAAAAAGTATAACAATGTTAATAATGGAGGTAATTTACTTGATCCAGGTTTCTCGACATCTCTGACAATGTGGGTCATGCCAGCCTTGTAACCCAGGAAGGCTGCAAGGCTTGGTTGGGTCATCCTTAGGGAATGCCTTCACTGCATTATTCAACAAGAAGTTCAAGACAAATACAAGCTATGATATGGAAATGGCAGTAAAGAGATTAAATATAAAGAAAGATAAACAAACAAACAAACACATTATGCAGCTTAGCTAATAAGTTATCAAGAAAATAGGATAGCAGTAAAGATGTCAGTATACTCCACTTAACAGTTATACTTATCATCATTGACCATATACCTGGCCTAAACATGCAATTAATTTTACTTTCAATATATGTAAACTGTCTTCAGTGACTCTGTTATAGTTCTTCTAGATTTTAGGTAAGAGCATTTACAAGCATACTTAATTTTGAAAGTAAAATAGAGTTTTCCGTGCCCCCCCCCCCTACTTTGATATGCAGTGCCAATCTCCAAACAATATACTCTATATTTACTATGTAATGGATATGAAGATACAATATCTAGGTACAAGGTGAAGATCATCTAATGGCTGATAGAAGCTTAGTGGAGTATATTTTATCTATGCAAAAGTAGAATGAGTGCAAAGCATGGCAGTATCCCCGTAGAAAGATTTCAAGCAACTATTCAGTTTAATCAAAATATAAAAGTACCCTTTCCCATGTGGCGAGCAGCTCTCTTTCTCGGGAGGAAACCAAGAGAACCATGCCTCGGGTGCTCGAACTTCCTATGCGACATTTTCACCCTCCTTCAACCTGTAACAAAAAAAACCAGATAAAGAACAAAAACTAAAACAAACAATTTCAAATTCACATAATTGCAATATAGAAAATCGCAATGAGCTCAGCATGCAATCAATTAAATTACGCAGACACTAAAAAAAACATCAGCCCTTCATGGAAAATGATGCATAAATTACAAGGTAAACCACCAGTTTTGGCAAAAGTATACAGCAGAAAATGACAAAATCGCAGAGATGAACCATAAATCAAATTAAAACGAATACACAAAGAGCTGATGCTTTATGCTGACACAGAATTGAAACCTAAGGCCATGAATGAAATGCATTGCGCGAATAACATAACGGAAACAGAAACAACGGCGGCGTACCTTGAGGTCGAGGGCTTTACGATGAAGAGAAAAACCCTAGATTAAGGATGTATACGAATATATAGTTTTCCAAAAATGTAAGTAAAAATGGCATCAACTACTAGTTGGGCTCTGATAATTTCTTTAAACTATCGATTGGGCCGATAGCTTGGCCCAATGCTGATTCTTGAAAAAATATAATGGAAAAGAAAATGATCTACAGTCTGAGTTTTGCTTGTTTTTTTGTACTTATGCAAAAAAAAAATTATTTTTTTCATACTGAAATGCCCCTGTAGGAAGTTTTGTAAATTTTTATAATTATTTTTAGTTTCACATCATGTTTAATATTTTATTTATTTTTATGTCTTCTTGTTCAACATTATTTTATTTTAATTTATTTTTAGCCTTTTTATATTATAATATCAATTAATTTTTTCCTATTTTAAAGTCATTTCGGTATTAAGTTTGCATTTTTTTGTTTTAGCTTTTCAATTTTATCAACATTTTATTTTAATATATTTCCATTTTAGATAGAAATACTATCATTTTAAATTTTAAAATGGTAACTAATATGTGAGATGTCATACACCTATTCGTATATAATTGCAATAGTTTAAAATTATAAAACGATATTATCTTTACAATGTGAGTATATCCTAATATAGGAAAACACAAAAATTTATAATTGTAATAGTTCAAAATTTAGGTTATGTACTAATATATATAGGAACTATATAACTAAGGGTTTTAAGTTATGAATTTTTAGTTATTTTATTTTGAATTATGAATTTAATTTTATAAAAAAATGAAATAAGGTTACTCTTATTGCAAAAGTCGGGGTTGGATGATGTCGTAGGCGAAAAATGAAGTTTCAAACTGCTTTGTGGCCGAAAAGAGGCCACTGATACAGATGCCATGAGATGGAATAAAATGCTAGCAATGAATTTTGTTGCAACAGTGAGGCTACAGCTAAAGATCGTGGCATTGGTTGTAACAAATAATAGTTTGAGTAGGGATGCTAATTCAACTCTAAACAAGCACATTGGTCCAAATAGTTTGATAGTATTTTTTTAGAATAAGGGTTGAAAATTTTTAGTCTAATAAAATCACAATCTGAAGACTCAACGAGATTGATGCTAAACTAATAACATGAACCTCATAGGGTTGATCAGAAATAAGGTCATTCCCATTATTTATATTTTAATATATAGTGTTATTTTTTTAAAACTTTTGTAAAACTAGTTAAATACTCTCTATTATTTATATTTTAATTTATAGTGTTATTTTTTTAAAACTTTTGTAAAACTAGTTAAATACTCTCTATTATTTATATTTTAATATATAGTGTTATTTTTTTAAAACTTTTGTAAAACTAGTTAAATACTCTCTATTATTTATATTTTAATTTATAGTGTTATTTTTTAAAAAACTTTTGTAAAACTAGTTAAATACTCTCTTGTCCCATAAAAATATAATTCTCTTCCATTTTGAGGTGTAGATTTTTTTTTCATTTTGAAGTGTCCCATAAATTAGGCCATTTCTATTTTTGGCAAAAAAATTTCATCTTATAAGATGAGTTTCATTTTTCACTAACAATACTAAAAACACTTTTTTCTTTCTATCTCTTATAATTTTAGAGTAGGATTTTTCAAATATATATAAAAATATTTTTTGATCCATTATTTAAAAGTTATATTAATGATATTTTTTATTTATTGTACTTTTAAATGGAGTATATCATAAAAAATTATACTACTACGTATAAATAAATAAAATGGCAGTTATTAGGAAAATATGTATTTTAACTCTATAAGTTTATACAGTATTATAATTTTGAGTTGAAATAACACTTATATAATAGATATAAAATAATTATTAAAATTATATTTTAAAAAATATTTATACTCCAAATTTTATGAGTTTGGTTGGTCTATGTATTAGCCTGAAATTCAATATTTTAAAGTTAAGATTGAAAATTTATAACTCTAAAAATTATAACTCGAATACTTCAACAATCCGAACATAATTAATTCGAACTTGAATTGATTGACCCGATTAATCCGTATGAATAAAAAATTTTGCATTCGAATTTTACATGAACCATATAAGAGCATCCGCATCGCGTCTCGATGCGGGCTCTGTTAGGGTTTTGTATACTAGAAATCACCTTTCGAGTGATTGGATACTGTAAAACTCTAATGATTATTTTCCAATAAATGCAACAGATTATTTTTGTCATAATGTTGTTATGATTTACATTTAATGGTTGTTTATTGCATATTTAAATGTATGAGCAAACGTAACAAAGTCTAAGTCTTTGTTTTAGTAGACCGGTTGTGGGCGTCGTCCAATTTAAGGTAACACGGTCAGTTCTAAACAAAGAAAAATAAGAATTTCACAACCTAGATAGGCCTAGACTACCTATCGCGAAAGGTTGCAATGTCAGTCCGATTATTTCTAAACCTTATTGAAATAAGATGACGTTGGTGTGGTATAGCACTGAATGGATCTAACAGCAAGACGAGTCTTTATGCTATCTACTGAAAGACGAGGTCTTGAGAATTAATTTCTTAATCAGTGTACGTTAGCATTGAGCATACGATATTGAGTATCCACTACTTTGACTTACCAAAGGTGCGGGTTTTTCGTAACCCAACGATCCAGGTATATTGGGTAGTGGTGATCATTATCTAGAGGTGCTAGGATTGCTATTATGTTGAAACGTGCGCGAGGAGAGTCTCGTTTGATAACAGCCACAAGAGGAGCTCGAAACGAGGTTTTATTATTCGGAACTAGCTAGTTGGAGTTTGATTACTCTATGAATAATAAATAAGAGTTTCTTGCTAAGTCCACTCTTGGAATTCGAAATATGTTAATTAATTAAGTCTATAGCAGACATTAATTAATTAATGGATGTTTCCATCTTAAGCGCAAGAAATAAATCAAATACAATTAAAGGAAACCCGGAATACTTGTAATTTCGGATTTGGAAGGCAGTGCAATATTACTTCTGTAGTGGCTGCTCGTAATATTCCAATATAAGCTTATATTAAATTGTGGGTTCAATTTGATTAGTAAAAAGCTAATTGGGTGAGGTCTGTTCCAGATTCTTCCTTAGATCCCTGACTGGGCCCAATATGTGACTTATATAAATAGGAGAATAAAGGAGACAGAAAACACAACAATTATTTTACAAAATTTTCGTCCCCCCCCCTCTTGAGAGAGTTTTCGAAAATTGTGCTCCCTCCGTGAGCCGAGTTCTGTCTTCCATTATTCGAGTCCTAGTACGTTGGTGAGATTTGCCCACACAAATATCAGCGTATAGTCCGGGACACCAGTCAGAAGATCCGAGGTCTTGTATTGAAGATCTTCACGTGGAGACGGAGCAAGCCATCATCGATTCTTGATTGAATCAACGAGGTAAATTGGCTAATTTCGTAGTAAGCATGTTTTAGGAATTTTATGTGCTAAAGCATGTTTTAATTCAAGTTATGAGCATGATACATGTGATAATTACGCGAATAGATTTTGTCTAAATAATCTGCTAAATAGATCAAATTCATGTGATCCGTTTTGAACGCACGCTTCCGCTGCCAGCCTCTTTAGCTGGTATCAGAGCCAGTCTTTGGCTCTGATTATTTGGATTTAAATTTCGCGAAATTGATGTATGCATGTGTTATTTGATTGCGAAGCATGTTCTTGGTATTTTGTTTAATTAATTATGCATGATGAACTCAAGAACTATCGAATCAAAGAACTTGAATTGCTCGAACGCACCACGTGCGATCGAGATAGGGATGTCGAGACAGTGGGGACTCGTGCGCACCGCCGGCCGAGACCACACGCACCAGACGGAACCCGGGTCAAGGTCGACACGGCGGTGAATGGCGCGGAGTGGTGG
Organism: Salvia splendens; assembly: GCF_004379255.2. Taxonomy (NCBI): domain Eukaryota; kingdom Viridiplantae; phylum Streptophyta; class Magnoliopsida; order Lamiales; family Lamiaceae; genus Salvia; species Salvia splendens. The sequence goes on along the minus strand of NC_056036.1, from coordinate 36,953,936 downwards.
CTCGTCCGAGAGCCACCGAGACACCGCGAGACACCGGGCCGAACCCTAGGCGGAAGGTCCGAGCTGGCCGAGAGCGGGCGCGCCACCGTGCGCGCCGCTGGCCAAGAGCTCGCGACACCCGACGGCTCGGAGGGTCGAGCCGGGCGCCGAGATGCTGGCCGAGAGGCGCGCGCCACCGTGCGAGCGCCTGGCCGAGAAGCGTCGGCACCCGACGAGCTGAGACGCCAAGACATGCGTCGAGCAGCTGGCCGAGAGGCGCGTGCCGCCGTGTGCGCGCCTGGCCAAGAAGCAGCGACAGCCGACGAGCCAGGCGGCCGAGACGCTGGCGCGCCACCTGCGCGCTGGTGGCCGAGACGCTTCGTGCGTCGTGGTCCGACGAAGAACTTGTCGGATTTTCGTCGTTCATCGTTCGTGCGAACCTCGTACGATGAGATAACGATGAAAGATTATTTTAATGATTATTTAATTATTTTATTAAAAGATATCATTAAAATATTATTATTTAATGGAAATAAAATCTTTTTGGAAGATTTACCTAGATTTTAGGAATAATTTTATTATTATCTATATCTATGGAAATAAATAATATTATTTTATTCCTAGATGATATAGATGAGAATAATTTAATAGTTTACTAATATTTATCTAGATTTAAGGAATATTTTTATTATTTTCTATATCTATGGAAATAAATAATAATATTTTGATTCCTAGATGATATGGATAAGAATAATTTAATAGTTTCCTAATATTTATATATCTAAGATCCTAAAAAGGATAGATATGTATGAATACATTAAAAAATGAAATATCTCTTCCTAATCTTGAACAAGGAATTAATTTGAATTTAATTTTTCATGTCTTATTAAGAATTAAATAATTTGTTTATTTTAGACATACCTTATAGTAGACATGAATAAGAATTATATTCTAGAACAATAATTTCCTAATGGAAGATACCAATTAATAAAAGATTTAATTATCTAGTAGATTAAATACCAACAGAATTTAATTAAGCCTTAAACTGCCTCAAAGCTAAGGATAATTAAAGTAAAACCATAAATCAAATACAATTAAAGGAAACCCGGAATACTTGTAATTTCGGATTTGGAAGGCAGTGCAATATTACTTCTGTAGTGGCTGCTCGTAATATTCCAATATAAGCTTATATTAAATTGTGGGTTCAATTTGATTAGTAAAAAGCTAATTGGGTGAGGTCTGTTCCAGATTCTTCCTTAGATCCCTGACTGGGCCCAATATGTGACTTATATAAATAGGAGAATAAAGGAGACAGAAAACACAACAATTATTTTACAAAATTTTCGTCCCCCCCTCTTGAGAGAGTTTTCGAAAATTGTGCTCTCTCCGTGAGCTGAGTTCTGTCTTCCATTATTCTTCTCCCAAATTTAATCCATCCATGGATCCATTTGAGCAAATGCGTCGAATAATGGAAGAATCGCTAGAAGAAGATCGACGTAGGGATGAGGAGGAAGTCGCGGCGCCTCAAAGGCGATCCCGGATTTACATCCATCGTAACCGGGAGAAAGCCGCCGCAAGGTTGGTACGCGATTACTTCTGTGAGAACTCAGTATGGGGAGAGACATACTTCCGTCGCCGTTTCCGCATGCGGAAACCGCTATTTATGCATATCGGAAATACATTTGCAGCCCGGGAAGAGTACTTCCAAGAAGGATTCGACGGCGTTGGCCGTCCTAGTCGCACGACGCTCCAGAAATGTACTGCAGCAATCCGTCAGCTTGCTACTGGACAAACGGCGGATTTGTTCGACGAATACCTGCACATTGGGGAAAGCACTGGGAGACTGTGTTTGATGAACTTCTGCAAAGGCGTTCGGGCAACCTTCACCGATGAATTTCTCCGGAAGCCAAGCACCGCAAATTGTCAGTTTCTGCTCCGACTTCACGAAGAAGTGCACGGATTCCCCGGGATGCTTGGCAGCGTCGATTGCATGCATAGACAATGGAAGAATTGCCCTGTGGCGTGGAGGGGGTCATACACGAGCGGCCACAAAGGCACCCACCCCACCGTTATACTCGAGGCCGTTGCCGACTACCGGCTATGGATTTGATATGCGTATTTCGGGGTCCCCGGATCGAACAACGACGTCAACTTGCTCAACCAATCCGACCTCTTCAGAGAAGTTTGGAATGGTAAAGCGCCGACCATCGACTTCACCGCTAACAACCGCCAGTATAAAATGGGGTACTATCTTGCCAACGACATCTATCCGAAGTCGCCAACCTTCGTGAAGACGTTCAACAGGCCGATGAACGAAAAACAGACTCTTTTTGCGCAGAAGCAAGAGGCTGCTCGCAAGGTTGTGGAGAGAGCGTTCGGGGTTCTCCAAGCTCGATTCAACATTATCAAAGCCACGGCTCGTACGTGGTTTATGGAGAATATGGCCGACATCATGTATACGTGCATAATCTTGCACAACATGATTATCGCCGACGAAGGACCTGAGGCGGGAAATTGGTTCGACCCTGAAACCCCAGGAAGCTCTACCGCAAGTAGTCCGCCTCGCAGTGGAATGCATCCGTCTTTGTAAGAGCGGCTGTCTGTTCAGGCAAGAACACATGATTCTACCGCCCACGCCCAACTCCAGGAGGATCTAATGGAGCACATTTGAGCAATATTTGGCAACCAGTAGACGCACATGATCGTCATTAGACAACTCTTTCTTCTGTTTCTTTGAGTTTTAAATTATGTATTTTTTATTTTTTTAGGATTTTATTAATGTGGTTTTTTATTTTTTTAGAATTTTAAGTTGTAATTTTATTTTATTTAATGAAGTGTGTTTTTATTAATTGAATTTGTTGGAAATAAAACTAAAAAATGAAATTGAATGAATAGTTAAGGGATGAGATGGTTAAGAGACGGTTAATAGATGGAGGGATGTATGTGTTGTCTCTTAGTTAAGAGATGATGTGAAAAGTACAATGGGACCCATGAATAGTGAAGAGATGAGACAGTTAAGAAACGGATAAGAGACAAGGATGCGGATGGCCGAAGGCTCACAAATTCAACCTGGAATATTCTAGAAGCCTCTTCCACCATCTTGATTCGAGATTAATGTGTTATTAGTAAATTCCTACTGAATTATCATTATTATAACCCCAAATACGATACTACAGTTTACTTTGAGTTAAGGCGGTGGTTTCCAAATTTAAATGTTTTGGGATCCCACGAAAAGACGATTCTCTCCCTCAAAAAATCTTCTTACGAATAATGTTTTCTTTCCATAGCCCACGTTCAGAAATAAAATATTTTGATTTTATCATCTTAGAAAAAAAAATAAATCTAATGATGAAATCGGGCAAGACGAAGGAAATCGAGGTGGAATTCGAGATGACTGAAGAGTCAAAAACAGAATCGACGCGAGATTCACGAACAAATGTGAGACGATATTATTACGAATACAAAACAAACGAAGGTGATTACAACACACTATCACTTAGCTCGCTACTCAATCGGAGAATACAACTCGATTGTGGATCACTCACCTAGCTAGCTCAAGAATCACAAAGTGTATTCACTTCTCTATCTAGTTTCTTGAATCACACGAATATGGAGAAAAAACAAGATGTGAAACTGAAAACTGAAGAAACTTATTGTTGTAACTGAACGAGCTGTTCAAATACAACGGTTGTTAGCCGAGCTTAATCGAGCTCGGTGTTGGAGAAGCTTAATCGAGTTCGGTGTTAGCCGAGCTTAATCGAGTTCGGTGTTAGCCGAGCTTAATCGAGCTCGGCCCTCAATAATGACTTGGGCCGATGGTTGGTCCAGCCACACCAAAGCCCAACAAATCTCCACCTTGGCTGCATCCACCATCCGGCCAGCCAAAACTCCACCTTCACCAAAATTCCCTTATCTTCTTGCAGTCAAGTTAACCAAGTCTAAACAATGCTCGAACTTAGCACTTGGTAGGGGTTTAGTCATCATGTCAGCTGCATTTTCAGAGGTGTGGACCTTCTTGACTGCCACCACGCCTTTGCTTATCTCATCTCTTACAAAATGAAGTTTGATGTCGATGTGCTTACTTCTCTCATGGAAAGTCTGGTGCTTGGCCAAGCTAATGGCGCTGTTGCTGTCACACAAGATAGTTACAGCCTCTTGCACCACACCAAAATCCCCCAATATTCCCTTTAGCCATTTAGCTTCTTTAACCGCTTCTGCTAAGGATATATACTCTGCCTCCGTTGTAGAGAGCGCAACCACAGATTGGAGATTAGACTTCCAACTGATTGCTGTACCAAAAAGCTTGAAGATATAGGCAGATTGGGATTTTCTGCTATCAATATTTGCAGCATAGTCTGCATCACAGTAGCCTATGAGCTCATCCTCACCGTCTGCTGTGCAGAACAACAATCCCAAATCTTGCGTGCCCACCAAATACTTCATTATCCACTTCAAGGCTTGCCAATGTGTGCTACCCGGGTCTGCCATGTATCTGCTGGTCAGGCTTATGGCGTGTGACAGATCAGGCCGAGTACACAACATCATGTACATAATACTCCCAACAATACTTGCATAAGGCACCTTAGACATCAACTTCCTTTCCTGATCATTAGCTGGTTTCTGACTGACAGAGAGCTTGAAGTGTGGACTTGTTGGAGTTGATACCTTTCTAGAGTCAATCATCTGAAATTTGATTAACATCTTCTTGATGTAGCTATGCTGCATCAACCATAACTTCCTAGCAGCTCTCTCTCTTATGATATCCATGCCAAGAATTCTCTTTGCATTTCCCGCCTGTCACGCGGGTGACCCGGGTTCGATCCCCGGCAACGGCGCCAATTTGAAGAGTCAAAAACAGAATCGACGCGAGATTCACGAACAAATGTGAGACGATATTATTACGAATACAAAACAAACGAAGGTGATTACAACACACTATCACTTAGCTCGCTACTCAATCGGAGAATACAACTCGATTGTGGATCACTCACCTAGCTAGCTCAAGAATCACAAAGTGTATTCACTTCTCTATCTAGTTTCTTGAATCACACGAATATGGAGGAAAAACAAGATGTGAAACTGAAAACTGAAGAAACTTATTGTTGTAACTGAACGAGCTGTTCAAATACAACGGTTGTTAGCCGAGCTTAATCGAGCTCGGTGTTGGAGAAGCTTAATCGAGTTCGGTGTTAGCCGAGCTTAATCGAGTTCGGTGTTAGCCGAGCTTAATCGAGCTCGGCCCTCAATAATGACTTGGGCCGATGGTTGGTCCAGCCACACCAAAGCCCAACAATGACCGAGCCGGAGATGGACGCCGCCCTCCAGCTCATCCAACTCAGCGGCGACTCCGGCGCCAGGACGGCGGAGCAAAGCCCCGAGCAAAGCGTCGGCGATTCAAACGAATTATCGTCGTCGTATGCGAAAGTCGGAGATCTCGACGCTCTCCCGTGGAAGAGAAAGCGGTTTCGATTGATCGATGAGATATACAGTATTACCAGCCCAGCTGTCACTCTCAGCCGCAAGCGCGGTAAGAAATTTTCCAAACGATGAAACTCACTGTTTCAATTTTTGGTAAAGTTGAGGATTTGTAGGATAAAAACTGCAGAATTAAATTATAATCCGATTAGTAATCTGGCGAATTAACTCATGGCTGGTCTACATTATCTCAAGCGAGATGTAATCAAATTTTTGGTAAAGTTGAGGATTTGTTAGGATAAAACGAAAGTTGAGAACATTCTATAGTTGTATGAGAGTTTGCTTCATGAATTGTAGTTATGTCCGTAGATTGTAAATATGCTTAAAAGCATGAGTTGGTATGTATGTATATACGTTTAAATTGTATCGATACTTCTGTTTTGGGAGGCTGAATTTGTTGCTTAATGAAATTACATTTTCTCTTTCTCTTGATTGAATGCTTCATTTTAATATTTTTATTAGCATGTTTTTGTGGTTAAACTCTTCCAATAATAAAAACATGCAAGCATCTGGTGATTAAACTTTTATACTAGTATTAATGTTTTACTTAATTCAGATTTTCTATCTTAGGGATGTTCAATTGCTCATTGTACGTCAAATAACATCTTGAAAAATGCTAATTCAATTTGTGCGCCAAACAATTTGTGTTACATAAAAAATGACTACAGTATCATAAAAAATAAAGACAATAAAATGTCCACCAAAACAATATACGTACAATATCCCATAGCTAGGAGAGGGACGCTCTCTATCACCAAACCAATGAGTTGTTTTCGAGAAAAAGATATGAACATATCAAGGTATTATTAAAATTTGACTATGTCCTTTGTTCTCAACACAAAACTACAAAAGTGCTTGTTATCAATCACAAAAGTATGAGTAAATTCATAAAGTATGCACATGTATAAATTTTTTTAAAAGATAAATTAAGGTGATTTATGTTTAGATTGTAAAAATCGTAATTAATGGTCAATATAGATTGTAAAAATCATAATTAATGGTCGACATCTAGCATTTTCTCCGTCCAATTTCAATAGGTCATTTTATTGTTTTTAAATTAGAATTCAATGTACTCATTATTTTTATATCATACTCCATGTGATTGTGGCTTTATTTATTTTGTTTTGCTTACATATTTTATTTTCTACTTTTTACGACAAATTAATACGTTCTTATTTCATAATTATCTTCTCTTTTGTATTTTATTAGTATACTAATACACTTGTTTTTTTGTATGCTCGGACCTTGAGGTATATTTTAATAGGACAAAGTGAATACTATATGTACTCAAATACTCTAATTGGTGAGTTCTATAAAAATTAAAACAGCCATTTATAAGATTGTTTTAATTTTTTTATCTTCAAATTTTAGCTTATTCAGACAATCCCCTAGAACTTTTATTTTGAAATATCAAACTTCTTGTAGGAGTATTTTTTTATTTAAATTTTCAATTGTTTTTATAAAATATTTTGGAATATCAAATTTCGTGACAGAAATCTGATTGATTTAGTTAATTAGAGACTGACTCACTATATGTAACTACGCCGTGTATGGCAAAAAAACGAATAACAATTCCTCCTTACATAACAACAAAAATTGTGACAACAAGAAGATTGATGGTTTGTAAATCCACATATAATATGTTTTCATATGGTAAGTCATAGTACTACTTTGAAAAAATGAATCAATCTTTCTATCACCTAATTTTTTATAATAGGATATTTAATGGAAGACACTAAAAGTTAGAATAGTTTTTAAATGGAAATAAATATTGATGAATTTTATGAAAAACATCTTGGGGATTTTTGAATAAAAAATTTGGATTTTTTTGAAAAAATTCTCAAAATTTACGAAATGAGACACTAGTATCTTGTATGTACACAGTGGTAGTAGATCCAAAACTAAAAATGGAAGGGATGGAATAATAAGATTCAAGAATGGGGGTAGGGTGTTAGATTTGTTCGTATGGGGGTGGATGAGTTTTTGGCGGTGTCCGTGAAAGTTTGGTGTGAACAAAATATAACCAAATCTTAAAAATAGAAACTTTGAAAAATGATGAGTTTTAATGTAAAATTGGTAAAGTAAGAGAGATGAAGAGAAAAAATAAATAAAGTAAGAGAGAGGAAAAAAAAGTAATCGAATTGGTGTTAGTGGATTGTTAGGTCAATTTTTTAAAATGAAAAGTTTCTATTTTTAGGAAACAAACCTAGAAGAAAAGAGTTCTATTTTTAGAAAAAAATGAAGTATCAAACTAATACTCAATTAAATTAAAGATCTTCGATTAGGGTGGTCAACACAAATTAAGTTAACATACTTATGTCTTTGGGTTGACGTCAATATTTAAATCTCAACACAAAAACATAAGTATGTCATTTAAATTTGTGTTGACATATTAATGTTGTCGTGTTGACATTTTTAATATACTGCATTGATGAGTTAGCAAGTCAAGAAAAGTTAGCAATGGATTACACCACATGAACCCAATACATTGTTATAAATATAACGTTGTAGATCTCAAATCTTTAATGTCATATGATCCTTAAATATCTCAAAATACATAAATTTTACCTAACTTTATCGATTTAAATTATTTTTTTTTTCAAATGCCATATATCGAATTAAATGTAATTTTATGAAGATTCTAACAAAATCTCAATTGCATACGTTCATACGAAAAAATTTGCACAAAAAATATGATTTATCAATTTATCTATGCCGACCTGCAGTATAATGCTCTTCGTTGCAATGTTATGATCCCAACCATGTCAATATATAAAATGACTCATGTCCAATACATATAATGCCGAGAAAATGTATATTTAGGTGTGTTTTCAAAATTGCAATGATAAAATTGATAACGGTCGTATTCCATCAATTTACATATAATGAAGTTTGTTGTAGTGTTATAATGACCCAAGTGTAATAATGACGAAAAAATATGAAGTATATTTTCAAATTGTATATGTATATTTACAATTATCAGTTGGACAATTTTACCCCTGGATGTTTGTTTGTATGTATAGAATGAACACGGAATAAATTAGATCATCATAACCATATATACCCCGCTATCCCAACTAATTAAGTTGAGGCAAAATTTTTAGGCAAGAATATTAAGAAATTGTGTTGAATGGACAGAAGAAATGAATAAAGTAAAAGAGATAAGAGAGAGTAAAGTAGGTGACGGAATAGAATAATTGAGAAATTAGATGTTTCGCTTTTTGTTAAAAAAGGAAAATAACTTAACTTAGTTGGGACGGAGGGAGAGGGAGTATATATATTCAAGACTTAATACCTTATAAACTATTTTCCTTGTTAAGTAAGATTATCTATCTAGGTTTGGTATTACTAGGTCACTCTTTCTCTTATGCTAAATGATTTTCCTTAATGAAGATTATCTAGCTAGGTTTGGTATTACTAGGTCACGCTTTCTCTTAGGATAATAATCATTGATCAATGGAGTTTTATCCCAAGAGCTATTAATTAAGGGTGAAATGCAGTCATGTAAACATATACAGATCTCATGGTGAATTGATAGTACTATCTAATATCTTGGATGAAATATAAATAGCACTACATCATAGATGTAATACCCGTTCCCAAAAAAAAGCAAAATTACTTTAGGGTGTGTTTGGGAACACGGAATTGGAGCTATCGAATTGGAATTGGAGCCTCCTCCAATTCCAATTCCAATTCCAATTCCAATTCCAATTCCAATTCCAATTCCATTGTTTGGTATCACAAAAATGTATAGAATTGGAATTGAATAATAATTCTAAAACTGAAATTTTTTCCCAAAAATCGGATGCTTGAAATGTGTAAAATGTGTATAAAGTGTGAAGTCTGTGAAATGTGTGAAATTTGTGTAGTGTGCGAAGTGTGTGAAATGTGTGTAGTGTGAAATGTGTGTAGTGTGTGAAGTGTGTGAAGTGTGTGAAGTTTTTAAATGTGTGTAGTGTGTGTAGTGTGTGTAGTGCGTGCAGTGCGTGTGAGGTGTGTGTAGTGCGTGTGAGGTGTGTGAAATGTGTGTGCGTATTTTGTGTATAGTGTGTGTACAGTGTGTGTGCACAAATTATTCAAATTCAATTTCATATCAATTACCTCACTTTACCAAACATAAGATTTAGAATTGAATTATAATTCAAGCAGGCCCGGCCCTGGGGGGGGTCGAGCAGTGCCCCCGCCCCGGGCCCCCAAAACGTTGGGGCCTCCAAAATCCAAATACATACATGAGTATATACATGCTACTGGGCAACTTTTAAGGTAATAATATAAATTGTATGCTATAAATATTGTCTTGGATGTATTGAAGTGTTTTATTACTACTGTTGTTATTGTTACTATTAGTTTATAGTATTATTATGGGGCCCCTCTTTTAGTTCCGCCCCGGGCCAATAAAAACTCAGGACCGGGCCTGAATTCAAGGTTTAGAATTCAATTCCCTCAACTAGAATTCAATTCCCTCAATTAGAATTCAATTCCAATTCCGCGTACCAAACGGAGCCTTAGAATTTAGATTAACAATACAGCTCAAAAACTCTTTTTGTCAATAGAAGAATTCCTACACGCTAAGAGTTGCTTGCGCGCACGGATGTTGCGAAAAATGGTACTCCATCAAATTAGCCTTACATTAATATTAGGGTCAATGGACTCTAAAATCATGAAAATTATCAAATTTTAATTTCTCTTGCGTTTCCAAAATTTGAATGATAAATGACAGAATTTCAAAATTTCTAACTAATAGCAGTAGTATAACACCCTCTCATACAAATCAAAGGAAAATTATAGTAGGAGTACTACTTATGCAAATAAGAATCATTCGTACGTGCCTGCATGATTGTTTTTATACAACCGATACATACACCACATTTATATGATATGATGTATTCAAGAATTGTTAGCTTAATTTGAGCCTCTACATACATATTATTCACAACATATATACCAATAAAACATCAGAAATCTAGCTTGTCAAAATTATTCCCAAATTTACCAGCAACACACACACACACACACACTTTAGTTAGTACTATCAAACCCTACTTAATGTAGGAGTATTTCAAAGTCAGGAAATAAAAAAGGTGTATCACAAAAAGCAATTTATACAAGCGCCAAAGTAAATCTATACAGTGAAATTGATTGAGAAATCTCCAGAATAAAAAAAGGGGAAGAAAAATGTCATATAATTTCAAAACCTGGCCCTCTTCTTTGACTTCGAGCGATTATTGATCGAATTCAAAGGCGCGGCGGAAGTCTTACCATAGATATCAACGAGCGATCCAAACCTATGATTGATTCGAGGCAGTGGTTCATCATCAAACACTAATTTTATCTGATTTATGAAGCTGTTGCTGCCGCTCGACATCGACGACGCATCCGCCGCGCTGATTTGCCCATCGCTGTATCTATCGACGGCGGAATCCGGCCAGGAGATGCGGAGATCGTCGTCGGAGCCGCCGCTGAGATGAATCAGCTGCAAAACCGCGTCGATTTCTAGCTTGGTGAGGCTGCAGTAGGATTCCATCTCTGTTGATTCTTAACGAAGTAGATTTTGTTTTCTTTTTTCTTTCAATTTTTGTTTTTGTTTTTTTTTTTTTGGGAGGTTTTGTTGCGTTGCATATGTTTTCGTCTTCATATAGGCAATGCGTGGATGCTGAATGTACCAGGAGTTTTTATGTGCTAATTGACTGCATTGCCCTCGAGGTGAACCGCTTCGGACATAGTTTTGGCGAGGGTGAGATGGTAATTTAGTTTGACGTAATATCACCGCCTTATGAATTTAGGAATTATTTTGTGTCCTTGTGGGAGAAGTATGTTTCATTAAATAACCCTATTAAATAAAAGTATAATTTACATAAATAATAAAATAAACATAGTAGTACAAGTTAAAAATAAAGTGGTGTTCCGTGGGGGAAAGTCGATATGAATACTTCAATTCAAAGGAATAATATGTTTCATCGGTTTGTTATTTTAAAAATATTTATTATTCCAAATGGATCATGATCCATTTTCTTGACGGTTGACGACACATTATTTTGTGCGAGTTTTTTTATATGTCAAGTGAAAAGTAAATAAAATAGGAAAATGAATAAAACAGAAAAAAATATTTACTTTTGAAAATGAATATCTTTGTTAAGAGATAAGCTAAAAAGAAAAAATAAATCATTTTTATAGGAAAAAAATATACTCTATATTCATCACCCGAAAATAGAGATTTTGGGAATAATATAGCATTTAATTTAAAATTGTGTAAGAGTAAAAGAGATAGAAAGAATAAAGAATAAAGGATTGGATTTTTGTTAGTGGAATTATAAAATTTGCCAAAAGTAAAGGTGATTATTTTTATGGAATAAAGTGAGTAATACCGTACTCATTTTGGCTTATTCACAATGACACTAGCAATATCTTAAAAGTGAGTCCCTATGGTATTTCTTAATATACGACGCAGATTCAAATGAAGTGTGAAAATAAGGTGTATTTTTTTTGTCAAAACAATATATATAAACAATGATTCATTACTAACTCATCATTTAATTGTTAATTACAACTAATTTTAGATCATAGGATTCTAAAAATCTTATGGTCTACAATTTATCATGTATGATTTCATGTTTTATTTTTTAGTATTAAAAAAATAATACTAGCAACTATCAAATTTAGGGTTTAGAAACACAATATCAATACAGTGTATGAAATACATCAATACAAAGACATGACAATGTCAATACAATTTTATATTAACATTGTACGAGCATTGTATTGACATATTATATGTCGTATATTGATATAAAGCTGTTAACGAAATTTATGAAATTTTTTGAAATTTTTTTCAAATTTTGACATCAGAACATATGCAAGTGAAATTTCGTTAGAATCCTTAAGAAATTATCTTTAATTTGATATATGTTGTGCGAAAAATTAATTTAAATCGAGAAAGTTATATACGTTTTAAAGTTATGTGATATTTTTCAAAAGTTAGTTATAACTAATTTGTTGTAAATTGACCTTAATACCCTTATTGACATTTTTTGTTGATCATATTTACATTCCGTGCGTGGCTGTTGATCTAAGCTCTTGATTTGAATATCTAATAGCTATTATTTAATTGTAGTTAGCAATTAAGTATAGAGTTAGCAATATAATACTCCCCTACAAACAATTTTATATCTGTTACATTTTCATTTAGAGTTGGAACGAATAATATTAAACCTGAAAAAGTTCAATCAATAGCAAATCCAACTATGCACATTTTTTGTGTCAAAATAAAATCAAGAATAGTTCTCTGTTTATTATCCGTTAATTTCTTGATGGGAGATAAATCATTTTACTAATTAAATTGCATATCATGCATTACATTAGAACCAAACAAGCAACACAACATTTACAAAAAATAAATAAAAATAACGTGTTGACTAAACGTCTAAATACGTGTAAAGTCAGTAATAAATTAAATTGGCATTCGAAACACTCCTGATAGATCAATAATGATAGTATAATACTACAAAACTGTCTTCATACAGTAACTAGTCTTTAAAACCCAACAACCCCCCCCCCCCCCCCCCCCCCCCCCCCCCCCCGCGGCAACACCACAAACATTAGAAACAAAATAAAATAAAATAAAATAAAATAAAATAAAATAAAATAAAATAAAATAAAATAAAATAAAATATCAGGCATGTTTCCCATTAAATTAAAGGACTGCATAAATTAGAGATCGAATTTCGACCATATGGTGGCCTTTTAACCTAAACTTAAATAATATTACTACAAATACTCTTATTTCCGCAAACACTAAACTTGGTCTTCAAATCAAGAACTTAACAGATTGTGTGAATTTTCCATGAGTTTTTCCAGGATGAAGATCTCTGCATCAAAATTTTTTTTTTGATTATTTTGTAAAATAAAAATATTTGTACTCCATACAGAGTAGTTTTTATCCACATTGCTAACTTATGCCACCTCTTATTGCCACATAAATTCACCTAGGATTAAATATGCCTCATCGATTTATACTATGACCGGAAAGACTCGTGGGAAATTCGCACAACTTGTTAAGTTGCTGAATTTAAACACTAATAAGTTTAAAGTTCCCAAGTAATACTAGATTTTGCCCAAAGTTGATGGTAATTCTGACCAATTTATTTAAGTTGAAGCTAAAAAGTCATCATGGACTCAAAAGTTCAAATTGTCATTTAAGAATAACCCTAAACTGAATGCATATATAAACTGCAAATTAAACTTCCAGACTTCATAAATACAACCACAGAAGCTACTGTCGGAAATAGCAGAAATACAGTAAATTTGCTGTAAAAACAAGCTTTAATATTTCCTCATTCTATGACAACTTTTTCAGTTATGATGATACTATGAACTTTCAAAGTTTTTTTATTACAAAACCCGAACTGTATGATGTAGGGAGAGTGCCAGGTTGTTGAAAACATGGCATTCTTATTTTAGTACTACTAGTAGACACAGTAATTTTAAGGAGACCATCAAAATTAAAAGGAAAGAAGTCATAAACATGTAAACTTATTTTCTATATGACTCTAATCGCCTTGCTAAAAAGACGTTGTCTAATAGGCGATCCCACACAGTCAAAATGCCGGACACTAGTCATATGACATGCAGTTTCAGTTGCAACATGTTAAATCTTCATGACATTAACACAGAATTAAAAAGTCCTGCAGAAATTAGTAATGAAAAACTGAACAACTTGCAAAATCTAATTGTATACATGAATAAGGAAAAATAAAACAAGCTAGTTTCCAGATTTTAGGCATCGAGAAAGGGATCTAGCCATGCACTATATTGTAAAAGGAACTGCACAAGGTAGGTTAAGATGGAGACAATAACAAAAGAGGAAGAATTTGAGTAAGTATCACACACCTGTAGCCTCAAGAAACTAGACAATAGTTGCCCGGCTACAACCATAGAATCTCATCAGGTGCAGATGCAATGGCCAAACACCAAAATCTGGATACCGAAAACACGACAGAATTAGAGGCATGCAGCATTTGTTTTCCAAGTACAATGACTAAAACAGGAAGATTGGGATTATGAAAAAACTTGCAGGCAGAATAAAAACTGAGCAAAAACTGAAGAGAACCTCAAAACACTTCTCACCTGCGATGGAGAACAGAAGCTGCCTAAATGAACGGAACCCAGATAACAGCATCAATTCTACAAATCATGTCAACTGCAGAAAAAAAGGAAGGAATACAAAACCACATGAATCAAAACTTCACTGAACTACCAAAAACTGAAACAATAAATGGCCTGTTAACAAATTATTTTGTTTTAATGGTTAGTGAACTTCACATTCATTGAAAGGTGTAAACACAAAACCGGCATTCAGCAACCAAAATCCAATTACCATCAGTATCAATGACGAATAAAGTAAACTACAAAACTTTGAACCTACATACGTACCACTATTAAACTCCCTCATAACCCCCAAGGAAAGGCCTACTGAACAAAATAATTTCATCTCTAAATATGAGTCATATTTTCATGACAATTAAATTCCCAAGATAATATAAAGGATACACAGCTTTCTTACTACTGTTTCTAGAGTATAAACTATAAATATATCCCTTGTCATACTTTAGATGTGCTGGTTATTTCCATAAAAGTGAAAAATATGAGTAAATAATCAAAGAGATTACACACACAAAATACACTGGAAAACCAAAACCCCTAGATGGTTTGATGATGTAAAATTTGTTGCACTTTCTTCTAATCCTATCCCTTTTAAAAAATTACCTGTATGCTGGTGATAGAATACTTTAGTCACGTTTATATGCATTACTTCTTGCACGCGAGGGGAATATATTAGTTACATTACTTTCTTTTTGACTTACCTGCAAAAAAGATGTTTGGCTATTAGACTTACTCTGGTTTAAACAATGAATAAGTAAGAATGACAAAGCATCAAATACAGACTAGGATGAAAACAAAAAAAAGAGAAATGAAACTAGAGACAATAGAAGCAATTACCTATAGTTGGCCCACAAATTTCTGGACTCAAGTGCCTCATAAAATGTTCAATGACAGATTGAGGCAGCAAGATAACCCTCTGACTAAACAGGTTTAGTCATTGGTTCGTTCACTTTCCCAACTGCAGCAGTAGTTTCAAACAATAAACCTGGGTGAACACTATTTAATGCCTTGAACTCTATTTCATTTGCTTCTCGTGACATCCCTGCCTTTCTTAGGCAAGATATCAAAGATCTTACAGTGATATTATCGGGTACACACCCCACTGATACCATCTTTTCATACAATCGAATACCTTCAAACACTCTCCCTTTCATACAGAGCCCCAAAATGAGAATGGTGAAAGTCATCTTGTCATGGATACATCCTTTTGCCTCCATTTCTTCAGCAACCACATTTGCTTCATCTACATTTCCCACTTTACAATAACCATCAATAACAGGGTTGTAAACAAATGGCCCTGGGACAATGTCTTCCCTCTTCTTCAACTGATTAAGCAAATCACGTGCCTCATTTAGTCTATTCACTTTGCATAGGGCACTAATTAAAATTGAAAAGGTAAAAATGTTAGGAGGCACCTTCCTATCGTTCATGTCATCCCAGAATCTCACACCTTGAGCCAAGTCTCCAAGGCGGCAACAACCATCCATGAGAGAGGTGAAGGTGATAACATCAGGGCAATAACCACCAATCACCATCCTCTCATACATCTTAATCGCTGAAGCCAACTCACCCTTTTTACCATAACCATTAATAATAGCATTAAAAGTAAACAAATTTGGTCTGACCCCTCTATCAATCATCCTATCGAAAATAGTCACAGCTCTATTTAACTTACCCAATTTACAGTATCCAGAGATGAGTGTTGTATAAGTCACAACATTTGGAGAAAATCCAGATTGCAGTTCAACTTCTCTTAGTAACTCCTCTGCTCTATCTACTCTACCAACGCTACATAACCCATTAATAAGTGTGTTATACGTAACAAGATCCGGATAACAATCAAAATCCCTCATAACATCAAAGAGCTCAAAAGCCTTCTCAACCTTACTAGCACGACATAGTCCTTGCACCACTATGTTAAAGCTACAATTATCGGGATCAAAGCTTCTTAACCTTAATATATGTCCTCTGAAAAATACAACAGCCTCATTTATGCAATTTTTACGCACTAGAATGCTCAGATAATTATTATATACAAAAGAACTAACTCTTTTCTCTTTCTCAACGCAGAATTCAGCTTCAGCAATCAAAATTTCTTCTGCTACCCTAAACATACCCGCCTTAGCTACTGCAGAAACTAACAAATCAAGAAGTGAGGTATTCGGCCAAAAGCCATCAAATTTCATACTTTCATACACCATTTTAGCTGAATCATAAAGACCCTTCTTGCATAGTGATGGAGTACGTACTAAACAAGCCCAACAACAGTAAAGCCCAAGAAAGAGTATCAGTTCGGCATGGCTAAAGAGTATCAGTCCGGCATGACTCAAGAGTTCAGTTCGGCACAACCACAGAGTTCGGCCCCAGCCTACAGCTCGGTAAATGCCAACCAATCAAACTCTGCTCTGGTCGGCATCAAGCTCTACTCTCAGATCGGCAAAAGCTGCTCGGCAATAATTCAGCAGTCCGGTCTCAGTATTCGACCGAACTAGGAAATAGTGGACTCATGCAAGATTTCCACCTCCGCTACACCGATTATCTATTTAGTGGTGTCAAGCAGTCATTAACTCATGCAGGATAGTGGACCCATGCAAGGTCGCCACGACTTCCACGACATCCACTACCTAATAAATGCTGCATGCCACGATCTAGGTTCAATGTATAAATAGAACCTAGGTCAGATAGATACTTCTTCTGAAAAACTTCTGTTAAGCTCTCTAAAGAGAAAATAGCAAATAGCAAGTCTGTATTGTTAGCTGTAGAAAACAGATCAAGCAATACAACTCTGCCCTCTTTTCTTCCCGTGGATGTAGATTTACCTCAGTAAATCGAACCACGTAAAATTCTCTGTGTCGTGATCTGTATTTTCCTGCATTTACTAACATCAAAAATTCGCCGATTCATCACTGGCGCCGTCTGTGGGAAACAGAGAACCAAATTTGTGATAAAGCGAATTTTTGACCCTTTTTCCACCCCAAAAAAAATGCATACCAGATCACATACCACCCGTAATACCGTTCGTGATCACCGTGAGGAAGCTAGTCCAGCTCGCAGGTCTGAAAAACGGCCTCGGGAGACATCTACCTCCGGTTCTCACGAAGGAGGAACAAGCCACTCCAGGAGTCATCGCACCGAGTCTTCCCAGCAGCCCGATTTAAATGAAGCTGTCAAGCTGTTCTTGGCCGAGAAGCAGGAGGAGTTCTTAACCTTCCTGCAGAAGAGCCAACAGCCGGAGAAGACAACGGCGGATTCTCCCTCCTCATCCAGACATGAAAGTCACTACCGCAGTAGTGACGTGTCTTCCAGGAGAAAGAATCCTCAACCCCGACATGTTCCAGTTCCTCCTCGGTACCGGAACCACAGGAGAACTCCATCTCCTCCGTACCGAAGAGATGTCGGGTTCGCCATGTACGGAGCATTAAAGACTCCGTTCTCGGACGACATCACCCGAACTCCTTTGCCGCGGAACTATCGGACACCGTCAATGACTTATGACGGGCTAGAGGATCCTCATGATTTCTTGGGACGCTATCAATATAATATGGCGAACCAGGGTCTCAATGAGGTCCACATGTGCAAGCTGTTTCCCGAGCTGCTCGTCGGGAACGCCAGAAGATGGTTCGACAGCCTTCCTCAAGGCAGCATTAGATCCTACCGAGATCTAATGGATGCTTTCCACAGGAGGTTCTTTCAGAAAGCGGAAGCCCGGATCACTTCGGCTCAGCTGCTTTCCATTCGTCAAGGTCGCGACGAAAAAATCAGCGACTTCATGACAAGATTCCACAAGGAATGCCTGCAAGTAGACGATCTCAACGATCTGCTTGTCATCTCGGCATTCCAAAATGGAATCCTGCCCGGAGCTCTCTACAGGAAGCTCGTTGAGTGCGGTCCGCAGACAGCTCAGGAAATGTGGGACATTGCGGACCAGTACTCCCGGGCCGATGAGGCAGACCGTCTCAAACGGTCGTTAGACAGCTCATCGTCCCGAGAAGACAGAAGGAAGCCCGATCATAGCGATCGCGGGCATCCTCGCCGGACTCCATTTGAAAGAATTCAAAGGGCTCCGGTGCAAGACAGATTGGGACCCCGTCTCAATCCCGAGAAGCCGCCCGCTCAGTTCGTACCACTGAACAAGTCAAGAGCGGAAATTTTCGAACTACATTCCGATATGTTCGAAAGACCAAAGCGGATGACGAAATCAGCCGCGCGGCGACCTCAGGATCAATATTGCTCCTTCCGTCACACCCACGGTCACGATACCGAGGAGTGCCGAGATTTGGCTGCAGGTATTGATATTCTTGTGAAAACAGGAACGTTAAAAAAATACCAAAGCAAGCAGCCGAAAAAGAACAAAAAGCAGAGAGGTGCGAACTGCAATCCTCAGGATCCGAAAAGGCATGAGGATCCCGAAGACGACGACGAGCCGCAATATGATGGAGTAATCCTGACTATTGATGCTCTCCCTGCCGGGAAGACCAAGTCGTCCCTAAAAGCAGAACGCAGAGGTTCCAATCAAGAGGAGCCAACACATAAAAGGCTGAAGAAAGACGAAGTGATTACATTTTCAGATGCCGATCCCGTCCCAGCCATCTCTCCTCACCAAGACGCTATTGTCATTCAAGCCGGAGTGGCAAACAAACTGATCCACAGAGTATTTGTGGATACAGGAGCGTCAGTCAGCATTCTTTTTAAAGAATGTTTCGATAAAATGGAAGTAGATCCAGCTCGACTCAGTCCGGCTCCGCTTCCTCTGAAAAGTTTCGCCCAGGAGGACACCCGCCCTGAAGGTATTATCAGCCTTCCGATCACGGTGGGAAAAGCGCCTACAAGCTCCAATACGATGATCGAGTTCTTTGTGGTGAAAGCTCGGTCCCCGTACAACATCATCCTGGGGAGAGACTGGCTCAACACAGTTCGGGCCGTTTGCTCTACTTATCACCTCACCATCAAGATCCCTACTAAAGGAGGGATAGCGGTCATCCGAGGTGACCAAAAGAGAGCAAAGGAATGTCTACAAATTGCGCTTAGAAGTGCCGAGCAGTCAGATCGGCACCACCAAGCATAGCAATCACAGCAGCCGGAGTCAGAGGTGATGACCGAAGCCATACCGGAGCCGAACTCGATGACAGTTCAGCTGTACGAAGACGATCCATCCAGAACGGTTAAGATCGGCTTCGCGGGAACACCTCTACTTCGGGAAAAAACCATCCAGCTCCTCAAGGAGTATAAAGACGTCTTTGCATGGTCTCCGTTGGACATGACCGGAGTGCCCCCCGAGGTAATCACTCATCGGTTAAATATTGATCCTTCGGTCCGGCCGATAAAACAGAAGCAAAGACTCTTTGCGGCAGAACGAAGTCAAGTCATCCATGACGAAGTCCGTCAATTATTGAAGGCGGATGTGTTATTCGAAGTGAAGTATCCTTCGTGGGTGGCCAATCCTGTCATGATCAAGAAAAAGGAAGGAGGATGGCGGATGTGCATAGATTTCACCGATCTAAACAAGCACTGTCCTAAAGATTGCTATCCCCTTCCGAATATAGATAAAAAAGTAGAAGCTTTGATCGGCTTCGAAATTTTCTGTTTTCTTGATTTATATAAAGGATATCACCAAGTATTGATGGATGAGAGCGACGCTCCGAAAACAGCTTTCATTACCGATTTCGGCATTTTCGCTTATAAAAAGATGCCATTCGGTTTAAAGAATGCCGGAGCAACTTATCAAAGGATGGTAGACAAGCTTTTTCGGCACCTAATCGGAAAGCAGGTTGAAGTGTATGTTGACGATATAGTCGTCAAAAGCAAAAGCACTTCGGAGTACGAGCTCAACCTCAAGTCCACTCTCAACGTGCTCAAGAAAGCCAACCTCAAACTTAATCCCCAAAAGTGTACCTTTTTGGTAGATTCGGGAAAGTTTCTGGGTTGTTGGGTTTCAAAGGACGGACTCAAGGCAAACCCCTCAAAAGTTCAAGTCGTTCAGAACATGGCAATGCCGAAGTCCATACATGACGTGCAAAGGCTAACCGGATGTCTAGCCGCACTGAATCGATTCCTTTCCCAAGCAGCCGAAAAGCAACTGCCGTTCTTCAAGGTGTTGAAAAAGGCACCAAAGTTCGAGTGGGGAGCCGAGCAGAAAAAGGCCTTTGACGAGCTCAAAAGTTATCTAGCCAAGCTTCCTATTCTCTCTGCTCCAACCGAAGCCGAAGTAATATTCTTATACTTAGCGGCATCAGATCAAACCATCAGCGCGGTGCTTGTACGAGAAGAAGGCCTAAAGCAGTTTCCCATCTACTTTACAAGCCGAGCATTAAGAGGTCCAGAAACAAGGTATCAACCTCTGGAAAAAATTGCTCTGGCGTTAGTAAATGCAGCAAGGAGACTGCGGCCATACTTCTATGCTCACAAGGTATGCGTCTTAACCGATCTGCCTCTTCGGCAAGTTTTGACCAAGCCAGAAGCATCAGGCAGAATCGCCAAATGGGCCATAGAGCTGGGAGAACACTCAATCGAGTACCTACCTCGGAAAGCCATCAAGGGACAAGCCTTGGCAGATTTTCTTACAGAAGCCAAGTTCGATCAAGCAATCCCTGTCATTGCCGAACAGAAAAAGTCTGCCAATGCCGAACTAGCACAGCCCTTGGAATCCGAAGTAGAGCCGCCGGACTGCTGGAGCGGATTCGTAGATGGAGCTTCAAACAAGATGGGAAGTGGAGCTGGTATTTTACTCGTCGCTCCCGATGGACACGAGGTAACCTACTCACTTCGGTTCCTATTCCCCACTACTAATAATGAAGCCGAGTACGAAGCCCTCCTTGCCGGACTCCAGTTAGCGCAAAGTCTGCTCGTCAAATCTCTCAAAGTCCATTGTGATTCACAAGTCATAGTAAATCACATGTTGGGTACAAATGAAGCTCGTGACGAGAGAATGAAGAAGTATTTGGACAAAGCGCAAAGCATCAGCCGAAGTTTCTCCTATTTTCGGATAATCCGCGTTCCCAGAGCGGAAAATAGCCGAGCAGATACCTTAAGTAAGTTGGCCTCAGATCCGAGCTCAAAGGCGGAAGAATTAATGCATCGAAGCATTGATGAAGCCGAGGTACATTCAATATCCAGCTCGTCGAACTGGATGACGCCGATCTTGCAGTATCTGGATCAGGGACAATTGCCCGAGGATAAGAGAGAAGCTCGGAAAATCACGTACCGAGCACTTCGGTATGAACTTCATGAAGGAGTCCTCTTTAGAAAGTCTTACCTCCAGCCGTTATTGCGGTGCGTAGGACCAGAAGAGACGGACTACATCCTCAGAGAAGTTCATGAAGGATCGTGCGGCAGCCACATCGGAGCTAGAGCTTTAGCTAAAAAAGTTCTAAGATGGGGATATTATTGGCCAACCTTGGTACAAGAAGCAGTGCAGCTCGTCAAGACATGCCCGAGGTGCCAAATCCATGCAAATATTCCAAGGATGCCGCAGACCGATCTATCCACTATGCAAAGCCCTTGGCCTTTCATGCAATGGGGCATAGACATAGTGGGACCACTTCCTCAAGCTCCTCGGCAAATGAAATTCCTAATCGTTGCCGTGGACTACTTTACGAAGTGGGTGGAAGCTGAACCATTAGCTACGATAACGAGCTCGAAGGCATTGGACTTCGTCTGGAAGAACATAGTGTGCCGATTTGGCATACCCCACATCCTCATCTCGGATAACGGGACTCAGTTCACCGACAAGACGTTCAAGAATTGGTGCCAAGAGCTGAATATTCAACAGCGGTTCACTTCGGTCTCTCATCCACAAGCAAACGGACAAACGGAGGTAACAAATCGTATCCTGGTGAAAGGGTTAAAAGCTCGGTTAGAACAAGCCAAAGGACAATGGGTAGAAAATCTCCCTCAAGTCCTATGGTCCTACCGAACTACACCCACAACCTCCAACGGTGAAACTCCGTACAGTCTGGTATACGGCACTGAAGCCGTGATTCCGGTGGAGATCGGCGTACCCAGTCCCCGAACTCTAAATTTCTCCTCAGAAATGAATGACGACGGACTGAGAGCCGAGCTAGATCTTGCCGAAGAAAGAAGAGAATTGGCATGCATAAAAGCAGCCAAGTACAAGGAACAAGTAGCCCGGTATTACAACCAAAGGGTGAAGAAGCTGCAATTTCAAGTGGGAGATCTCGTCCTGAGAAACAACGAAGTAAGCCGAGCAGAAAAGCTGGGCAAGCTCGAACCCACATGGGAAGGTCCGTATCGGGTGTCAGAAGTCCTCGGCAAAGGGTCTTACAAATTGGCTCACATGTCAGGAGAACAGGTACCCCGAACATGGCACATTTCCAACCTCAAAAAGTTCCATTTGTAAGAGACAGTCCGGTCAGTCAGTCTTGAGTCCTGTTTGCTCAATGTGCTTTATTTGGTTTGCTTAGTCTTTATTTGTCTCTGTGCGTTTTGTCTGTGTGTTTTGTCTGTCTCTGTGCGTGTCGTCTCTTACAAATGTTACTGAGGTAGCTTGTTCTTCGAAGGCTGATCCCCTTCTTAGAACATATACAAGCACACGATTGTGAGTCAAAGCTTCTACAGAAGATACAAGACCACAATTCAGCTTAAACAAGCAGTTCGTCTGAAACGAGCTGCAACAAGCCAACGATTGTGAGTCAAAGCTTCTACAGAAGATACAAGACCACAATTCAGCTTAAACAAGCAGTTCGTCTGAAACGAGCTGCAACAAGCCAACGATTGCGAGTCAAAGCTTCTACAGAAGATACAAGACTACAATTCAGCTTAAACAAGCAGTTCGTCTGAAACGAGCTGCAACAAGCCAACAATTGTGACTCAAAGCTTCTACAGAAGATACAAGACCACAATTCAGCTTAAGAATCAAGCACTTCGTCTGAAACGAACTGCAACAAAAGTCTGATTCTCGCGATAAAACTTGCCTGAATTACGACTAGGGAAAGTCCGATCCACGCGATAAAACTCGCCGAATTAGGACAAGGGAAAGTCCGATCCCCAAATTAGGACAACGGAAAGTTCGATCCGAGCGATAAAACTCGCCAAATTAGGACACAAACCAAGTCCGGTCAAAGAAGAGTTCACTTCATCAGACCGAAGACAAACATCAACTTACCCCGTACCTTTATCCAGAATGCCGAAGTGATTCACTTCACTCTTCGGGGGGGGGTAGTGATGGAGTACGTACTAAACAAGCCCAACAACAGTAAAGCCCAAGAAAGAGTATCAGTTCGGCATGGCTAAAGAGTATCAGTCCGGCATGACTCAAGAGTTCAGTTCGGCACAACCACAGAGTTCGGCCCCAGCCTACAGCTCGGTAAATGCCAACCAATCAAACTCTGCTCTGGTCGGCATCAAGCTCTACTCTCAGATCGGCAAAAGCTGCTCGGCAATAATTCAGCAGTCCGGTCTCAGTATTCGACCGAACTAGGAAATAGTGGACTCATGCAAGATTTCCACCTCCGCTACACCGATTATCTATTTAGTGGTGTCAAGCAGTCATTAACTCATGCAGGATAGTGGACCCATGCAAGGTCGCCACGACTTCCACGACATCCACTACCTAATAAATGCTGCATGCCACGATCTAGGTTCAATGTATAAATAGAACCTAGGTCAGATAGATACTTCTTCTGAAAAACTTCTGTTAAGCTCTCTAAAGAGAAAATAGCAAATAGCAAGTCTGTATTGTTAGCTGTAGAAAACAGATCAAGCAATACAACTCTGCCCTCTTTTCTTCCCGTGGATGTAGATTTACCTCAGTAAATCGAACCACGTAAAATTCTCTGTGTCGTGATCTGTATTTTCCTGCATTTACTAACATCAAAAATTCGCCGATTCATCACATAGCGACCTTAACAGAAAATCAAAAGTGGATTCTAAGTGAATCAACTCCAAATTTTGCCGTGAGTAACGAAAGAATTCAAAAGCTAATCGCGGGTTATTCAATCTACTATCTATGCGATGGACCACGCCATAAGCTACAAGGGGATTCAAATTCTGCCGGAAAGAATCAGTTTGGAGAAAATTGAGCGAGTTGGAGTGGTGAATGCATAAGGTGGATACCACTTTAATGAACCAACATGTGGATGCAGGCGCAGAGCGTGATGATTTGTGACTATGGAACGAAGCTGATGTGAAAATCTTAGAGATACTTACCCTTCGAGCCCTAAATTGCATTCTCATCCGTCAAATGAAAAGATTAGTTGCCGAAATCAGAAATTTTGCGGGAAAGAATCCGTCAAATTCAATGATTAGTTATGGAATTCGGAAGTTTTTGCTGGAAAGAAACAATGAGCGCTTCAGCGTCTGACGTCGTCTTCATATCAAATTTTTTTGGTACTACCTACTATGTTGGACTAAAATACTATCATCGAATCAATTTTAATAGTGTTTCCATATTTTGTAATATATCAGGGGAGTATATAAATAAGGAAAAAAAATTACTACTCTTAATCCCCATTCCCCACAATCGAATAATCATACTGAGTACTTAGTATTTTTTTAATTTAATCGGTCTACAAAAGCAAATTTTCTTCCATTTTAATTCTTCATTAATCATAATTCAACCACATCCTACCGAGTACTATCTTAGATGAACATCACATTCGTTTGACAGTAAGTTTAACTTCTTTGTTTTATATTACTAGTATATGTTTAGTTTAATTTTAATATATTAAAAAATGTTAATTGAGGGTTTCTTTATACTATCCGTCTGCGAATAGGAGTTCCGTTTTGCCATTTTAGTCCGTCCGCGAATAAGAGTCACGGTTCACTTGTACCATAAATTATAATAGGGGTCCCACCTTCTACTAACTCAATCCACTCACATATCATTTAAAACTAATATATACAAGTGAGACCCTTATTTCACTAACTTTTTTTCCACTCACTTTTTTTAAAACATTTCTTAAAACCCGTGCCACCAAGAAATGAGACTCCTTTATTTCTTTAAAAGAACAAAACCTTCGTTTCGAAAAATGTCTAACCGTAATTGGAAGAGCTGGAGGGCTAATGTAAACAATCACATCGTCGCACAATTTATCTATATACAATATGCTTGAAATGGATAATTTACATCATACTCATCATTTAGCGTCACGACTTACCTCAGGATTCCACCTTGTCACAACCCTCTCCTCCACAGAATAATGCTCCAAACTCGAAAGAGAGACAACATCGTCTTCACCGTTTCTGCTGATGTGAAGAACCAACAAGGTTTTTGCAACACTGCCACAAAGTCGAAGTGTGCAGTGAAAATCGGACCACACCTTCAACCGGGAATTTTCACTACCACCATCCTCATCATCAGGCAAGGCAAGGACTGCGTATTCAGAGTGCACAAAGGCCGGATGGTAACGGTAGGCAACATAGTCGACACCGTATTGAGACCCTGCTCTCACCACCCAGTTCTTCCGGCGAAGATGAGAATACGCTTTAAACATAACAGGGAAACCGACTCTCTTGACCATCATGTAATGCCACAGCTCATCGTTGCTTTTCGCACACTTATTTTCACCAGCAATCTTGATGCATTTCAAGACACAGCATAAGTACAGAGCTTCTTCGAAACTTAGTTGGTGCCACTGCTTCTTATCCTTCTCTGCGGTTATAAGAGGACGACCAATACAAGCACGGTATAGTAGTTCAGTTTGTTCTGGGAGAGCTTCCAGAAGCACCGCACACCCTGAAAGCAGTCCTTGAGCATTAGATTCGATCAGAGAGGTTTGAAGCTTTGAGACTATAACAGACATTGGCTCTTTTGCTTCAGCTGTTTCCCCTTTCCATCTCGGGGCCATTTTCTGCTTCAAAGAAAACAAGAGAATTCGTGAGAAAATGAATCAAAACAGGTTCGGTGTCTTCAATCGAAAACTAAATTCCAATTTTGGAAACCTAATATGGAAATAATTCACATTTCATTTGATTCCCACTGCTTAGCTTTCAACATATTAGCCATAATAATAATCTCATTCCCCATTCTACATCACCCATAAGTGAACGAAGAAGGTTTTCCTGTATCCAACTCCAGCTGCACAAGTATCTTACCTCGCCAAATTTTGAGATATGCAACAGCGGATCAACGCCACTTCACTAAAATTACATCTGATCAACCACAACGTTTAGTTTTCGTTTATAACTATCATATTGCAATAGGATATTTTCTGATCCAATAATACTATACATCAATCAAAACTCAGCTGCTAATCACAAAGCCGGGGGGATTCGACCGCATCAATATAAACATTCCAAAAACTACTAAATCAGTAAATATGAAAATCGTGAACAAAGATGACAGACAACGTAGCAGCAGCAAAGTTTAAAATAAAACTAAATGAAAAGGAAATAAGATTAAACACAACGAGATTCAAACATAGCAACACCAGGATTTATAGGAAAATGATAGAACTATTAGCTTTTCAATGTGAACTAGAAACTCATTCATATTAATATGCATCATCAATCCAATCTAAAGGGATTCTATCATAAAAAACCTGAATAAAACAATCGTGATTTAGGATTTATACTGATACGAAAATAAAATCAAGTAGATAAGAAGACTAAGAACAAAATAGCAAAAGTATAAGAGAAAGAAGCAGCATACCTGCAAGATACATACAGAAAAAGGAAAATAAATTCTGAATTACTATCGACTATCGTTGATCGTATTCTCCAAACTATACAAGTCACAAGATTAACAAAAATTACAAACAAATAGTAGTATTAATTAATAATTAACAAAGCAAGCCTCAATTTGCCTTTATTCTCAACTTTTAATGCTGGCATAAGAGACAAGTTCAATTTCCAACAAGTTCAATCCAGTAAATAAATTCACCACAAACAAATACACTCACACACCTCAAATCGTCACCCAGAGTTAACTGCTATCACGTCGAATGGAATTCAAGTGAGATAGCGGTAGGTATTGCTGATATCACGACGGATTTGGGGTGGAAATTAGAGGGAGGTCGGTTTCGTTGTTTTAATAAATGGGCTTGCTTTAAGTAATTATTTGGTATTTGGTTAGTAGTATAAATTATTATTGGGCTTTACTTAATTTATATTGAGTATTGGGCTGAATTGATTTTCTATATTCAGCATAATTGAAATAAATTAGATTTTGGGATGGTAAATTAAATAGGCTAAATTTGTTGCAGATTGAATTCATACAGAATTAAAGTTGATAATTAATTAAACTAGTATCACGCCCCACAGCTTATTTTATTTTCTTTAAATTACGAAATATATTTTTGAGTTAAGGAATAATATTACTATATAGATTTAAAATTATAAATGTAGTAATAATGATAAAAATATCTACAACAAATAACTTCTTACATACAATAAGATTTTAAAAAAGGTTCAATGATATTTAATACTAATAAACATATAGTACTACAATATTACTACATTTGATAAATATAATTAATTTATTAAATAAGGTTGTGATCCCACTGTGATTGTGTAAAAAAAATAAGAATAATTTGGAGTAGAAATCATGAATTTATGTATAATATGTGTAAAATATTGAGAAGAATAATTTTATTATATAATGATAGTATTGATAAAAGTGTATATATATAGAACAAAATATATAAATGTAGTAAGTTTAAAAATAATTTCAATGTACATATACATATTTGTAATAAAGATTAGTAAGTGCGACTTAAAATATTCTCATTCTATTAATTTGGCATTGTAAATATACTAATAAACTAAATAAAATAAGAAACAACATTATCACGTAAGATTATAAAATTTAATGACCATAACTGCCGAACACTTTTAAAAATTCCAAGGAAGATGAAGGAAATTATCTAACTATTGTTGCATTCTTAGAGAAATAAATTCCCATCACAATAACCGTCCAAATATATAGGAGTATATGATTATGATCATGATTGTAATTAATTAACCAATTTAATTCCTATCACCATAACCGTCCAAATAAATTCCTATCATTTTTGTTTATTGCATTTACACCCTATGCATAAAATAGTTATTCAAAACCTTCCAAAACTCGCCTTTTATATATCTATAGATAGATTCAAAATTCAGTTCAAGTATTGTATTGCTAAATTATTTGAGATTTATATATGACACAAATTATTAATGGAATTCGGATCCTAATCTGAATCAAGATATTGTCATATTAGTATTTGCGAGTTGAATTTTAGCTACCACAAGAGAATTTAGTAAGCAAAATCCAATGTTAAGAAGGGATGCCAATTTACAAGATACGTCTATAATCCATTAATTACTACGTTTAGTTTTGAGTTACATACTAATAAAATATTGACATTTGTGGGCTATTAAAGAAAAAGGAAAAATACAACAATATCCTTTTCAATGAAAAATATAGTACAACTGTTGAACTAGACGCATACAACTACTTTTTTAAGAGCAACTCATGGGTATCTTGTCTCTATTCACAAGCCAATTTGGTATCAAAGCTGCTCAAGCAAATAGCAAATGCCTGAAAGGCAGAAAGTGGGTACCTATAGTCCATGGTGAATAAATCTTTCCCAACCTTCCCAAACTGAAGAATTATTTTGTCCTGGTCCGATTGCGCTGGCCGAGAAGTAGCTGGAGCGCTAGGCGACGCTTGTGTGGCCGCAACCAGCTGAAAATTCTTCACAGACGCAACAGTCACCCTCCCTCGGAAATTCAGGCACCAGCACTGTAGCTGTTCGTGCCACCTCGGAGACTTGTTCTTTAGAACCAAGGGCCTCAGTTTGCTGTCATCGTCTGAATTCGATATCCCAGCAATGTCAGAAAATCTTGAGCTACTAAATTCAGACGAAATGTCAAGAGCCTTGGAGAAAGAAATGCTGACAAATGAGTCTCCTAGAGGCCTCGAAAGAAGTTCTGGCTGCCCGGGCACCACCCCACCGGGTTCT
This sequence comes from Salvia splendens, assembly GCF_004379255.2. Lineage (NCBI taxonomy): Eukaryota > Viridiplantae > Streptophyta > Magnoliopsida > Lamiales > Lamiaceae > Salvia > Salvia splendens. The sequence goes on along the minus strand of NC_056036.1, from coordinate 36,924,420 downwards.
ATGGATGAGGCGGGTATTGAGTGCATAATGCAGTTCATCCTCCGTGGACCCCGTGTCCCGAGCATGTTTAGTTCATATGAAATTTGGGATATGCTGTAGCTCCCAGTTGGCACTTTCGGAGAAACTTTCTTGGAGTAGAACCTGCGGCTGGTTCTCCCCGGTGGTGCAATGTGCGAGCAATTATGTGGAGGTTGTGTGTCGAATATTATGAACTTGGTCCCAAGAAAATTTGATCTGCAAAAACCAGTAAAGCTTTTTTTATCAGTAACATAGATTTTCTTTTTTCCTTCTATTTTCGGCAAGACGGGAGCAGCTACACATTGGAACACAACTGAACAAAGCAACATTCTAGGAGGACCAAAAACCATGGCCTAGTTTATACAATTATGATCAAAATAGCTGATGTAATTATTTTATTAAGTTGTCAAAATAACATAAGTATTGAGACAGATTAAGGGAATTTGTTTCATTGGTTAAGTTTTGAATAATGCAAAACATAATATGATCACAGTGGTGTAGTAATATACTATAACATGAAAGGAGCCAATCTGAATTGTGAAGTCAATCAAAAAGAAGAAATCTAATCCAAAAATGCATGGAAGGCTGAAAGTGAAAATTACTGAATTCTACCTGACTTTTCCAATATATGTGCTACTCGATCTTGAGATGTTGTCTGCATCCATTGAGATAACATACTCAGTGCAAGTAGTCCTACGAGTTCGTTTTGCAGAGAGAAGGAATTTCCCATTGTCAACTAGCAAAGCTGCAGATACCACAAGCACATCAGCATAGCCACAAGGGTAGAAATACTAGGGATATTAAATTGTAGGAGTACTATAAATGAAGGACTTTCAATTTACGATTGGAAAGAATAAGATATCAAACGCATCCAAGTATATCAGTTTTACAAGGATTTCCTAACTTCAAATGAAGTTATGAATATGCTAAACAGCAAGAAGCAATTACCACAATAAGGACACATGATTACTAAGAAAGCATTTGGAGATATTGTTTCAACTCGAAACATGGAAAGGTATTAGCTTATACAAAACCAGCAAATTTTCACAATCAACTAAACCAACCGACAAAATAGGCTCATCGGTTTGGGAAATGAAAATAAAGTAATATACACTTATCAACAATAAATTAATCATTCATCCTAATAAAAAGAACTGAGGCAATGAATTGATGTCCGGAAGACACTCACCAGGGCTAAGACACAAAAACAGGTGGTAAGTTAAATTAGATTTGTCCCTCTTGATAAAGCATTGGATGGTTCCATCACGAGACCCTGGCTGTACACAGGAGAAAATGGATTTACTATTTGCATATCACTAAAAACAAATTCACTCACCAAAAGGAGCCCCAAAAAGCATGGACGATCGCAAGTTACCTCCTTTAGTGAAACTGGAAAAGTAAGCTTCCCAGACAACTCAGGAATTCGAACAATTTCCTTGCACATGCTCCTCCATGATCGGCAAACAGCGGCGCATGCAACCACATGTTTTCGGCCAGGCCAGGTACTCTCGCTCTCCTCCAACCTTCTAATCACATCGTAGAGTAGCTCGGGAGGAAGATTAACCCAAGGACAATTCTGAACTACCATAGGCTGGTCATCCAAGTCATGCAAAGAACCATGTGATTTACCTCTATGATGACCAGAAAGCCTCACATCTAAACTCCTACGTGATAAACTCCCAAAACTGTCTCTTATATCACGTGCTATACTTCGGAATGACATTGGACCTCGACGTGCTAAACAGGTAAGGATTAGCCTGCCTGATTTTATTTACAGGCAGATTGAATTGGGAGATCGCTGTCAATGAGCAAAATAGAGACGAGTTTTAGAACTAAACCAATAAAGCACAAGGAAGATGAAAGCGACAAATAAGAATCACATTCATTGTAAACAGAAAAGGAAACAGTTCCACATGGACTATTAAACCTAATAATTTTTAAAATTAGCAAATACTGAATACAACTCATTGATTTGTCACACCTCAGGAGGTGTTTGCTTTAGATGGATATAGGCCAATCTATTACAATTTGATCATTTAATTATTCAAATACTCAATCATATTTACATGTATTGTCATCTATCACCCAAGTGAAAGCCCTTAAAAGAAGCAGCATACCTGCAACAAGGACTTCAAGAAATATCAAATTTCAATGTTTCTTCGAAGATCTGCAGGTATGGCTAAATCTCTCTATAGATTAACAGAATCAAGGCTAAAAGATTTATCAAAAAGCTCTAAAGAAAACTAGTACTAATTCTATAAAATGTGAATGAGGCATTGACTCGGGACAAAAAAAAGGTCCCACCTTTACCATGAAAAATTCGAGCTGAAGGAAATTAGATCGGAGATCTACACAAAATCAAAACCCCCCCAAAAAATAAGCATCTAACTAGTTTTTCTGGAGAGAGAAGCAGCAGATCAAGAAAGAGAAAAAAATAGCTACCGATCTTCAGAAACACAGACTTAGGAATTCAACTTCTCTCAGACAGTGACGATGAATCTAGTCGGGAGGAATAGCGCAGAGGACGACGTGGGGGATGTCTGTAATTAGCAAAACTGAAATAATTGTAACGCGTAAACTCTAATTTCAAGATTAAAAAAGTCACTGGAATTTAGTACAGTACATTATTTCCATTTGGCTCTGATTTAGTATGAGATTATTTTATATCACTATCTCCATGTGACCAATTACTCTGATCTCTACCCAAGCAAATACGACAATGAAGCAGAGTTTACTTTCTGTTTAATTAATAAAAGTGAGAGTCTATGTCAAAATAATTATAAATATACAAGAAATTGATCATATTTAGTACTCCATATTATATAAAAATGGGTTTTTTTTTTCTTTTATTTGTTTTGAGGTTGTTGACTTTTTGAATATAAATGTGTGTATAGATTATACTGAAAGGCGAGTGGACAGTGAATTCTAGATAAAATGTTGACATTAGTAGCATAATGAACCGACACCATAATAACTTGTCTGGAAACACTTGGGACTAAGAAAGTAAACATAATAGTTTTTCCAACATGGGAAAAACTAAAATTCTCTTAAAAATAGAAAAAACTAAAATGCTGTTAAAAATCAGGAGTTTTTTCCATAAAAAATTATCCAAAAAGTGGAAAAGAACTCATACGTGATTTAACCCAAATTTAGAGACAACATTAGTTGAAATTCAATAATTTAGCTATCCATATATGAATTATTTATGCAGTTCCATAAAAAATAATTACTTTTACTACATCAAAATTAACAAACCTCTCCTCCTCTTCTGTCCATCGCGCTTCCAGATCCGCAATTCTCATTGATCGTCGAATCTAGGGGTTTTCTTCTTCTGTTTCGTGGTTTTCGCTTTCTTTTTGCAGATTGTTTCCGCTAATTGTTGGAATTATAAACTATGTGAGTACTCTTTTCTTTTTGTTGATTTATTTTCAGAAAATCCGACTGGTATATGTGATTTACTGGCCTTTCTTATTTTATTATTAGGAATGAGTGTGCAAAATGACTTCTTTAATCGACATTGCTTGGCAATATACTCTACGCTTGTTTTTAAAAAATTGCAGACCAATATGAGCGTTTAGTGATAACTGAAAGTCATGTTGTTACTCTGCTGTAAATGTGGTTCGTAATTTGGATTTTCTATCGAGTTAAGATCTAATGGTTTTACCACTATTGATGCAGTTTCTATTATTCTTTACTACACGATTGCTTGTTTATACGGTTTACTAGGTCTAGTTAACTCTGTTTACATGTGAAAAAAGAAAAGGGAATTCTTTAAAGTGAAGAGAGAAAGTTCCATATGTGGGAAAAGTTTCACTACCTCCTTGTAATTCTAAAACTCTCCGGATTATTTAGTGCAGTAGGGATCCGGATCTCCCTCGATGGTCTGTTGTTGTAGGGTACATTTCATGCGATCATGTAGAGCTGATTCTTAGTTACAGTGTCCTATCTGTTGTAGGATGCATATCGCGCTATCCTGGTCCGATTCCTTTCCTCAAAGCACAACCAATCACAATCATTATCTCCAATTTAGTTTCTTATTAGCATTTTAACAAAATACACTTTCAATTCTTTTTCCAGAGCCAGCCAAAATCTGTTCAAACATTCTCTAAGTTTGCCATTATGTCATTATCATAAGAAAATATTGAACAGTTCTAGCAGGATGCTTTGTGCTCATGTAAACAAGATGGGAACATTATATATGTATATCTGGCTGAGCTGAAGAAGCGTCTTAAATCTTTTAAAAATTGTCACTACTTAATGTATGCTAGGGCTGACGAAGAACCTGTAGATCCAAAGAGGGAACTTGAAGATCGTTGCAAGGCACCATGCACGAGGCCACTTAAAGAATATCAGGTTATTTTTGGTATAAGAATTTATATATACATTTCTCAACTGATCAATGCTTGTTTGCTTGATAACTTGTATATTTAAGCTATGCACTTATGTTTGGATTTGTGATGGTAAAAAGCTGCAATATAAGTGTACAGAATCATAGATGAGTCTCTTTATCAGTTTTATATAAATTTAGATTGACAAAAGTTGTTGGCTGAGTAAATGTACCGAGCAAGAGTAAATCTGGGCGAAATTGTCGTGAAGGGTAGGTGATTATATAATGGAGTTCTGTATTTCTAAGTAGAAACTAGAAAAAAACATTTCAGAAATCACAATGTGTGACTGGGGCTTAAAACAAATCTGCATTTTACTTGCAGAATAAAAGAATTGCCACAAATCTTCAGTTTTTTCAAGCTAATTTTTTCCTTTTTATGAAACTTACAGACGTGGTTGAACATTGTAGTAAGAATTGACAAATGGATTGGTGGTGTAGCTTTCAAATTTGATAGTAGAACAAGCAAAACCTTTGGAGATCTTGTAGTTTAGTTCTGGCACACCTGGAAGGCAAGTTTCATAGAAGATTATCCTTGAAAAGATATAAATGTAGTCTTTCAAGAGGGTTATAAGTATTGTTATGATTCACTGAAAGTCAAAACACATCTTATATCTTCTGAATCTGAATCTGAATCTGAATCTGAAGCACATTCTCATTTCTTTGTAAAGTATCATTGGTATTTGATTTCTATGTATTTATATATATACATCTGGTCGCGTTAAAATGCTAACTAATTTCCAATCCAGAATCTCAATTTTGTATGTTAAAATTATCAACACAAAGATATAAGTATATCAACATAAGACTGTTGATATACTTATGCCTTTGTGTTGATATTTAAATTTACACGTTGTATTGATAAAATTTGGCTTTGTGTTGATGATATTAATACACTATATTGAAGTTCGTAGTTCTGGATTGGGAATTACTACTAGTTAGCATTTGATCACAACCTCACATCTATTTGTGTGTGTACCATTCATTCAATCTCAGTTTTTAGTTAGTTTCTCTGATTTCAGATATTGTATATTTTTTGTACAATAGATTTTAATGTTTCGATGTATTCTCAGCTATAATTAGAAAAGGTGGAACTTGGCTTCATACTTTAGAGGTTAAATCAGTGGTTTAAAATTCTGTCTTCCCCCAAAATTTTTTCTCACTTTTAAAGGATTTGAATTCTGTCTATTTAAAGTAAAATTTTCCCAATATGTACCCCTTCGCATGGTGTTTCTTTTACGAGTGTTTGTTAAATAGTCAATGTGAGCCGAAGATATTTCAGCATCGAAATGATGCTTTTATAATCTTTTATCTGTAACTCTTTGGAGAGATAATCTTGAGGCATCTAACAATATATACCACTAACTAACTCTCTCAATCTATTTTGTGGGTATGCTACAAATAGAGCTTTGCAAAAAAGTTATGCTTTGTGCTGTATAGTAGCCTGGTTTTGCTTGTCAATCATCGGAATAGTATCTGAGAAAGCGCTGATCTTTTGTTTCGCTCCTTGCATTTGGGTGATAGGTCTGCTCTAAGAGGATTCAAGGTGATGAATCGGGACACAAACACTGTACGGGACAATACTTCGATTACTGGCGCTGTGTTGACAATTGCGTAAGGGCATATTTTTCATTATGCATTTTAAGTCCCATGCATACGAGCTACTCACTAACTGCTGATTTCTTTGCACAGGTTGCTACTAAGTTATTTTCGCATCTTAAATAGCCAGTTACCAGACCTCATTAGCGTATTTCACCATCATGCGCTCTTTTCTTTCTGGGAGTAGATTATACCTCTTTCGCAGTGCTCTTGACGCTAGATTCTTCCCAAGAGCAGGTTGTTCCTTTTTTGTTATCCTCTTAATGTTACAAGCTGTCCCTGAACCTCTGCTTACCTTAGACTGTGAGATAGGATTTTAATCTTCAGATTAATAAATGAACTGGAACAGTTTTATATGATTCAGTATGTTAAGATTATCATTTCACTACTATACCACCATATATGTGAGGCTACTACACTACACTACTATACAAATGGGACCCATATACTGCAACATAAGGTGGGAAAGTATTTCATCGAGTGCAGACAGGATTGGAACGATGACCTCTTGCTAAGGAGAGTTTTGGGGTGCCTTAACTTTGCCACTTGAGCTAGCTCTGAGATACGGTAGTATGTGTTCCTTGTTATCAACGACTTTCTTTCATTTGTTTCTCCGAAAGAGGCTTGTTTTGTCTTGATTGTCTGTCTTGTCTTCTCATGTATTTATGGATTGTTTGGAACAAACGATTAGGGTTTATAACCAGGATTGCATACCACCTGAATCGAATATCAGTAAGCTCAAGTTTGGCTCATTATAATATTAGCGGCCCCGATAGATAATTGATTTTGAGCTCAATTTAGGAATTATTTGTTCATCTCGAACCAGACATGTGTTGAGCTTAGTCTGAGCCGTAAAGGTAGGGTTGTAAAACAAGAGAGTGTGGTCACCATACAAAATTTAAATGAAGTAGATACATGGACAAATAATCTATGGAAGTAGGTATGTGCAAGTTACTTTAGTTGAATTCCGGTTTTCTTCTTTTCTGCATTCATTTTTCGAATTTGAATAGAAGAATTATGCCATTTCCATTCTTTGTTACTCTGATTATAATCGAGTATGAAGAGCTGAATTAGGCGATCTAGGATTTTGTGTACGTTTTGAAGAAACTGGTTAAAGATTCGGATAATGATGTTTTCTTCAACAATAAGCCTATTGGGTAATCTCTAATATATGTGGGAAAACAGAAATGTCTGTGACCAAACATGGTCTTGAACCAAACTCATTTTGCAACCCATATTCATGTATAGAGAACTGATCTGCTGATCGTCTAATTATGAGCGATAGATCTCTCTCTCTCTCTCTCTCTCTCTCTCTCTCTCTCTCTCTCTCTCTCTCTCTCTCTCTCTCTCTCTCTCTCTCTCTCTCTCTCTCTCTCTCTCTCTCTCTCTCTCTCTCTCTCTCTCTCTCTCTCCCTCCCCCTCCCCCTCCCCCTCCCTCCCCTCCCTCCCTCCCTACCTATCGCATTCTCCCTCAATTCATCTTATGTAAGCACATAGTTATCATTCTCCTTCAAAATTCATATTTTATATTATTTATTTTGATTCATGTATTTTGATCGATTCTAATACTTTAAAATTGTAATAAGTATTATTAATGCTAAGTGAAATTAATATAGAAACTTAGAGTAAGCTACTTATTTCTTAATCCGTTGTTGGTGAGGCTTAGAGCATCCACAATAGCCATAGGCTAGCAATAGCTTAGTCAAAAACTCCTCTTGCCACATCATCACGTCCTTCCCACAGTCTAGCCACAAGCTAACTAAATAATAGGCTAGCAATAGTCTAGCCAACGCCCTAGCTCAATAAATAAATTGATAAATACTAAATTAAAATCGAACAAAAAACGAAGAAAGTGCAAACATAATTCAATAAAATAAAATTAATAAACACAGTACAATGCCAAAAAAAGTTGACTACAATAGAAAAAGAAAGCGTACAAACAATCATTCAAACAAAATATAAACAATATCAACGTGCAATCCTACGTGGCCATAACTATTCAATTATATCATGCTGTAGTCAGTGGCGGACGCGGGATTTTTACAGTGGGGGGTCCAAACTACGTTAACAATTGTTGTATATAATAACATTGGCAGCGACAAAATAATTGAGAAATATATTTATATTAAATTAAGAAATATACCTTTCAAACTAAATTTACTACTAATATTATATTCCCACATACCTGAAAAGTATGAACATTTGGTTCGGCACGATTTTAATGTATAATTGATAAAGCAAAAGAGAGGAGATAAATGGTAGTGTAAGTAGTGTTAGTGCAGAGTGAACTCCACATTATTAATAATGTAGTGGTATAAATTGTAAATAAATAATATGTAGGGTTAATGTGTTGTTTTCAAGGACGAAGAGAGTATAATTAATATGTATATAGATGCATATATTAATAGAGCTAAAGAATTATTTTCTTATTTTTAGATTATAAAAATCAATACTGCTTTATAATATGATATTAATAATATTTCTACACATGAATAAGTAAGCAAAAATTAATAAAGCGAAACAATATAAATAAATTAATTATTAACTAATAAAAAATGTAAATAAATGCATTAAGTGTTTAGCAAAGAAAACCCATAAAAAGCACCGTGAGCAGAGAAGTCAAACGCGTGACCTTTAGCTTACAAGTCGAGGTTGATGACCAACTTCACTACATTACCCATGTTGCCTTTGTTCAATGAATATATTATACATACTAAAATCGAAAATTGTTGGGGGTTCCAAGGAACCTTATGGCTCCACTTAGGTCCGCCATTGGTTGGAGTTGAATATGGGCTTCCTACTAGTGCATATCAGCAAATGCTTGGACCCTTTCGGCGTTGCCCCGGGGTACCCTATTCGCACAAAGGCGGTGGCCACACCGTGGCTTGGTCCGACACCATCTTCATTGGCCCAATTAGTGAATTCTGCACTTTCATTTTCAATTATCATGTTATGCATGATGATACATGCGTGCATGGATCAACAATGTAGTCAGAATACCACAGGCGTGTTGGACCCTTCACCGCAACCCATCGTGACTGGAGCACCCAAATGCCCGCTCCACATCCTTGGGCGGAATCTCTTGTCGTTGCGCAAAGTAAATTTTCTTTGGATCGGTTGGGCATCTGATCATCTTCACAAATACGGGCCACCTGGGGTATATCCCATCAACCAAATAGTAGCCCATATTGTGCTGGTTGCCGTTGGCTACGAAACTGATGGTCGGACCCACGCCAAAGCACTGCTCATTGAAAAGGGGCGACGACTGTAGGACGTTGATGTCATTGTTAGACCCGGCAATCCCAAAATATGCATGTCAAATCCATAGCCGGTAGTTAGCCACGACTTCGAGAATCATCGTGGAATTCTTGCCTTTGAATTCGGTCGTGTACATCCCCTTCCAAGCGGCAGGGAAGTTCTTCCACTCCCATTGATACAATCTATGCTTCCTAACATTCTGGGAAAACCGTGAACCCTCCTGTGCATAGTCATCAAATCTTGGCAGCCGTGAGGGTAGGCTTTCGAAGATACGTATCCCCGTATTTGTGGATGACTCCTCGAAAAAATGCATCCGACACTTGTGGGCAGTCGTTTCGCTGATGCGAAGGTACTCGTCGAACATGCCGGTCGCTCCTCCATTGGCCAACTGCCTAATTGCAGCGGTGCATTTCTGTATCGGCGTTAGACCGGGTCTACAGCTCGCATCCTCTCGAACCGGAAATACCTGTACCGGGCCTCTAACGCCGACACAATGTGCAGAAAGAGCGGTTGGTGCATTCTAAAACGCTGATGAAAAAACCACTCCCCATAACGCGGCTCCTCAGCGAAGTACTCCCTTCGTGCATGAAATGTTGTCCAGTTTTGCCATTTGATCCGTCCGTGAAAAGTTGTCCACTTTGCCTTTTTCTTTCTTTCTATTTTTGGTAAATGGACCCCACTTTCCACCAACTCTTTACACTCACATTCTATTATAAAACTAATATATAAATGTGGGACCCCCATTCCACTAACTTTTCAACTCACTTTTCTTCACATTTCTTAAAACTCGTACCGAGTCAAACTTTGGACAATATTTCATAGACGGAGGAAGTAGTCGTCAAACAACCATTGGTGGGCACCGACGTGGTCCCGGACGACTGTACGTCTATGGTGGATGGGGCGAGGGATCGCCAGCTGCATCTGTTGTTGCACGTGCTGTTGCACCAACCGATCTACCTCTGCGGATGTCTGGTCCTACAAATCGTCGTCAATTCGCTGCATTGGATCATCATCACCGTCATGAGCCATTTTTTTTCTACAGAAATGAGAGAGGGGGAAAAGATACTCGCTAAAACAAGTGGTATGAATGAAATGAAGTGCAACGAGCCGTATATATAGAATTGAAAAAAAAAAATCCGGCCGGTAGCCGATCACTCGCCGCACAATAGGTGGCTAGCGATCGGCGAGCGAGCTAACGCCCGATGTCCGCACCCGACCGCTCGTCCTTCGGCCGGTCTTCCGTCGCGTTAGCCTAACGTAGTAGTGGACTAACGGCACGCCCGAGCCGCTAGCCGGTGGCTAGGGAGGACGTTAGTCCACTAGTGTGGATGCTCTTAATTATAGTATCCATTATATACTTCAAATTCAAACAAAATACTGAAAAATTTTGCTCCACGGACGAATATACGTACACGCACATATTAAGTGGATTGAATAATTTACTCACTACTATTACACAGTATGTTACGATCCTCCTATATCTTAGGATTCCCTAAATATTTAGTTATCTTTTTATTCCCCATATCTTTTGATTCATAGTATATTTTCATATCTTGTTTTCTTGTTCCCCAAGCTAGTATTCTAGTATTATAAATAGGGCTAGGTTGTTATCTTTTTATTCATTGAATGAAGAATTATTTTGCCAACATTACTTGTGCAATACTCCTTATCAAACCTTGAAGACTGCCGACAGAGGAAGTTCTCCGCGCCAGCCACGAATTGAGCCGCCGACCCCAACGTTCGGGGCGCCGGATTGGTGTGTTGCGAGTGTAATCGCAGGATTTCTTCGTTAAGAGAATTGTGCTCTTAACAACTGGTGCTTTCATCCAGAGCTCAACCATGGCCGATCAGCCCCGACGCTTCACGGCGAGTGGCTACCTCGGTGACGAATGGCAGCGGATACGACGAGACGACCCGGAGTCAAGCAGCGTGCTGCGCAATGGATCGGGGGCGCTCGTACCTACTTTGTCAGCGCTTGACAAAATTATGGCAAGATTTGATCAATTGGAATTTAAATTGGATGCGAGGGATAGAAGGGTTGATAGGTTGAAGGCCACACGCCTTCCCAAACCGGATCAACCCTATTTTTCGAACGACGGGGACGTCGATGGGTATCGTTCCCAGGGAGACGTCTGGCCGACCGGCGAGGACGGCCCCCCAGTTTTCAATCACGGCAGGCGTGTCCGTTGTGGGGATGTCCGCCGGCGTAGGGGCACGGGTCGTGATTTAAACAGGCGAGAGGCAGGGCTCGCACAGCCTGGCTCTGGCACGATTCCATATCGCGCGCACACTGCTTCGTGGCCTCGCACGAGCTGGGATAGACCAGCAGCTCGAGTCACAACGGAGTTTGATAGGGGTTTTCGGGGGTACCGACAGCCTACATCGTGGGACCCCCCCATCAACCGCCCCTCCGGTTGGGATCCTCCCGGTAACCGACCAATACCGAGCTTCCAGCCCTACGACCCACCACGGTCATGGCAGCCCTCTTGTTGGGAACCACCGCCTCACCGTGCATCGCAAGGATACTCGGATTATGATCAGCCACCACAGTGTCTGCCTAGTCGTTGGGATACACCCAGGCGACAAACCGATCACTTCCGGCAGCAGCCCAGCCCACGCCTGAGCACACAACCTTGGCGCCCTGAAATCATGGGGTTTGAAGAAAAGATGGTGGATGAAGAATTTTGCTATGAAATCGAATTGATTCCCGGCTGCCATTCTTCAAGCCTGGATCAAGAATCAGATGCTCATCAGGAAAAAAATGATTCCTCGAACTGGATGGGTAGTTTTCTTGAAGAGGCTGATGATTCAAAATCATCTCTAGTAGATGATAATAATCATGATAAGGATACTTTTGATGATGATGAGTTCACAAAGATGGAATGCCATTCTGTGAAGATGAGTGATGATTCGGACTTGCTTTGGGATGTGGTGGGAGTGACTGATTCATCTTCATCATGTGTTGATAATTGTTCACAGCATAAGTGTTTGGACTCTGATGATGATTATGAAGATGATAGAGTAGATGGTGATGAGAGGCGTTCCTACAACCTCACTGCTGCGGAGTTCCAGCTGGTAAGAGTCCTTGTGCAGCGATTCATGGAGGACAAGCAGTTTGGGGGGCGTATGAATGATGCCGGCGTCAGGAGCCGGTGCATGATCCGGAGCCTCCTCCAAGCCCCAGCCATCGAGGATGATTTTGTGAAGACGAAGGCGAGAGAGGAAAGGGACGGCGTAGAAATGTTGGTGGGAGTCATAAGTGAAATGATGGTGATCATGTTCCTAATCGCATTTGATCCAGGAGGTGACGTTTCAATGCTTTTGCTATCGTCGACGGTGCTCGTGGTTCCATGGTTCCCACCTTGAGGACAAGGTGGATTTTAACCGTGGGGGAGTTGTTACGATCCTCCTATATCTTAGGATTCCCTAAATATTTAGTTATCTTTTTATTCCCCATATCTTTTGATTCATAGTATATTTTCATATCTTGTTTTCTTGTTCCCCAAGCTAGTATTCTAGTATTATAAATAGGGCTAGGTTGTTATCTTTTTATTCATTGAATGAAGAATTATTTTGCCAACATTACTTGTGCAATACTCCTTATCAAACCTTGAAGACTGCCGACGGAGGAAGTTCTCCGCGCCAGCCACGAATTGAGCCGCCGACCCCAACGTTCGGGGCGCCGGATTGGTGTGTTGCGAGTGTAATCGCAGGATTTCTTCGTTAAGAGAATTGTGCTCTTAACACAGTATATATAATCAAGACTCATTCATAATATTTTCCTTCTATCTGATTAGTATCATATCATTACAAACGAACTAAATCGATTCGTTAAGACAGCTCTCCTTTTCAATTACCCAACTTAAAAAAACAAATTAACTATAAAGCCATTTTACGTTTACGTAATGAAAGATAGTAGAATCGAAGTTCTGATCAACCAATCAGCTGTCTGCACTATCTCATAAATTTATAACTACAGTACATATTAGTGTGTGGAGTGCACACACAATCCATCTGTAAAGGTGACAACACAATACATGCCTTCTTATAAGTGAACTACCACACTAGTATATTTATGTAACTGAACTTTGCTATAACATTAAACGCGATTCACATTCTTTAAAAATGTTCCCATATATTTTTGGACTTTGATATAACCTTAAGCTCTTAAAGAGTATTTTAATATATTATTATGGAAAAATTAAGGTATAAAAAATGTAGTTTACTAAAACTACATTAAAAAGAATTTTATGTATATTAATATTTTATTTTAAATAAAAAAAAAAGTTTTGAATGTTATACTACTACTATTAATTAATTGATTAGTTTTATATATATTTTTTATTTTTTTTCATTAAAAGTTATAGTTCCGTTTAAGAAACAATTTTGGGACATTCCATGATAATTTTTTTTCCAGAAACTTGCAAATATACCAACAACAAAGTTCAAAAATTTATTTATATAGTTCACTCAAAATTGTACATCCTTGGTAAATTAGTGGACTTAGTATATACTCCCTCTGTCCTATTGAAAATGACGCACTTTCCTTTTTGGTTTGTCCCAACCAAGATGACTCATTACTAAAGATAGAAACACCGTTCTCTCTACTTTATTCATTCTCTCTTACTTTACTCTCTTCACTTCACATACAAAATAAAGTTGCATAAATTCTCGTACCACCTAAGTAAGAGGTCATCTTCCTTGAGACACGGAGGGAGTACTCGATAGTGCACCCTCATATATTCAGTTTACATGGACACACACCGATAGTATCATTTAACTCTCGAAAGCATGAACTGATTTTGAGTATATATGATGTTGGTCCCGATTATTTTTGAAAAACTTAGTTTTTTTTGTGTATGCAGCAATAGTTATCAATTAATTTTTTTTACATTTAATTTAACTATGACGCTATAATAGTTGACCATTTTCTATTTCAAAATTCACTTTAAATTGCGATGGTTAAAATGTGTACCTAATGCCAAATTTTTTAGTACTTCTTTTTTGGATGAACGGTGCTGTTGTTTTTAATAAGCATATAGTAAAGGGGAATTGAACTCATGCATTTGACTTACGAATATGACATTTTCGTTTCTCAGTATACGTTTTATAGAAAAATCAGAAGTAATATATAGTACTCTAATTTTTGTGTGGTAGAGCAGGGAAGAAATAAAAAGAAGAGAACCCGATTTTTGCAGAGAAGGAAAAATTTAAAAATGGTCAAGGAAGAAAAAGGACAAAATATAAAAAATAAAAAAGGCAATTATTATTATGAATTGCAAGTCATTTTAATAATTGGCGGTAGTGAATATATTAGTACTGAAAGTTCCAAAATACCCTTAAGACCTTTGGAGTTTTTAGGATAAGCGAGGGTGAGACTTCAATAATTTAGAGGCCAATTAGTACTAGTAATTCACTTTATATACTACCCACGTATTTATAAAGTAAAATACATGTCTTTAATTAAGTCATTTAGTTGAGGATGACTTAGTGGTGGTGGTGGAGTACGACGGTAAGTTGAAATTCCACAAATCTTTTTTTACACTTAATTTTCCAAGTACAATTTACATTTGTGTTGATTTGTAGACTATTCCGTAAAATTGTGGAATTTTGTCAATGTACACCAAAAAGAACGCCTACATAAGGGTGGATCGGTACGTTATATCTTACCAAAAATTTGGTATGAGAAAAAACCATATATTTACTTTACAAAAGTTTTCGTTATAGTGTACTTTAGTATACCTAATTTTTAGTATGACAGATTTCAATATCAATATCGTATCTCATTTTCGCTATATCGTACTTTATGGGAATATCAGAATTTCAACATCAATGAAAATAGAATATATGAGTTTTTAGAATATTATTTAGATTTTAAAATATAAATATAAATATGTTTATATTTAACTGTATATACCGCAAATTCGGTATACACTGTGTATGTGATATATATCATATTTTTGGCATACACCGTAACCATGGTATAAATTGTATATATCGAATTTCGGTATGCTGCGGTATATGAAAATTCTTACCATTACCTTAACGAAATTTCGGTAAAGTATCATACCGCACCAAAAAATTTAATTATATTTTTGATATTTTTTCAATACGATATGGTCGGTATTTCGATATTTTGGTAATTTCTCCACACCCCTACGCCACTTACATTTTTAATACGTGTATCACCAAGTGTTGAAGGATGGACCTAAAAAGGTAGATATATTTAACTACGACTAGTTACACTCTTATATTTTTTTGTTCTTTCAGTATTGAATTAGTGTCAACTGAAGTTAATAAATACCTGTGAGTAGCCATTAGCCAATTCACATCATCTCTACTTGCAAAGCAAAGCCCAAAAATATCTGTCTCTAATCTTCATATATGGATGCATCAAACCAGCTCCAAATTGTGATCCCTAATGATCTCCCCAAAATGGAGGAAGAAATCGACTACTCTGAAAGGGCACAGTGGCTCCGAGCGGCGGTGCTCGGAGCCAACGACGGCTTGGTCACCATTGCCTCACTGATTCTTGGAGTCGGAGCTCTCAAACACGAAGCCAAGGCCATAATCCTGAGCGGCTTAGCCGGACTTTTCGCGGGAGCTTGCAGCATGGCCATCGGTGAGTTCGTGTCGGTGTACACACAGCACGACATAGAGAAAGCCCAGAGGAAGAGAGAGGAAGGGAACGGAGAGGAGAGGGAGAAGCTTCCGAACCCTTGGCAGGCTGCGGGGGCTTCGGCCCTCGCCTTCGCGTTGGGAGGCGTTGTGCCGTTGCTTGCTGCTGTCTTCATTGCGGATCACAGGGTCAGAATGGGGGTGGTGGTGGCGGCCACCACGTTGGGGCTGGCGGGGTTCGGAGGTGTCGGGGCGGTGCTGGGGAGGACTAAGGTGGTGAGGTCTTGTGTGAGGGTGGTGGTGGGAGGGTGGGTGGCCATGGCTATCACATTTGGTCTCACTAAGTTGCTTGGCTCTAGTGGATTTGGAGTCTGATTTTTCATGTTGCTCGTTTGTGAGTGAATTTGGGTTTCTGGAAGATACATATATAGTGCAACTCAACTCAGTTGGTGAGGTCGGATGCTCAAGTTTTTTTATATGGATATGTAGTAACTAAAAAAAGTATAGCAATAAAATGTGCATTAACATTTAACCTATAGTGTTCATGCAATTTATGTACGCGTTTTGTGAGAATTTTTTTTGAATAAGTAATCTTATATCTTATAATTAGTTTTAGCATTGTCTTGTTTCATAAATCTTGACCTCAACTAGAAGAAAATATAAAGGGGAACAAATTCGTATCAAATATAAAGCGAAGACAAATTGCCTAAGTCATGAACTTTCACAATAGTATGGTTTTTCTCGTGAACTTTAAATATTGCATGAAAAGTCACGAACTTTATCGATCTGTGTAAATTTCCCATTTGACCCGACCAGATAGATTTTCGGCACAAACTTATCCTACATGGCGAGCCAGAGGCGTGACTTGGCAAATGAAAAATTTAGGGTTCAATTCGAATTATAGAATTAATGCTACTTTTATGTTGAATTCGATTTGTATGTTTATGTCAATTAGAATTAGTGGAGTTTTGCCAAGTCACGCCTTCGACGTGCTACGTAGGATAAGTTTGTGCAAAAGTCTATCGGGTCAGGCCAGATGAGAAATTTACACAATCCGATAAAGTCATGACTTTTCGTACAATATTTAAATTTCCAAAAAAAAAAACCCAAACTATTATGAAAGTTATTGACTTTATATACCATTTGCCCTCGAGCGAAATACATCTAAGCAAGATACTTGAACCATGGAGTAATCCACGTGACTATTGTTTTTGTGCCACATGACTCAAAAATTTTAAACTAGCTAGGTGTATCTTCTACTTTTGGATAGGTTCATTTGTCGCAAGTTCATGTTGCACTATCTATCCAATACAATATTTCAAATATTTATCTATCAATTACAATATTTCAAATATTAGTGGTATTTAATGAAGCTTTATTAATCTTTAGGGGTGATTGCACTAGAATAAGCGAACTTTTCCCATATTCTTATTTGGTTATGAATTAAAAATTTAGATAGATCATAGAATTGATAAGTTGAAACTTGTAATAAACTGATTCTTTAATTATTCATAATTAAAGATTAAAATGATAAATTTCAATATTTAGGATATATAATTTAAAAAATTACTATTAAATGTAAGAATAGATCCGGTACAAAAAAGAAGAATTAAAAAAACAAAGATTTCATCTTCAAGGGTTCTTGGCCGGGGTTTTTCCATATGTAGAGTTGAACCAACGCCCAACTCCTGCGCCGTCGTCTCTCCGCCGCCAACGGCTTCCGATTCCCACACTCCTCATAAAAGTCAAAGCATTAAACTTAATCCAAGCATTTCTCCCCCGATAAAAGATCAAACATCATGTGGTATCTATGCGTCTTCTACCACAGGTTGTTGGAGTACAGGAAAGCTGAGTTCGAATCCCTCGCCGGACTTTTCGAGGGCTGCAGCGGCGCCACCCATCTCCAATGGCGGCTGCCGGAGGACCACCATCCTGATTCGCCGTTCCATTTCGTCAATCTTCCATCCGAAGAGACGGCCCGCTTCATTGCCAATCGAAGTAATTACCTAAACCCCCAAAAAACATAACAATTGGAGTAACTAGCAATGCATTAACACTTCCATAAATTTGAACTTTCGATTGTTGCTTCAGTATTGGATTGTTTTCTGTAATGTGTTTTTTAGTGGTGGTTATTGAAATGGACGCTTTTGTAGGTATTCTTGTGAAGGGAATATACGAAATTTGGGGCGAAGGGCGGAGTTTTGAGGAACTGGAGGAGGCTGTGAGAATTTATCCTGATGAGCGGAAGACTCTCTACTTGAGTTCTGGCACCACATTCAGAATCACTGTTGAATGTTTTGGAAAAGCTATAAGCTTTCCCGAGCAAAACGAACGTATCCAGAAGTTGGCATTCGTTCCGTTTCAGGTCTCATTCTAATATTGCTCACTGTTTAATCTTGGTGAATGAATATAATGGACAAGAGTTTTTGATGAATGCTCATTTACTTTCAAGCACAACTAGCTTTTTTTTTTGTCTTAAACAGTATGAGTAAGCATGATCGATACGATTCTTATAGCCCTAGGAGGTCTCCTGTCTGGAAAATTGTTGTTTTGTCTTTGGAAATTTTAATTGAAGCAGTATGTTCCACCATTTTTTAACTTTTTGATGAGTTTTGGAATAGAATAGGTGGTTCTTGCCTATATATTTGATTTTGTTGTCTGTTTGTACTCAATAGTCAATACATGTCTATATCAATTCCGTGTTCATTCTCTTGCTTTTGTCGTCAAAGAAGATAAAGAAGTTATGAACTTCTACCTGTGATGACACGTGGTTTGATTCACAAGAACATTTATCTAGGGAGTACTATAAACCATTAAAATTGTACTCCACTTAGTATTATAAATTACTTAGGAATCTGTTTGATAGCCATAATACAGGTTCCCCTACTTCAGGTTTTTGAACTACTTATATACTATCAATTTGTATTCATGTGGACAATTTTCCAACTTCTAAGGCTAGCATCTTTCAGGGACGGGTGAATTTACGGAATCCTGATCACAATTTCTGTCTTATTGATAACGATGATTATGGAGATAAAAATGGGCTTCCTCCTGCGTCCCAGAGGAGAATCTTTTTTGGTCGGGAGGTAGGTGCTTCTAATAGGAAGATCTTGCAAACATATCAGCTAAAAAGCCGCAAATATCTTGGCCCGACTGCCATGGATGCAGAAATGGCTTTCCTGATGGCAAACCAAGCACAAGTCAAACCTGGAAAATTGGTTTATGATCCTTTTGTTGGTACAGGAAGTATTCTAATAGGGGCTGCTCATTTTGGAGCAATGACAATGGTTAGAAAATTTCTTCGGGATCTAACTCCTTATTCTGCAATAGTGTTATTCTTTTATTAATTTGAATGGTTTTATTGTTTCCACTTCACTGATGTACACAATTCAGGGTGCAGATATTGACATCCGGGTAGTGCGTGATGGCCGTGGTCCCGATTGCAATATCCGGAGCAACTTTAAGCAGGTAATATTTTTTTTCTTTTACTTCCGGTTCTTTCTGTTAACTTATGATAACTTGTCTGCTGAGTCCTCTTTCTTCTATCATTAATAAAAAAATTTCTGCTTTTGTTATTTTCTTTTCTTCAATATTTCTTGCACACATTAGACAGTGAATCCTTCATTTGTTTACCTAATATTGTTGATGGTTAACGTTGTTAACATACGATTATATGTGGTGAATACTGAAGAGTGCGAATTACTATAAAAATGTGACTGAAATCAGTCATGAATTTCTGTACTTTGTCTGGAAGCACTACTGTTTGTTGTATGAACCTGACTACAAGTTTCATTGTGGCACAGTATGGATTGCCAATGCCGGTATCTTTATTAAGGGCCGATAATAATCTTCCCCCATGGCGCGCTGATTTAAAAGAGGTAAAACTTTTATGCCTCTGATTAAAATGTTTCTCATGTAATGGTTTTATATTTACCTTTTCTCCTGTAAAAGCATTCTTTATTGGTTGATCACCATTTGGTTGACTATTGTTTCCTTTTTTCTGAACTTATGATGTTTCAGATGTTTGATGCCGTAATTTGTGACCCTCCTTATGGGGTTCGTGCTGGGGGACGTAAATCTGGTGGACGTAAGCTCTTAAAAGGTGCTGTAGATCCTTACACAGTTCCAGACGATAAAAGGGTCGGCCACATACCTTCTACTGCTCCTTACAGCTTAGTGGAGTGCGTGCACGATTTGCTCGACCTTGCTGCTAAGATGCTCGTTATGGGCGGGCGTCTCGTCTACTTCTACCCCGTTATGAGAGATGAGGATTCACCTGATCCAACCTTCCCGGAGCACCCATGTTTCGAATCAGTCGCGACATGTGAGCAAATACTCAGCTTCAGGTACAGCAGGGTCTTGCTAACCATGGTTAAAGTTGCGCCGTACACTGAAGAGATTGAGTCGACGGCGAGGCTCAGACATCTGGAGTTCAAGGAAAACCACCTCAAGTGGTTAGAAGATGGCAACTTACATTCAGCAGTTTTTAGCCCTGCTGATGTAACAGGTGAGAAGCTCAGCTCCAAACCTAAATATAGGGGCAAATACGTCTAGCTCAAATATTTACAGACATTGGTTTGTAATTTTATTACTCTGTGATATGTTTGTGATCTCATAGTAGTAAATGCTAAGAGCACGGTCACCCTCAACCGTGCTCTTATCAACGAGCACGGTTATGGGCCCGGCACCACTATTCCTGCCTGCTCTTAGGCAAGAGCACAACACCCACAGTTATGCTCTTCGGCAAGGATGAGCACAATTCATTTTAAATAAAAACATTTCCATAACATTAAAATTCATTAAAAAAACTTAAATAATATTACAAATTACAAATAAAATAAAAAAGACATAATTAAAATCCTAAAAAATAAAAATTACATAATTAAAATCCTAAAAAATAAAAATTACATAATTAAAATTCTAAAATTTAAAATTATATAATTAAAGCTAAAAATATCCCTGTTGAAGACTACTCATCCGGCGACACTACCCCCAATTGTTTTTGGAGGCCCAATATCATGGCCTTGTGCGATTGAAGTTGCGAGGGGGTCATAGTTGACCTATCAGCCATATTGAGTTGGGCCAAAAGGGTCCACAACGAGTTGGTGGGGGTGGAGGTGGCGCATAGGGAACAGGAAAGGGAGCGGGGTCGGGAGCATCGCCGGATGGAGTCGCGGCGCGACGACGGTTGGCCGCCGCCTTTTTCCTTCCTTGCGGTTGGCGTTGGGAACCGCTCGGGCTGGCGTCGGGGCTACCCAAGTTAGCTCCGGCGAGTTGGCTAACCACGTCTTCGGAGCCGGAGTCGGATAGGGATACCGACCTTGACTGTTTGGAGGAGCCGCTAGAGCAGAGGATGTTACGCCTCCCCTATACTTCGGATGCGACCGCGTCTCCTGCCAAATGTTGAGGTACTTGAACGCCTTGTAGTTCATGGATTGGTAGGTCGACATGGTGGAACTGATGATGTCGACCTCACTCCGGCCGCTCCCCACCGACCGCTCTTTCTGGAGGTAATACCCCTGGAACTTGTTAATTTCTTCATTGGCTCGGTAGATGGCGTTGCGCACCATACTCTCGTTGCGCTCGATTGTTCCCTCCGGCCGGTTTTCATTGTACCGGCGATAGATGCGCCACCAAAAGTGATCACCGGATTAGTTCGTGCCAACCTCCGGATCTTCGGAGATTGACAAATACGCCTTGAACAATTGCTCCATCTCCGCCGGCGAGTACGGTGTGCGGACACCGCGAGTAGAAGGAGTCGGAGTTTGGGAGGGGGCGGTCGACCTCGCTCTAGGCTCGGGTGTCCACCCATATCACCCTTCGGGGGCATCTTGGTCGTCGATTGGGTATGGCCGATAGCCACCCGGAACGCCCGAACTTTGGGTTTGAGGATGGGCCGAATATTCCGTTTCCGGACTAGGAAACGATTGTGAACCGAACCAATCGGGGCTTCAACCGTGGGAGCTCGGAAGGTGATCGCCTTGGTCGGACATTGTTATGTTGTATGTGTGGAAGAAATGGAGATGAGAGAATGTAGATGAGAATGGAAATGAGAGAATGTAGATGAGAATGAAAATGAGAGAATGTGGTGTGAATTTTTGGGTGTGAAAGTGACGGTATTCATAGATGAAAATGTGTATTTTTGGCGGAAAAAAATAAAAAAAATAATAAAAACAGGTAGAAAACGGTAAAAAATGGATATATTTTTTTTAGGATGTGGAAAAAATATATTTTTTTTATTTTTATTCGTTTTTTTTAATTAAAAAACGATTTAAAAAAAATAAAATTCAAGCATCGAGCATAAAAAGTGGTAGAAAACGCCCAATCGCAGCACACCACGTCACCTGCTCGCTGGAACGGACGTGCTCGATGCATTGAGCAGCGCCGTGTCAGCGGTGGACGATTGGTGCATGGTTGCTTTTTTTGTGAATGATGTTGTTTATTAGGTGAGGTGGAAAAAACAAATCAAACCACTCTAATTAAACTATAATCCATCTAAGAATTTGTTGTTTTAATTCAATCATTTTGTTGAGTTTGCTAACACATGAAAAAAAGGACATCAGATCAGAGGTAGGGATGTCGGCATGTCATGAACTCGGTAAAGAAAATGGTTGTTTCGGGTTTTGGTTCAAATCACTGATTTTTAGACGATTTTCATCGTTTTTTTTATTATTTATCCACAGTGGCGTAGCCTGAGTCATGACATTAGGTGCTCAAATTACTGTTACTAATTGTAGGATGATTTTCAGGTTCAATGTCACCGAGAGAGATGTACCATTTTCAATAAAAAAATGCTAGAAAGAAATAATTAGAGGATTCGTGATAGAAACTAAAGATACATACGACAAGTATCGTTAAACATATTGTTGATGTTGAAAGAGCCTGCCGTGTTGGGAAAGTGGCAATGGCACTTTCCGTAACTGTTATTGGTAACATCCAAGCCCCTTGGCCTAGCGGTAAAGGGCGCTGGATACCGCGTCCATCATGGAGGTCACGAGTTCGACCCCTGGGAGGCCCATCTTGGGGATTAATTCCCCTTAGGGTGATGAGTTCACTGGCCTGGACCTAGAAGCTGGGGGAGGTAGCCTGTACCCATGTCTGGAGGAGGCGGCCTAAATCTTACAATATTCACTCTAAATTTTTTCTATAAAGAAAAGGCAATTGAACCACCGGTTCGATTTCAGTATGCGTAGCAGCTTAGCTAAGAAAGAGGCGTATAGTATAGATATCGTTCTTTTCTATATATAGCTAATGAGACAACAAGAATTATAGTACTACAAGAAGCAGACAACAATAAAAAAAACATACAGTAACCCAGTTCGACACTTGCGATTTAGAATTACAATGCTGCCAATTTTATTTCATGCGCTATACACCTCACAACTTTTCTTATTCCTATCTTTTTGACGTATGTGTATTAATTACTATAAAATGCTTCAAAATAATGTTTACCCCTTCACATTGTCACAACCCTGCTTTGCATTGCTTTTACTCTCTATTTGTTAAGACAATTACTTATATAGATCAAACTTAAAAAAACATATATCGTGCCTAATTAAGCAAAAGAAAAAATGACAATTATAATATTTCAGACTACTAAAAATACATTACAGAATATATTCCTCACATCGTGCCTAATAAAGCGAAAGAAAATATATCCGGGAGGGGTTAAATTCTCAAATTGTTTCCATATATATCATATAACTAAAGAATAATATTAAATAAATTCATGTCTAAATTGTTAGTCATGTTTAAATTGTTAATATTACGTCAATAATAGTTAGTATATTTCTATTTTTGGCAAGTTTAATTTAGAGAGACATATATTTAGATAACAATATTTCAACTACTTATTTGTCTCTATCTATTTCGTAGGTTATAAAATTTATTTTAAAATCATGTTAGTTCACTGCGGTTATTCAAGGAGATATAAATAACATTAAATAAAAGTTGGGGAGTCAATGAAACAAGATGCAAATCTAGAGGCTTCAACTACAATTATTGGTGATCTTTCTACATATAAAAGGCCACGATTTCAGCTCCCGTAATTACTTATTTTGTTTCTTCTCCCCAATCCAACACAAACCATCTCACTTCTTCTGTTCTTCCTCATTCTCCGTCTCCCTCTTAATACAATATATAAATACATAGATAGATATATATATATATATTGTTGAAGTTAAAATTAAAGTTAAAGTCGAATAAAAATGGGTGGTTATAGTTATAGTAGAATAGTTGGAGTGATAATATTGAGTTGTTTATTGGGAAGGTGATCGTAGGTTTCTACAACAATAGCTGCCCCAACGCCGAGACCATAGTCCGCAACGTAGTCCATCAATCAGCCATCTCCGACCACAACAACCTCCCCTCCTTGCTCCGCCTCCATTTCCACCTCTCAATTCAATTTTGAGTTATCTAGCCTAGTACTATGTAAAACTCAATTTGATCCCGATCCAGCCTCGGAAGCAGACGAGAAGCGAGCCTTCGGACATCAAGGTGTCCGAGGCTTCGATGTCGTAGAGACCGCCACAGCTCAGCTAGAAGTCGCCTGCCCCGGCATCGTCTCTTGTTCCGACATTCTTGCCATGCCGTTTTCCTAGTAACTACCAATTGATTAATTAATTCTTCTCTCTTTTGCTTTACTTAATTATGAATGGTAAAGAGAGAGAAGGGAGTAATTATTTGATGATATTTTCAGTCGCAAGGGCCATGGTATGATGTGCAAACAGGCAGAAGAGATGGATTGGTGTCGAACGTCACACTGGCAGCTCACATGCCTGATGTTGCAGATTCCATTCACAAACTTAAGGGAATTGCTCCCCACCACTGCTGTGGTGCTGTGCTCTCACAACACATAAAAAAAAAATATATAATTAATATTTTATTTTATTAATATTTTAATGTACTGTGAGAGCACAGCAGGGGATCCATTCCCCAAGCTTAAAGCTAAGTTTTTAGCTAAAGGGCTCACCACCCAAGATCTTGTCATTCTTATTGGTATGGAGTAGTATTATATTTTACACCCTCCGTCTCAATTTAGATATCACTATTTTCCATTTCGGTTCGTCCCAACTTAATTGTCACACTTTATTTTTATCATAAATGATAAATAGGTCCCACATTCCACTAACTTACTTCACTCATATTTTATTATAAAATCAATTGACACGACCGCAGTTAGCTAAGGATAGCATAACCCGGGGAACCGTGACTAAGGAGGGATTATAAGAAGCGGGGATAGAATTTAGGGGAAATTAAAGCCAAAGCAGAACGAGACACACAAAAATAAAGTCAAACAGGGAAAATACTTATAACGAAATACACTCGATTATATAGAATCGAGTGACTGTTTATACAACTCCTGTTTATCAGAGTCAAAAGTAAAATAGGCATTTCCTTTTAACCGGCATAGCGGAAACAAAAGAACGCGGTCCATGTGTGGAGACATGAACCTCCGAGAGTTTTATTCATAGTTAGTTACTAGCTTGCTTTCTACAGCACTTGTCCCTCCCCCTTTCCACGACTCAACCTGCACATTTAGAAATATATGTAGGGCTGAGTACAAAAGTTCTCAGTGAACACATTGCCGAAAATAATAAAAAAAAATATACGATTGAAAATATTGTCAAGCCATCGTCACAGTAACACTCGGGGTTTTATTGAAAAGACCCGAGCTTACTAAAATATTCATATTGGGCCCTTTTTCCTATACTTAGCCATATCTGCTCACATTGTGCCGTCGAGATGGTGTTCTCGCCCGGTCACCTTCTCTGCCCATCATGTCAGAGGATTCCATGTGCCGGGAAGGTGGCCACCTTCCTCGGTCACCTTCTCTGCCGTTCACGGTCAGAGGTTCCCAGTAGGGACACCACCCTACCAGGACTCAAAATCGAATCGATTCACATATATCATCATTCATAAGTCACTTGGCCTTAGCCAAACAGATAGGCATCATACACAAAACATTTATGGCAAGACAACATTTTTAAAAATCATGAACATGTGTTCGTGTTTTCATAAAATACGATTTGTATTTTTAGTATAGGAAAGCTCACCTTGATGGCTTACTTTCCTTACTTGAATCTCTTACTCCGACCTTACTTGCGGAGATAACCTTTTTGAATCAACACAATAGGAAAAATACTAATTTAGTTTTAAACTAATCTAATTAAATAAGAAAGAAAACTCAAGGTTTAACTAATCTATTATTGTTATTATATTATTACTATTATTATCATTATTATTATATATATATATATATATTTATTATGGTTATTATGATTAACATTAGTACTTTTATTAGTATTATTATTATTACAACATCTCCAAAACTTACATATTTATTACTACTTCGTTCGCTAGATTGGGTCTAATTAAAATTAAAAAAAAATGGTGTTCTATACTTTACTAATTATTCTTAAAAACAAATTTTGGGTCACAACTAATTATTTTAGCTTACTTAACCATTTTATTCTTAGGCCCTAATTAATTTAATTTCGGAATGGGCCTCACAATATACTATGCCTTGAAGTCTCAAATTAATTTGAAGTAGTTGGGCTCTAATTGTAGTTGGGCTCGAATAAATTATATTACCCATTTAATTAGTTCATGAGCCCAAAGTAGGAAACCCATTTACAAACTACCCTACCCTTGTCTTCTTCCCTCAATTCCCAAATTCACAGCAGCAGCCCCCCCTTTCTCCCACGTTTCTGCCACTGTCGCCAATCCCACCACCGCCGGCCTCAGTACCACCACCCGCCGCCGCCGGCCTCAGTACCACCACCCGCCGCCGCCGGCCTCTCTCTTCTCTCTCTCTCTCTCTCGTCGCAGTACCGCCGCCACCACCACTGCGGATCCGCCTCATCCACCGTCGCCGAGGCCCTCCCCAGCCGTCGTGCGTGTCGCTGCCGCCGCTGTGCATGCACAAGCGGCGGCTCCGGCATCTCCCCTATGCCGTTGCTTCACCACCGCCAGCCTCCCCCCACACTCTGCGACCACTGACTCCATTCTCCGACAACACCACAAACGCCATCCACCTCCTCCATTTGGTAAGAAATGAAATCCTAGTTTTCTCTAGATTTTTACTTTGTTAACTCATACATATGTAAGATTTTTGGTGTTTGAAGCATGTAAATAGGTGAAAGTCACGATTTTGGTGGTTGTTAGTGCTAGGATTTGCTATCCTTATGTTCTTTGTCATAGTTAAATTTTCTAGTTCTTGGCTGGGCTAAAGTCTTGCCTACAAGCATGTGTAGAAAGAAGAAGAAAAAAAAAGAAACTTATGTTTGTTGTTACTTACCTTTTTAGGTGCTAGAGAAATACTTTACTGCAAGCTTTCTACTGTGAAGGTTACTTCCTCTTTCTTCTTCTTTTTTTTTTCTGCTTTGAAGGGAGTAATTCAGAGGGGTGGGTTGTTTGATTGGTGGTGGGGTAGTGAAAGTGATGATTGGTTGGTAAGTATATATATATATATATATATATATATATAGGAGTATAACAAGTGGTTAAATAAAATCCCCCAAATATTCTTTTAGCAGAGAGAATGAAATCACTCTGATCACCCACTTCATGCAACATTAATTGCATTTATTGCTATGTCGAAAAAAATCTGCTCTTTTCTTGATCGAGTCTATCTACTCCTTTCTTTATGTTAAATTTCTTTTATTATATTACTTGTATATATTTATTGTTTAATTTGGTGCAGGAAAGGACTCGGTTCAAGCTCGTGGCTGTCCGTGTTAAAGTACCCGTTTTTTTTTAAACATACAATGTATAAATAAATTTTCTCGAACTTTTATTGGGTGTATCGGACATTAAAATTTTAATTATGGGACTTTATTTATTTATTTAAAATTTATTATATAGGTGTAATATATTTACGTGTTCTATTTACTTGCCTAACGTTAAAACAAACAACAACACCAATCTATCATAGTTCGGATTTAAACACATAGAAGTCACTTATATAGATAATCAAGCTAATACTATTGTTTCTAATAGCATCGGCTTAGCGACCGTTACATACTACCCCTCTTAAAAGAAATTTCGTCCCGAAATTTAGGAAGTATTTAGACAAAAAGCTCGGGATATTTCTCCTTCATTTTCTCTTCTAGCTCCCATGTTGCCTCTTCATGTCCGTGATTTTTCCACAACACCTTCACTGTAGTAATCGACTTATTCCGAAGCTGCTGCACCTTTCAATCTAGTATTTCTACCGGCTTTTCTTTATAACTCAGGTCAGGCTCTAGAGCGATTTCTTCGTGGCGAATCACATGTTTTGGGTCGAACACGTACCTCCGAAGTTGGGAGACGTGGAATACGTTGTGTACGTTCCCAAAGTTGGGTGGTAAAGCCAAGCGATATGCTACTGGGCCCACTTCCTCCAGAATTTCATAGGGTCCAATGAATCGTGGTTTTAGATTACCTTTGAGTCCAAATCTAGTTATTCCTTTGGAAGGGGATATTTTCAAGAAGACCTTCTCTCCAATGTTAAATTTCAAATCAGTTCGACGCTCATCGGCGTAAGATTTTTGCCGGTCTTGCGCTTCCTTGATCCGACTCCGGATTTATCTCACGATTTCAATCATCTCTGCCACGGATTCTGGACCTAAAACTTTTCTCTCCCCTACTTCATCCCAATAGAGTGGAGACCGACATTTTCTTCCATACAGCGCCTCGTAAGGTGCCATGTTGATGGTGGCTTGATAACTATTGTTATAGGCAAACTCTACCAAGTGCAAGATGGATTCCCAGCTTTCTCCTCTATCGAGTACGACGGCCCTTAACATATCTTCCAGGGTTTGAATTGTCCTTTCGGATTGCCCGTCAGTCTGGGGGTGGAATGCGGTGCTGAAGTTTAATCTCGTACCCATTTCTCTTTGCATGCTTTGCTAGAATTTGGATGTAAACCTTGAGTCTCGGTCTGACGTGATAGACACAGGTACTCCATGCAAACGCACGATTTCCCATACATATAACTGTGCTAGTTTCTCGGATCCATACGTGATGGGAATAGGGATAAAATGAGCACTTTTCGTGAGTCGATCAACGATTACCCAAATGGCAGTATTTCCGCGCTTGGATCTTGGCAGGCCTGTCACGAAATCCATGGCGATGTGTTCCCATTTCCACTCGGGAATTTCTAAGGGTTGTAATTTCCCGTAAGGTCGTTGGTGTAATGCCTTGACTCGTTGGCAAGTTAGACATCTCTCGACAAATGTTGCGATGCTTCTTTTCATGTCGTCCCACCAAAATTCTCTTTTTAGATCCTGGTACATTTTTGTGCTTCCCGGATGGGCGGTATACGGAGTGTCGTGTGCCTCGATCAATATTTCGTTCCTTAGGTCCGGTTTGGCTGGTACACACAGTCTTCCTTCAAAAGTGAGGGCATTGTCCGCCTCTTCCCTATAATTGCTTTGCTCACTGGTTCGCACTTTCATTCGTATTTTCTCCAGCGCTTCGTCATGTCTTTGGGCGTCAATTATTCGTTTTCTCAAGTCGGGTTGCAGCACCAAAGTTGCGATTTTTACTTCCACTGTTTCCGGTGCTTGTACTATTTCTATTCTCATCTTGGTGAATTCCCGTATTAGTGCTTCCTCCCGGGTGGCCAAACAAGCTAGTTGTTGAGACTTTCGACTCAGTGCGTCAGCTACCACATTTACTTTGCCAGGATGGTAGTTTATGCTACAATCGTAATCCTTTACCAGCTCGAGCCATCTTCTCTGCCGCATGTTTAGATCCCTTTGTTCGAAAAAGTACTTCAGACTCTTATGGTCAGTGAAAATCTCACATTTAATCCCATATAGGTGGTGTCTCCAAATTTTCAGTGCATGCACTACAACTGCTAATTCCAGATCGTGGGTGGGGTAATTCAGTTCGTGGGGTCAGAGTTGTCTTGACGCATAAGCTATCACCTTCCCGTTCTACATTAGAACGCACCCGAGTCCATTTTTCGAAGCATCTGTGTAGACCACGTAATTTGTTCCTGGTTCTGGCACGGCTAACACGGGGGCAGTGGTTAATTTCTCTTTTAGCAGTTGGAAGCTAGCTTCGCATTCAGGGGTCCACACAAACTTGATGCCCTTTTTGAGTTGTTGCGTCATTGGCCTGGCAATCTTTGAGAACCCTTCGATGAATCTTCTGTAGTAGCCAGCCAGTCCTAGAAAACTCCGAATTTCGTTCGGGTTGGTTGGGGATTTCCAGTTTTGTACGGCCTCTACCTTCGCTGGATCTACCCGAATTCCTTCTGCCGTTACTATGTGTCCAAGAAAATTAACCTCATTGAGCCAAAACTCGCACTTGCTGAATTTAGCATAGAGTCTCTCGGTCCTCAACGTTTCGAGGATAGTTCTTAGATGCTCAGCGTGTTCCGATCTATTCTTCGAGTAGATGAGGACGTCGTCTATGAAGACCAGGACGAATTTGTCGAGATATGGGTGGAAAATGCGATTCATCAAATCCATGAACACCGCAGGGGCATTGGTCAATCCAAAAGGCATTACTACAAACTCGTAGTGACCGTACCTGGTGCGAAAAGCTGTCTTGGGTACGTCTTCAGACCGGATCTTCAGTTGATGGTATCCGGACCTTAAGTCAATCTTAGAAAATATACTGGTCCCCTTAAGCTGGTCAAATAAATCATCTATCCTTGGCAATGTGTATTTATTCTTGAGTGTCACCTTGTTCAGTTCTCGGTAATCTATGCACATCCTCAAGGTTCCATCCTTCTTTTTGACGAAAAGCACAGGAGCTCCCCATGGCGACACACTGGGTCTGATGAAACCCAGGTTTAACAGTTCTTGTAGTTGTAATTTGAGCTCTCCCAGTTCCTTTGGGGCCATTCGGTACGGCGCTTTTGAGATTGGCGCGGCTCCTGGTTCTAAATCGATGGTGAATTCCAGCTGTCTGTCTGGGGGTAACCCGGGCAGCGTGTCAGGAAACACGTCTGGAAATTCACATACAATCTCCACATCCTCAATCTTTTTTTTTTCATTCTGTTCTTCACTTAAGTAGACGAGGTAGGCGGGACATCCTTTTCTAACAAGTGCAGCTGCCTGTAGGGCCGAAATTATGGATTTGCGCTTGTTCATCGTGATTCCATGGAATTCAACTCGCCCTTCTCCTGGAGTTTGAAAGGAAATCTGTCTTTCGTTGCACTTGATGGTGGCATGGTTCTTGGTTAACCATTCCATCCCTAGTATAATATCAACATCTTCCATTTTCATGACCCCCAAGTTATTAGCAATAACCTTACGTTCTCCGAGCATGATTTCTAGATTCGAGCATTTTTGTGTGATTTCTAGAATTCCTCCTACAGGCGAGGACACCGTTACTCTAGGTTCGGCTGGTTCTGGTGTGAGTTCTAAAGTGCTTACACACGAAGTTGATATGAAGGAGTGCGAAGCACCAGTATCAAACAATAGGACAATAGGTACGTTCAGTAGGGTGCCCATACCTGCCAGATTCCCATGGTTGTTGCTCTGCTGGTTTCGTCCCAATGCATATGCCCTGGCTTGTGTTGAGAGGCTCGGTCGTTGTGGATGCGGGGCCTGGTGGTTCTGGGTGTCTGCCGGTAGAGCTCGCAGGTGTTGACGTTGTGCTGGCTGGTTAGTTGGTGCACTCCTTCCCGGGGGTCCACTTCGACAGTACTTGGCGATGTGGCCATTTCTTCCACAAGTGTAACAAGTCATCCTTCTAGCCCCGCAAATTCCGATGTGGGGCTTGTTACATTTGGGGCAAATGGGGTTTCTTGGCTGAAAGTTTCCTGGAGGGTTAAAGGTAGGTTGTCTTGCAAAATTTTGTGGTTGGGGTGGTCCGTGCCATGGCTTCTTTTGTCCCCACTGGTTCTGATTCCCTTCCCACTTCCTTTTATCCCTTGGGGCTTGGGACGAGGTCTGCAGGGACATATTTGTAGGGTTGGGTGCAGGTCTTTCTTTAGGCAATGCAGCTTCGATGTCTAAGGCCAGTTTTAGAGCTTCGGAATATGGTAGTCCGCCACGGCTAGCCAATGCTACTCTTATTTCGTGCCTCAAGCCAGTGCAAAATTTCTCGGACATCTTTTCATCCGTATCCACTTGATCAGCTCCGTACCTGGACAGGTCAAAGAAAGTGCGATCATATTCTGTCACTGACATTCGTCTCTGTTTCAAGTTGTAGAACTCTGTTTCTTTTTGCTTTTTATAGCTCTTGGGGATGTACTTGTCGTAGATTCATGTCTTGAACTGATCCCAAGTTAGGTCCTCTAGCTGCTGCGGGGTCATTATCTTTTTGCGGGCTTCCCACCAATAATCTGCTGACCCAGTCAGTTGGAGTGAGGCACAAATCAAACGCTCATCGTCAGTGCATTGCAGTAAGTCAAACAGGCGCTCGAGCGCACGTATCCACGATTCCGCTTCAGCGGGGTCGCCTTTTCCGTCAAATGTTGGCGGCTTCTTTTTCAGAAAGGTGTTAACGACAGTTCTATCCACTGTCGGGGCAGGGGGGGTGAAGGTGATCGAGGTGGAGATGGTGGCGGAGGGTTTACGCGTTGTCTCTCAGGCTCGGGGTGCGGCCCTCTACCACGTCCTCTTCCTCTTCCTCGGGGTCGCCCGACTATCATTGGCGGCATTTTCTATTGATAAAACATTTTCTTATAAGTTACTATTGTTAGAAAGATCTTAACGATTAGGAGGGTAGAGAACTTCAATTTATTCAAACAATCATTATCAGATTCTGCTAAAGACAGAAAGTAAAACATGTATATATACATATAAAAGTTTATGTACAGGGAAAAATTGCCTCCACTGAGGACTTTCGTACAACCATTCTTGGTGTCGCAAAAATATCACATCTGTTACTAAACAGATGTTAGTCAAAATATGTCAAGCCACAGAACACTCGCATGAATGTTTCCGTGATGTCAAAATACTATAGCTAGTCAAAACATGAACCAGAACGGTCTCATAACGGATCCGTTTCTGGAATACACATATATACAAAGCTGACATCCCTATCTAGTCAACGATCAGGCTGGTGTCTCAGTGGCACTCGCACCGGTCCCCGGGTCCCCCTCACCTTCCTCTGGTTCCTCCTCGTCCGAACTCTCATCAAGGAGAATAGCTGACTCAATAGTGCTACCCGGAGGATGTGGTCCACGGGTCACAGCTCCCCAATGGCGTATAGCCCATGCGACAGGTCCACGCTCTAGTGATATAGACTCGTGGCGACTCGGAATAGTACGCCTCGTCGCTCCTGGCAGTGCGTCGGGAGATGCCTCAAAGGGAATGGGCAGTGGCTGCAGGCGACTGGTGCCTACTATGATCTTCTGCTCAACTAACTCATCCTCGTCTGAAAGAGTGGCGGGGGCCTTGCCCCTCATACGCCTCTCGGCTGCTGCAGCTCGTAACTCTCTCGCCTCGGTGTTTGCCGACCCTACTCTCTCTAGGCTCGGTGCGGGATCAGGGCTGACTAGGTAGGGCTCCTCCTCCTCTCCCAAAGGGGGACGAGATGGTCCAGCCTCAAACTCTCCGCGAGTCCGACGTCTCGGTGGAGAGGGCAGAGGTGGGAGAATCAGATCGGGCTGCGGATCTGCTGGCTGCGGGATGACCGGCTCAGGCTGAAGGTCTGTTGGCTGCGGAACTCCTGGGTCTCCTACCGGGGCTAGATCGCCCGGCCGCATATATGGCCCCCTCGGTGCTTGGCCATAGAGGATAAAACATGAGTGAATCTCCCCGATGAACTCGAGAAAATCACCAAGAGAGTCGAAGAAAGGGGCTACAGAAAATATATAATCACGGGATCGGTCGATGGCAAAGCCTACCCAATCCGAGGGTAGAAGTCTGATAAGTCGCTGGATCCCGTCATAGTGAGTCACTCCAAAGGGGTGCGCTCTCTCCCAGAGCCACCTAAACTGTGCTAGAGCTATCCCAAGATCCTCTCCTACGAGTATCACGAATGTGACGTACTCAAGGAGAATGTCCTCGACTGTAGGATAAACCATCTGCAAAAGAACCTACATCGGTCAACCTCCCCCCCTCGTATCGTGATAGGTAAATATGCATATAAAATATAAAGAAGTAAACGTGATATGATGCGGATGCTCGGTCATTCCTACGAGTCGTATCCAACTATGTTATATTTGGGTACTATAAGCAGTCCTAAAAGTCACTTCTACGTCAC
This sequence comes from Salvia splendens, assembly GCF_004379255.2. NCBI lineage: Eukaryota > Viridiplantae > Streptophyta > Magnoliopsida > Lamiales > Lamiaceae > Salvia > Salvia splendens. The sequence goes on along the minus strand of NC_056036.1, from coordinate 36,890,387 downwards.
ATCATACATGTTTACTATCGTTCGGAACTGCTCGTTATAACGTTTTTGGTATTGTTGCCTAGCTCAGGAAAGCGTTGGCAAATTTACGATTGCTGATCTGACGAGGCTATGTATAAAATACTCAATACACAGTTCAGAAAATAGAAAAAACGCATTTGCTTTCAAAATATAATCACTTACCGTTGTTTTGGTTGAGCGTGTTGGGGGTAGGTGCTGGAAGTTTCTTTTGTTAGACGAAAAAGCCTAGCGGAACAATGCTAGACCAAAGATTATTGAAAAAGACTCTCGGGTTCAGAGCATGAAAGACGGTTCTGATACCACTCTGACACGACCGCAGTTAGCTAAGGATAGCATAACCCGGGGAACCGTGACTAAGGAGGGATTATAAGAAGCAGGGATATAATTTAGGGGGAATTAAAGCCAAAGCAGAACGAGACACACAAAAATAAAGTCAAACAGGGAAAATACTTATAACGAAATACACTCGATTATATAGAATCGAGTGACTGTTTATACAACTCCTGTTTATCAGAGTCAAAAGTAAAATAGGCATTTCCTTTTAACCGGCATAGCGGAAACAAAAGAACGCGGTCCATGTGTGGAGACATGAACCTCCGAGAGTTTTATTCATAGTTAGTACTAGCTTGCTTTCTACAGCACTTGTCCCTCCCCCTTTCCACGACTCAACCTGCACATTTAGAAATATATGCAGGGCTGAGTACAAAAGTTCTCAGTGAACACATTGCCGAAAATAATAAAAAAAATATACGATTGAAAATATTGTCAAGCCATCGTCACAGTAACACTCGGGGTTTTATTGAAAAGACCCGAGCTTACTAAAATATTCATATTGGGCCCTTTTTCCTGTACTTAGCCATATCTGCTCACATTGTGCCGTCGAGTTGGTGTTCTCGCCCGGTCACCTTTTCTGCCCATCATGTCAGAGGATTCCATGTGCCGGGAAGGTGGCCACCTTCCTCGGTCACCTTCTCTGCCGTTCACGGTCAGAGGTTCCCAGTAGGGACACCACCCTACCAGGACTCAAAATCGAATCGATTCACATATATCATCATTCATAAGTCACTTGGCCTTAGCCAAACAGATAGGCATCATACACAAAACATTTATGGCAAGACAACATTTTTAAAAATCATGAACATGTGTTCGTGTTTTCATAAAATACGATTTGTATTTTTAGTATAGGAAAGCTCACCTTGATCGCTTACTTTCCTTACTTGAATCTCTTACTCCGACCTTACTTGCGGAGATAACCTTTTTGAATCAACACAATAGGAAAAATACTAATTTAGTTTTAAACTAATCTAATTAAATAAGAAAGAAAACTCAAGGTTTAACTAATCTATTATTGTTATTATATTATTACTATTATTATCATTATTATTATATATATATATATTTATTATGGTTATTATGATTAACATTAGTACTTTTATTAGTATTATTATTATTACAACATCTCCAAAACTTACACTATTTATTACTACTTCGTTCGCTAGATTGGGTCTAATTAAAATTAAAAAAAAATGGTGTTCTATACTTTACTAATTATTCTTAAAAACAAATTTTGGGTCACAACTAATTATTTTAGCTTACTTAACCATTTTATTCTTAGGCCCTAATTAATTTAATTTCGGAATGGGCCTCACAATATACTATGCCTTGAAGTCTCAAATTAATTTGAAGTAGTTGGGCTCTAATTGTAGTTGGGCTCGAATAAATTATATTACCCATTTAATTAGTTCATGAGCCCAAAGTAGGAAACCCATCTACAAACTACCCTACCCTTGTCTTCTTCCCTCAATTCCCAAATTCACAGCAGCAACCCCCCCTTTCTCCCACGTTTCTGCCACTGTCGCCAATCCCACCACCGCCGGCCTCAGTACCACCACCCGCCGCCGCCGGCCTCAGTACCACCACCCGCCGCCGCCGGCCTCTCTCTTCTCTCTCTCTCTCTCTCTCTCGTCGCAGTACCGCCGCCACCACCACTGCGGATCCGCCTCATCCACCGTCGCCGAGGCCCTCCCCAGCCGCCGTGCGTGTCGCTGCCGCCGCTGTGCATGCACAAGCGGCGGCTCCGGCATCTCCCCTATGCCGTTGCTTCACCACCGCCAGCCTCCCCCCACACTCTGCGACCACTGACTCCATTCTCCGACAACACCACAAACGCCATCCACCTCCTCCATTTGGTAAGAAATGAAATCCTAGTTTTCTCTAGATTTTTACTTTGTTAACTCATACATATGTAAGATTTTTGGTGTTTGAAGCATGTAAATAGGTGAAAGTCACGATTTTGGTGGTTGTTAGTGCTAGGATTTGCTATCCTTATGTTCTTTGTCATAGTTAAATTTTCTAGTTCTTGGTTGGGCTAAAGTCTTGCCTACAAGCATGTGTAGAAAGAAGAAGAAAAAAAAAGAAACTTATGTTTGTTGTTACTTACCTTTTTAGGTGCTAGAGAAATACTTTATATTACATATATATTCTATTAATTTAATATATTATATTATATATAATATATAGTATATTCTTTTAATAAATTCTATTATATTATATATATTATATGTATTATTAATTTTATATTATATATAAATATTCTATTAGTATATATAAAATAAAATAAATTACACAAACATATATATATTAATATTATATTTATTTTTTTGGGTTTTTCGGTTTTTTCAGTTTTGTTCGGGTTTTTCGGTTTTTTAAGTTCGGTTTTCGGTTTTTCGGTTTCGGTTTTTCGGGTTCGGTTCAGTTTGGATTTTGAACTAAATTCGGTTTTTCGGTTTTGGTTCGGTTTTGACAAAAAATCGAACCGAAACCCGAATGCACACCCCTAGGGGAGTAAATGTTAATATGTATCAATAGGCCCAATAAATTAATGCATGCAACAATTTGAAGGTGCGCACACAATCGGCACCACGGCGAGCTTCTTCGTGAACCAGAGGCTGTACGAATTTCCGACCAACGGGGGCTCGGACCCCTCCATAAACCCGGGATTTCTGCCGGAGCTGAAGTCGGTGTGCCCGAAAAATGGAGACGTGAATGTGCGTTTGGCGATGGACAGAGGCAGCGAGAAGGTGTTTGACAAGCAAATACTGGGAAACATAAGGAGTGGAACGGCTGTGCTGCAATCCGATGCGGCCCTCTATCAAGATGAGGCGACGAAGCGTGCCGTCGACTCCTATTTCGGGCTTTCCCTGGCCCGTCGTTCGAGACCGATTCGCTGCTTCGATGATCAAACTGGGGAGGATTGGAGTGTGGACGGGCCAGATTAGGCGTGTTTGCTCCTCTTTTAGTTGAATCATATTGGATAATACATCTATACCATACATAGTTATCATTTTCACTTTTTTATGCTTTGCGTTTTACTACTATAGTAGGAGTATATCAGTTTCAATATTGAGGTGTGTGAACTTTTACTCAACGTGGTTTTGCATATGAACTAATTTCTTACAATATTGTAATTTTTTTATAATTAATGATATCGTGACTAGGAAAAGTCAATGTCATTAATCATGACTAGCTCAATTATTAGAGAAGCTTAGGTTTTAGATTATTATGCATTTTTTATTAATAATAAATTAAATCCTCATGCATGTATAATTGTATTTGTGTTGATATTGTCGAGAGAATGGAATAGGATAAAGGGAGGATTTTTGGCATTATTTGTCCGTGTATTTGTGGTGTTGCATGACATGCATTGGCCATTGAACTGTGGAAGACACGTGAATTTTTTTTGTTACAAATGCATTGAGAATATAATGAGACTACTCCTTAGCTTGGAGTATGTTAATTGTGAACATGACAACATGACTTCTCATTAGCCTTCGAGCTACTATAACACAACTTCTCTTTGATGATTGAAATTGGCTCAATTTGAGGGGAGATTTGTTTCCTAATATGACAGTATTTCCTTATGATAGCGTAATCAGGATTATTGTTCTTTATACTATTGTCTATATATGGAGTTAGTTCTCTCATTATGAACTGTGCGACAAAGAGAAATCTATGGCTTGACATTGCCCATAAATGTAGATACAAATAGTATCGAATTGAGTACACATTTCTTATATTGATCTTTAACAATGAGCACATTAATTTGTGCAATAGTGATAGTAATAACTTGTGTTGAAGCTAACTTTGTGATTAATTCATTTATCTTTCTTTGTCATTCCTGTTTATTTAAGTTTAATATTATAAAGTTAAAACAAAATACTCCCTCCGTCCCCGATTAATTGTCACTCTTTTCCATTTCGGTCCGTCTCTTAATAATTGTTACACTTCATTTTTACCATATATGGTAAGTAGGTCGGAAAAATTCTTTTTTTGGTAATGCATGTTAATGGAATTCCATTTTAATGAAGCGTTTTAATTGTATTCCGACTCAGGGAGTGACGCATAACCGTTATGCGTCGTTAATAGAGACGCATAACCATCATGCGTCTTTTTTAAATGACGCATAAGAATTATGCGTCTTTATTTAGTGACGCATAAGCATTGTGCGTCTTTCTTAAATGACGCATAACACTTATGTGTCTTTCCCTAGCGCCGCATAACACTTATGCGTCTTTTCTTATCGACGCACTTATGCGTCTTCTGCTAAATTTACGTTCCTGAGTACTGACCCCCAACTTCCATATAATGGCCTTCACATTGGGGCCCTTGTGCTTCTTCAACACATTTGCCCTCACATGTAGCAAAGAAAATTTGTGGTGTATCTGCGGAGCCCTTGTCATGATTTCAAACTCCATTGCATTCAAGATTCCTTTATGCCTATCTGATATAATGCACACCTCCCTCTCGTATTTCACCACATGAGTTCTTACATGATCCAAAAACCACGACCAACTGTCGTTGGTTTCTTCATCCACCACAGCATATGCAATAGGCAAGCATGTCTTGTTAGCATCAAAACCACAAGCAACAAGCAACTTACCTTTAAATCTTCCTCGGAGGTGAGTCCCGTCTACCGTTAACACCGGTGCTGCCTTCTGGAACGCATGTATTGCAGGCCCAAATGCCCAGAAAACATAGTTGAACACCATTGTACGCCTCTGACTCAACAGCTCGTTGTGCTTCCACTCAACAATTGTGCCCAGATTCTGTGACTGGAGTTCAAACATGTAGCTTGGCAACTGCCTAAATGATTCCTCCCATCCACCATATACAAACTCTATAGCCTTTCTCTTTGCATACCATGCCTTCTCATAACTGATTAACACACCAAATCTGTCTTGAACATCAACTATTATTGAGAAGACCTTGAAATCGGCACATTGTCACACATGATGTCAAATCAACAGAGCAATCATTGCCGATGAAAAGTTAGCATGATCTCTGTTAACACGATGGCCTACACAAGTATGCCGATTCTTCCACTTCCTAAATTCCCACATATCGTCATGCGACCTTTGTGTAACTGAAACCTCCCACTTACATTCCCTCGTCTTTTCAGCGTCGGTGGTGCTGATGATGCCTGCCCCTGTTGCTGTCGTTCCTGCTGGAAATTTGCATACGGCATGCCACCTTCTTAATTTGCTCTCGACGACCTTAAACTGTTTTTCATTCCATAAATTCCACATAGTTATAGCAGTCTTCACATGTAGCTTGGAATCAAATTTTATTCCCAACACAATCCGATGCGGCTCGTTCTCATCCCAATACAAAAGGCTATGTTCATTATCAACAACATCATCAGATACTCCAGACGGACGACTTGGTAATTCACGAAAGAATCTAAACCCCCTAGGATTGTATTCCGGAAGTGGTTGTTCACCTTGCATAACAGGTTTACATGCTACTATCTCATCATCAGAACTACCATCAACATCATCAGCACCATTACCATCACTGAGATCGGGGTATGGCTCTGTCTCAGATAGTGGCCTTGGCTCATCAAGATCATCTGCAACATCTACCTCATCATTCAATCCAACACCAATATCAGCAACATCTACAACATCTCTCTGCTCATTCATACTACGATCAAAGCTCATATGCTCCACCCACGCAGATGATCCAATACCACAGTCAAAGCTCATTTGTTCAACCCTCGCAGATGATCCAATACCATAATCAACAACTGGTGGGATTTCTAAACTCTTCAAAGGTGAATACTCAACAAATAATTCAATACACCCACTTGAATTTTGAGCATTGTTGAACATAAACATCACACTTTCATCATTGCAAATCACAGAACATGTATAACTCATACCAGAAGCAAAGACTATACATTGTTTCCATAATAATTCAATTGTGTGTTGGTTCATATCTATTCTCATCGCATCACAGATCATTGCTACCAATTCAGAATAAGAAAAACATGAATTTAATATGATCGAGCTCCTCGCACAAGGTGGTTCATAACCAATACCCATATGTGGTAGTTGCACTACTCTACCACCCCAATACAAACTCACAAATACTTGAATGATTTCTGCATAAAAAACATTTAAAAAAACAACAATTATGGACATTTTTCCTACAAGCCCTAATTTAATAAATTGGGTAAAACTAACAAATGAAATAAAAATAAACATGAATAATGATGAATGTAGCTAAATTGAAGAACAATTACCGGATCTTATGGAGAAAACGTTGGAAATCACCGGAAATCGCATGAAATCGAGAGAGGAATTGAAAGTGTATTCTGTGCGCTGTTTCTGCCTTCTGCTGTTAAAACCTGACTAAAAGACGCATAACCGTTATGCGTCATTACACTAAGACGCATAACAGTTATGCGTCTTTAACGACGCATAATGGTTGTGCGTCACTAACAGAAGACGCATAAGGGTTGTGCGTTTCATTAATAATGACGCATAACAGTTATGCGTCACTCCCTAAGTCGGAAGAACACTACACTCTTTCATTAAAATGGAACTCTATTGCTAGCCTAGAACAAAAAAAAAGAAAGAACTCTAAGTAGGTCTCACATTCCACTAACTCACATTTTATTATAAAACCAATATAAAAAAGTGGGTCCCACATTCCACTAACTTTTTCAACTAACTTTTCTTTACCTTTCTTAAAACTCATGTCCGGTCAAAAAGTGACAATTAATAGGGGACAGAGGGAGTAAGATTTTTGGATGTTGGTTTAATTTTTAAAAATTTAAATCCTTTCGGATGAAGGGGAAACCTACATACATTGTACTACTATCTAAAAGGTCGGCGAGCCTTGTCTCTATTGTAGGAGAACTAGCTGTCGAATCATTTCCAGTAGCCAAATTATTGACTTTCACATCTTCTTTGGACTTAAATTCTTACCGAATATGATTGCCTACAAATCCAGATGATAACTCGGTACAACTTACAAGGACTGGAAATGATGTACTATGGAATTCCATGAAGTGAAATAGAGATACGTAGATATGTGCGTGAAAAAAGATGGAAATGCATAATAGAGAAGTTGTCAAATTGAGCAGAAGTGGAACATAGCCAGTTGATAATTGTATTTGTCTCCTTGACTTGAGAGTTCAGGATCAATTTAGAAACATACTTGTAACACAAATTATAACTATAGAAAGCAAAGATGATGATCACAAACATGGAATATTTAGAACTCAAAGTAAAACAACTAAATAATCGATCTAATGAAATCACGAACAATACAAACACAAAATATCAGGAAATCGCTGTGTCACTTGAGGAATTGCAATTGTTGTGAACATTTCTCTTCTTTTTGAAAATTTTCATATGATGTGAAAAATTGCTCCCAAAATAAGGTAAAACTGAAATTCGCACTCTCTGGACAGAATATAGGCAGAGAGCCATCTGATGAGGTTGAAGTCTCTGGCCAAATTCATGCAAACTGGGACGTTCACCCGACCGTTAAAGTATGGGAAAAAAGTCACCCGATGTTTGTCTCAAAATAGGCAGTTCATCTGGCCGGATAGGATGCTATTGCCACCCAGCCAGATTGGGTTGGGCATTCTGATTTCTGTCCCGAACTAGATATAGTTCCAAAACTTTTCCTTTCAACTTGTTCTGATCTTTAATCCAACCTTCTTAATTCCACCATCTGTGATAGTTCATTTGCTATACAAAACTATTTTTAGTCACTCTTACAAAAATCCATCTTGTTGTTTTAAATGTTAACACAAATACTACAAAATATATACCATAAAAATCGTTTCTCACTTTAAAAAATGAAACCCTCCCTAACCCGGAGGAAAGAGAGCTGCCGTCGAGAAATCACAGTGAAAGATCAAAGCATCAAAGTCCAACCGCTGCTCGATCTTTCAGCAGGGCCTCGACAGCCCTCCTCCCAGAGAGCAATGCCCCATCAAATGTCGCATGAGTCACATAATCCCCACACACATACAATCCCCCGCCCTTCACCCTCACCCTCGCCTCCTTCAGCAAATTCGTCGGCGGCCTCTGGTTCGGCTGCGCAAACTCCACCCTATACATCCTCAGGTACTTCCACCAAGCCACCGCCGCCTCCCCAAACCAATCCGACAGCTCCTTCACCACACGCTCCACCAGCTCCTCCTCCCTCACCCCACTATACACACCGATCAGTGACACCGACACCAGTGCCTTCCCGGCGGGGGCGTATGATGGTGCCACATTGCTTGCGAAGAACATGTTGTTCACTATGCCCCGACCCGACCCGTTCAGAAGCAGAACCGGCTCCTTCACCGGAACCTTCTCCTCGTCCACCGAGAAATACAGGCAAATTGTGCTTCGCGCCGGCAGTTTGGCCTCTGTTTTTCCGGTTAGAATGCTGGCGGCTTCGAATTCTTCGATTGCGAGTATCACTCCGAGATCGCTCCTCAACGACTCCCTACTTTGTAGATTCACGACTACTCCCTCTTCCGACTCGTGATCGATCGAAATTACCCTAGAATTCAACACGATCGAGCTCGGATTCAGTTTCGCGGCCAATTGCTCAGGGATTGCGGCGATGCCGTTCCTCGGGAGAGTGTTGTCGCCGAGCGCGAGGCATTTGAAAACGAAATCGAATAATCTGGAAGTGGTTTCGAGCTCCCTGTCGAAGAATATCCCGCCGAAAAAGGGGCGGAAGAAGCGGTCCAGAATCGAATCGGAGTATCCGATGCTCCTCAGCAATTCAATCGTCTCCACCTCATCGGCTGTCAGAATATCAAAATCAAACTTGCTCAGAACCCTAATTATCGTCAGCGCGATTAAAAATTTGTCAATCAGAGAACCGATCGGATTCGCGAGCGACTGGAGCGAATCGGAGAAATGCCGCCGGGGATCCGCTACGGTGTGGAAGCGGCCGCCGAAGAACACCTTAGCGCCGGAGTAAAACCTCTGGAGATCGAGGGCATCGTAGTCGAGAAGCTTCCGAGCTTCGGGATATGCCGTGATGAAGATCTGGAAGCCGCGATCGAGAGTGAAGCCGTCGACGAAATCGGTCCGGACGCGGCCGCCGACGGCGTCGGAGGCTTCGAGGAGGAGGAAAGGGATGTTCTTGGCCTGGAGATGAGTCGCGGCGGCTAAGCCGGCGAGGCCGGCGCCGATAACGATGACGCCGGTCTTGTCGGGGGATTGAGAAGGAGAGGGGGGTGGATTGAGCGGGGAGATTTGCGATGGGGTGGCGTTGGGAGGCCTGAAAGATTTGAATTTGGAAGAGGGAAAATGGATTGGGGAAGAAAACGGGAGGGATGAGAGCAAAGCGACTGACATTTTTTGTGCGAGTTGGATTTGGATAAGGCTTTGGTCATCAAGCACTCCATAACCATTCTTCGATATCCAGTCTAGATATGCCTTTTTTGTGTTTTTCCCAAATCCAATTTCTGTTTGCTATACTAAATCCAATTTAAAATGACTAGTACAATTTTGAAGGTCAATACTCCAGTTTGAATTTAGACTACTCAAGTCAAATTAAATTTATAACCAAATTGATCAGTTGATCAATCAACAATCGAAACCCCAAAACATATCATTGGAATTGTACGAAAGTTTAGGTCAATTATCCAACCAATCGTCGATTAATTGGTTAACCGTTAATAACCAACTTTCAATGAAGTTATGGAACAATTATAGTAGACAATTGCAACCCAAATTGTAAATGTACTAAGTCCACTTTTCCCGAGGTGACCCGATGTGGTTAGTAATTTCTCAAACATTGGTCACAAACTAAGAGCATCCGCAATGAGCGGACGATGGCACGCCCGATGGCGCGCATCGTCCGCGCCATCCATCGTCCGCACCCATTGCGGGTGCGTGCCATAGGGCGCGGACGATAGTCGCGCCCTATACTTCGGTCGCGGAGGATAGCGCTGACGATGGCCATCGTCCGCGCCATCGTCCGCCCCATTGTGGAGGTCGCGGACGATCGACGCGGACGATGGCACGCGGTTTTGATTTTCTATTTAAATCTCGTTTCTCATTCAGTTGTGCATACGAACATATCGACTATCTCTTTGCATATTCTATCTCTACATCCAACCAAAATGAATCTCGACGACGACACCAATAGTTCTAGTTCGTCTGAATCCGGTGGTTCGCTTGACGAAGCATTAGATGCAGCTGTTGAATAGGCCATGGCGGCATGCTATGCGCAAATGTCATATATGCGTGCATAATCATGCACAACATGATAGCCGAGAGTGAAGGCGGAAGCATCACCGACTGGAATGAAGACGACCGTGCATCTAGCTCTTCCGGCATATCGACCAACACACCCGATAGAGGGTTACCGTTAGGCTTCGAAGAGGTTCTATCTAGACATGCCTCAATGCGCAACCAACAGGAGCATGCACAGCTCATGAGTGACATGATTGAAGAAGTGTGGGCTCGTAACCGCCGTCGCTGAGTTTGCGTTTTTTTTTAATTCGCATTGTAATGTATTAATTTTTATTAAATGAAATGAAGTTTATGAAATTCGTATTTTAATGTATTATTTTTTTAAAATTCGTATGGATTTTGTAAATATTAAAAAAATGATGACGTGGCGCGCTATAGGGCGTGCCTTAGGGCGCCCCACTGCAGGTGGGGAGGTAGGAGGATAAAACTGCTGACGTGGCGCGCCATAGGGCGCCCCATTGCTAATGCCCTAAGGCCAGTGACGCGCCCTAAGGGGTGCCCTAAAGCCCGCCCTATGCACCGCCACGTCAGCATTTTATCCTCCTACTCTTCCACGTGGGGCGCCCTATAGGTTTTCCTATTGTTTTGTTAATTAATTTAAATGTTTTCAAATATATAAATACAAATTAATTAAAAAAACAACGATTAAATGAAAAACGGCAAATACTACATTGATTAAAAAAAGTTACATGGATTAGAAATAAAAAAAAGTTCTACTCTACAAAATTCCCAATTTCCGTCACAGCTCATCGATCAACCCTGGAGGTATTCGGCTCTGACCGGATCCGTACACGTCATGAGGGCGTTGTGTGTGTCCAACAACGTCCGCACCATCGAGGCCGTTGCCAACTCCGAGTAGGCAAGTGCCGCCGGGGTCGGGATCGGGATCAGCGATGGGGGGGGAGGAGGATGTCGCCTTCGCCTTCCCCTTGTTCTTCGCAGCCTTGACGCCTATGGGACGCCGCCGGGAGGACATCGGTGTGCCGGAAGTCTCCTCCCCGTGCACGTCTGGTTGAGGTCCACCGGACAAGTTCCGCTTTCGCTGGTCGTGTAACCACCAGTGTCGGTGGTCTTCGTCCTCTTCGCCGCACCGGTGTGCAGAATCCCGCCTTGGAACTTCTGTTTGTCCCTCAAGAGCGCCCAGATGCTGAAATGCTTGAAGTCGCCGTACAGGGACTGGTACGACAACAACGCTCTATCGCGCACATCGCTCAAGCTCTCGCCGCTTCCCTGCTCCCTCGAGCACTTCTCGTACTCCGCCGCGAACAGGTTGACTTGCTTCTTCACCTGATCTCAGTGCTTGCGGAGCTGCTCCCTATGACACTTATACACGGTCGGAGGTTTCGCCTCATTGTAGCGCTCGGCGATGCGCTCCCAGTACGCGAGCTGCTTTTGGTTGTTCGCGCATATCAGATCCTCCGATATATCCACCCAACACCTCGCCAAGACGAGGGTTTCATCCGGTTGGTAGTTCGTACGTCCGAGGGCGTACTCTTCATTCGTTGCCGAAGGTGGCAACTTGACGCCCTGTAATTGGTCCGCTTCTTTCTAGCGGGGGCGACAGCGGCGGCCGACGGCGCGACGGGAAGGGGCGGCAGGGCGAGTTGGAGACGGCTCCATGTCAGAGAGACCGTACGAATTCGTACTGAAATCGAGATTGTACTGCGTGTTGGGGTCGAACGACCGATATTCGTCAGGTTGTGTACCCGGCCAACGTGCACCGTCCCCAAATATAGGGCTATTGGGACTTGAGTATTCACTGGAATCCAATTTATAGCATAAGTTGAGAGTGGAAAACTGAATCGAAAGGTTACAAATGAAATGTGGGGTAGGGGTATTTATATAAACACAATTTTCGAATTAAAAAAAAAATCAAAAACACGTTGCATCGTCCGCATCGCCCACAGTAGGCGGCCGATGGCGCTGACGATGCCCTATCGTCCGCACTTCGTCCGCGGACTAAACTTAGGGCGATGACGACGCATCATCCATTGTCCGCGCACCCACAGTGGCGGACGATGGCGCGCCCGAAGCATCGGGTGGCCAATCGTCCGTCCCGCTGTGGATGCCCTAAAAATATTATACTTGAAGCCTTGAAGGGCATGTTTGAAAGACTTAACACTTATGCTATAAAAGAGTGGTTTGATGTAATGATGTTAGTGGTAAGGTAACGTGCAATATGTGAATAGTCAAGGTATAATACGAGGGTGTGGATGACCTAAATAAGCTTGAGCATGAAAGTGTTCTAGAGTGGATACACAACACCCCTGATACATTGTTTTACATGATTCAACTACAGCATAACCAGGTAAAAGTTTCGTTGTTTCAAGGCCAAAAAGTAAGCACAGTAAGCCTTATCACTCAGTAAACAGATCACCACAATTATTCAGAGACCACAGTAAGTAACTAGGAGTTACCAATTCAGTGCTATCAGCAATAGCAGCCATATTCATCCCATTCATTCACTTGAGCAAATGGTTGGATCGCCATGAATCAATCAGCAGAGTCGGGGCAAATCTCGACAAACACAGGCAGCCTCTTCTTCGCCTTAGCCCCATAGAGCACATTTGCAATAAAAGCATCTACATCTTCCTTGGATGGACTCTTTTCCACACAAGGCAAAGTGATCTCAATCCCATCACTCTCAGGAGTCCAATCCGAGCAGAGCAGTGCAGTGACTGGGATCGCCCTAGTTCCAGAAACTTGTTTAGCTGAGATTGGTGATGCAGGGAACACCATTTCAGGTGATAGTGGTGGCACTGAGAATGCCTCCACTTCTGCTGAGACCGCATTGACTCGGCTGTTTCGGTTAAACTTAGAGCTATATGGCGATGGGCTTGATCCCTCGAAACTGCTGTTTAATTTGGAGATCTATGCCACAGGAAAATTGCAAGAACGTACCAAAAACATACAAGAAACCATGTGCTATATAAAAATCACACCCAAACAATGGTTATCATCACTCGAGATTACTTAATTACTCGTTGATGGTAACAAATGACTCAACAGAGAGTAGGTTAGCTATGTACCTCAAGTTTGATCTTGCCTGAGAACCGATGGTGGCGCAGCTCCTCTTTGCCGTGTGCAAACTGTTCCAATGGAAACCAAAATTTATATGAGCACTGTTAAATAGTTACTTGATGTGTGCATATGTGTGAGAGAGAGAGGAGAGACCTGGCATTCGGAACCAAATTGGCATATACGAGAAGTCTCCCAGTAATGACAGAGCCTGTTCTTATAAGATTTGATATTTTCAACCCTCGCACGTCTACCGCCGCTTCCCGACGACGAAGATGAAGCAGGCGAATTCGATTTCCCGAAACTGCAATTGACAGAATTTGATGACATCAGAGGCAATCTCAATCTGACTTCACCGCTGCTGTTGTTGGACTTAGGCACCGAAATCCCATCCATGACAATCACGTCTTCCTCAACCTTGACTGGTGTGACGAACACCGGCGAGGAAGCGCCTCCGGCCGCTGGATCGACAGAACGCAGGAACTTCATCAGCGGAGACGGAGAATCTGAACTGTCTGATGCGTACGGATCAAACAATGACCTAGAGCGTCGGCTGCCGGTCATATTCATCAAGTTGATCGGCGATAAGACGCCGGAATCGAACTTCGGACCCTTGGTATCGCGCTTGTTCTCCAAGTACATTCTATTCATTTAAATTTGAAATCAAAACCACATGAACAGCAATAAAATTTATCAAGAAAGACTTGCCTTGAACAGAGCAGACCGCTTAATTTCGACTCCGTAAAGAAATTTAAAATCTTTGCTGAGATATAATCCAGTAAATTACGCGAAACAAACAGCAAAAACACACCGAGAACTGAATTACCAACTGAGTTTCAGGAAAAAAAATTAGCTACAGAGAGGTTAAACCTAGAGTAATTTCAATTCCAGCTCGGCGATGCGAATGCACGCCAATTCTAGGTTTCAAAATCGCAAAGAAAGATTAAGCAGGTGATTTTACGAAATACTAATTCAGCAGAGCAATCGAAAACTCAGAAGAGCAGACACAATAGTATAATCGTTAAGCAACCGGACTGAATCACAGGAAAATTGAGTCAGAATTGAAAGATCAAAATGAAAAACCTCGAGTTCCGATTCTATCAACCGGCGCAGGAAACACCAAACATGAATGAAAAAGCATCAGCAGAGTAAAATCACACCTGAAGACGAGATATTTTTCTGTAGCCAAGGTAACGCGTTGATCAATCGAAGCAGAATCCGTGAAACGAAGGTGGAATCTGAATTTAGAGCGGAGCAATGAGCTTCGCTTTCCTGCGCATATTTGAAAGAGAGAAATATTTCCGCCCAAAATTTTTAAATAGGTTGGAACGCATTTATAGTTGCAGTGAATTGTAGAAGCTAGTGATTCGTAAAAATACAATTGTTTGACCCCGGTCGAAATAAGTTACTCCATCGGCCATCCTTTCTAGCATTTCTTTTTATACATTAAAAATAAATATTTAATGTGCAAAGTGAATTATTGATAAAATCCTTTCCCGTCATATTCAATATGCTCATTTTTTTAGTTTGTTCCACTAAACATGTCAGTGACGGAACCAGGAATTTTAATAAGCCGGGGCTGAAATTTTTAAAATTTACTCATGTCGTCCTACTTAAGATGACACAATTTTCTTTTTAGTTTTATCCCAAATAAGATGACACATTTCTATTTTTAGAAACTTTATTTCTTAAATTAATACACTCGACCAATTTTTCTCTCCTCAATTCAATATTCAACTGAGATGGAGAGTGTGTGAAGCTAATGAGGTAGCGAAATTTCTTAGAGCCAACATCTTAAACAGGTACGGAGTGCCCAGAGCGATAATATCTGATAATGGGACGCATTTTCGTAACCGAACTATTGAAGCTCTAATAAGAAAGTACGGAGTGCACCACCGCCTTTCCACACCGTATCATCCTCAATCAAATGGGCAAGTGGAGATCTCCAACAGGGATATAAAGGCGATATTGGAGAAGACGGTTAATCCGTCTAGGAAGGACTGGAGTAAGAGGCTTGGGGATGCACTATGGGCTTACAGGACAGCATACAAGACGCCTATTGGGATGTTACCCCACAGGCTTGTGTTTGGCAAAATGTGCCACTTGCCCTTGGGAGTATAACACCGAGCATATTGGGCGGTCAAGGAGATCAACATGCGACCCCAGTCCTGCGAAGAAGAACGAAAATTGCAGCTACAGGAGTTGGAGGAGCTGAGGCTGGAGTCATATGAATCGGCAATGTGGTACAAAGAAAAGACGAGACTCTGGCATGACAAGAATCTCCGGACCAAGGAACTACAAGTTGGGCAGAAAGTTCTCCTGTTCCAATCCCGGCTCAAGTTAATGCCTGGTAAGCTGAAGTCTAAATGGATTGGACCATACACTATTGTGAGTCTTCGTGCAAATGGAGCAGTAGAGATCCAGGGAAGTGCTTCAAACTCTACTCTTTTTCTTGTCAATGGTCATAGGGTGAAGGTATTTAGGGATAACTCGGAGATGTGTTTAGTGGACGAAGTGCCGCTACGCGCACTCCCTGATATCGCCTAACTGGCCAGGGAAGGAAGTGTTCTCAGTGAATTCCTCGGTCAGGTGACTAGGAAGTTTTTTATAAATATATCTTGACCTAGGGAATCTTGAGAGCACTTGAAAACAAAATTTGTAAATATTTAATCGCTTTCTTTAAATCAAGAAAACCCAAACAAATAAAAAAAAAATAAATTCGGAATACCAGACTCCTTAAGGGAAATTTTATACTGTCATATCCTTGACCTGGGAGTTTGGCGTTTCATTTTTAGTTTGATGTTTTTTCTAAGTATGGTATTGCAGAGATATTCACATGGGGCAGGGAATTGAGGATTAAAATTTTGGAGGGAGTCAGCGCCGGTTCGAATTTCAAAAGGTAACTTTATGGGGAGGCGTACGGTTGCTAGCGTCACGCCTGCAACAGCCAGCAAACCGTCCTCTCCCATACCCACAGGCTATAACCGTGATGCAGCCTTTATTTTCCATATCATAACTCACTCTCTCTCTACAAAAATTCCCCAAATTTCTCTCTCAAATCCTATCTTTTCTCTAACCCTAATCGGAGCAATTTTCTTCCGAGTTCTTGTAACAATTCTACAGAATCTGCCATGGAGAACACAAAGAACACATGAAGCATTTCAGGATCCGGCGATTCTAACGCTGCGGCGTTCATGGCCGACCTATTGCAAAAGCTTGGGGGGCCGGAAGAAGCGATGAAAGCATTCTCTATGTTCACCACCATGATGGAACAGACCGCACAGGCCGCTTCAACATTTGCCGCACCACCACCACCAAAAATTTCAGGGGCTTCACCACCCCAACCAGAGGCCGTTCATACCGTCGCAGAAACAACCACCGTAGACATACGAGGAGAGGAGACAGATCTGGCAGCGGGGTTGGAACTGTTGGCTGTAAGCGAACCAAGGTTAGATTCGTTCGTTGAGAGGGAAACCCATGTTTTGTCTGATAAAGAAGCTGTTGTCTCTGAGGGGGTGAACCCTGTTATAGCTGATGTGGATTTTGTTGGGAAAGAAACCCTAGGTACATCTGTGAGTGTGGATCTGTCTGCTGTTTTGTCTGTTAGTATTACTGAGGGGGAAACCCCTGTTGCTGAGAAATTCGAAGAGGGGGAAACCCCTGGTGTTTGTGTGAGTGTTTCGGAGGGCGACGAAGCCCTAATTTCCGAGAAGGCTGTGGAGGGGGAAATCCTGGAAGTTTTTGGGGGCAGTAAGGCCCATGTTTCTGAGAATGTAAGTGAGGGGAAGACCCCTGAAAAAGCTGTGGGTACTAAGGCCCAGGATGAGGAAGAGTTGGTTGGGGTAGAAACCCCTATATACATCACGGGGGCAACCCATTTGTTGAATGAGAAGGGAGAAGCCCTCATTTCTGAAAATGTACAGGAGCCCGCCGGCGACGGGATGAATTTGTTGGTAGATCTGATTGATGTTCCAGAGGGGACTGTTTCGCCGATAAGTGCAAGGGAAGTAAGGAGGCAAGCTCGTCGGAGCTTGATTGATGAGATTGACGAATCCGTCCAGCAAACGGAGGAAGGATCGCTGGGTCTAGCAACCGCAGCCCCTGAGCAGGCAAACTCTCCCAGACCTAGCAGTGGAGAGAAAGAAGAAGAGGAAAGCCGCCACGCGACCGAGAGAAAGAGGAAGGGAAAACAGATTGCTCCTTCCTCGACCAAGAAAGCAAAAGGGAAGTCCGTTGAACCCTCTCTTCCTCCACTTGCTAAGGTACCATACGCTGCTGGATCCGAAAGCCCTGCTAGGTCCAGTAATTCCAACGAGGAACAAGAAGAGGAGCTCAACTTCGAGCGTATAGAAATCTGGATCACCAAGGAATTGCTGGACGCTGTGAGGAAGTTCACTGACCCAAAACGTGCTGCGACGTACAAAGAGAAGAGCGTCGTGGGAAAGTATGCTAAGTCCGGGAAGATGTATGACCCAGAGGAGCTCAAGGAGATTGCGTCCAACAACGAATTTCGGGAGTACATAGAGGCAATCGGATTTGACTGGCTGCTCAAGCACAGCACCTTCGAGGTTCCGATCGCCTTGGCACGAGAATTCTTTTCGACCTTCTGGTTTAAGTCCACCACTGACTTGGATGTTGACTCCATTAACTTTCGCCTCTTCAATGAAGAGCACGTGATGAGCATCAGAGAGTGGACTCTCCGGATGGGTTTGCTGATACGTACACAGGACGACGAAGGTTTATGGAATGAGAGAATGGTAGGACCGCCTAAGTCCACACCCGGTTTCAAGGCACTGAGTGCTTGGGAGTTTGTTACCCACCTAAGGGTGGGTCAGTTTAAGACCAGCTTTTCGAAAGCCCACCACATCGAGAACATAATCCTGTGATTTGCCCAGACATTTATTAGCTATAATCTGATGGGCACCGCCAACAACGCCTTGACAACCCCCGACCTTTATTTTACTTGGTGTATGGCCAAGGGGGTCCGTGTTCATCTAGGTGATTGACTTGCCCAGGCTTGCCACCAGGTAACTGCTAACCCTTCCAGGCATTTACACACATGTCATCTCCTAGGGGCTTATTTGCAGCGCAACGTGATCTTGAAAGTCCATAAAGCCTGCCGAGGAGTGGAGATGTGCCTACCCCCGAAAGTTTTCAATATGGATTATTTCTTCAACAAGGGGCTCCTATATACGCATAGAAAGGAGGTATGTTTTTACGAGGTTGGCGGGTCAGAAGTTCCGGTGAAGCAGGAAACGGCGAGTGTGGAGGCAGGTGCTAAGATCAGAGTTGAAGAAATGAGACAGTAGGTGGGATGGATGCGATCCGAAATTAAGATGGTTCTGGAGGGGATTGTGACCCTACGGGGTAATAAAAAGGACAGTGTCGAGGTAGAGAAATAAGGAAGGAGGTAACTGAAGTAAGAATGGAAGTCGGGCGAGTCAGGGAGGAAATCGTGGCCCTCAAGGGGCGCATTAATGATCTTGTGGCCACATCGTCTAAGCACACTGAGAGGATAGCGGAGGGCGTCTCGCTAATGATGATGATGGCAAAGTGGTTTCGTGAGAGATTCCCTGATGCACCAAAGTCACTTTCTGGACCTGGCAGCGGTTCCAAATCACCGGGTCCAGGAAGTGTAGCTATTCCGAAACCCCCACAGGCATCGAAGCCCTTGACTACCCCATCCTCCACTAGACCGTTGATCGTGAAGAAGACAGTCCCCAGACCGAGTGAGACAGAGAAGGAGACGCCAGAATCTCCGGCAAAGAAGAAAGCCAAGGTGACCCAACCGTCCGCCCCGCCCAAGTCTGGCTCCCGCGGGGGCCAGACCCCTAATTGATTCCTCCCCCGAAACCAAGTAACTTTTACTTTTCATCTTTTAATTTTTTTCGTTTTCTGTTTGCGTTTATCTGTGCCAGCATGCTCTGTTCTGTATATACGTGTTGCAACTTCCCACACTTAGCCCACTCCGTGGTCTAAGTGTGAGACGGGGTTGTTCTGTTTTTGCATGTTTTGGTTTTGTTTGTTATGATTTCTCCCACTTAGCCCGGTGTACGGTCTAAGTGTGAGAAATTTGTTGTTTGTTTGTTTTGTGTTGTTTGGTTTGTGTAGTGTTGTTCTTACTTCCCTATTTCCCTCCTTCACTAGGATAGCTTGGGAACAAGTTTGAGTGAAGCGGGAGGGGGGGAGTAAGTGCAGTTTTTGTTTTTGTTAGTTTTTGTTTTTGTTTTTTTTTATAAGAGTCTTAGAGTCTCTAAGTTTTTGTGTTTGTGTGTTGCATGAGCTAGTGGATATAATAAGGCAAAGAATTCCCTTAGTAAGAGCGATTGAAGAAAGGATACACGTCAACTTTGATGCCTTTTTCCTTAATAAACTAAAAGCGGTCTGAATGAAGTAAGGACAATAGAAAATGCCTTAGATAACTTAGCTGTGCAGCCCTACTATAAAAGCTAGTTATAAGCCTAAACACTTTGAGCTAACATGAAAAAAATGGGCTGCCACTTGATGCTTACGGAGTAGAGTCTAAACGAGAAAAAAATGGGTTATGGAGGAATAAGCTGGACGAAGTCCAGAACTGGTGGTATAAGCTAGACGAAGTACAGGAAAAGGAGGTATAAGCTGGACGAAGTCCAGGGGAGGAATAAAATAACAAATCGGAGGTATAAGCTGGACGAAGTCCAGGGGAAAAAGGGGAAAAAGAAGATTAATTACCCAAGGGCAGGAAGTGATAATTACCTGACCCAGGAATGAAAAAAAATATAGAAAAATCGGAAGACGATAGAAAGGAGAAAACTCTCATAACCCGACGCATCAGTGGTGTAACTTTAACTTTGGAGCGTGTCGATCCTAACATCCCTGGTGAGGAATGAGTGATCGAGCAAACCTAACCGCTGGGAAATCAATAGGCTATCTTGACGAACTGACGGACCGTTTAGGTAGAAGAAAGAAGGGGGAGGATTTGAAGACTGTAGACGATCGGAGAGAACTTAAGCTTGTGGGGACAGTCGCCTAAAAGTTGAAACTAGTTCATGCTTGTCTGTTGTTTCTTTTTGTGTGTTGTCTTCTTTTATGAGTTTGTAGTTGTCTAGGTCTAGGAGTCTGTTTTGTGTTAGTGTCTTATTTGTAGAGTCGTTCTTGGGGACCGTGCGTTGAAATTCGCCTTATTCTTTTTCTTGTCTTTCATGCTTGAGGACAAGCATGGTTTAAGTGTGAGCAGTTTGATAAGGCTAATTTCATGCATATGTCTAGGGGATAAATTTGTGAATTTGCTCGGTCTAACACATGTTTTAAGCCAGGTGTATAGAAGAAATTTGCCAGGTCCAGGAAAAGAAGGAGGCAATCACACGCCCGAGGAAACTGGCGAATAAGTGAACATTGTGAAAGAAATTGCAAGACGGAGTAAATCTCAGAACTGAAGGGTAGAATGGAGATTTCTACGAAGGTTCTAGAAGATTATGTCTGTGTCTATAAAAGGAAGGTTGCATGCATTCTGGAGGGATCTTCTCGGTGGAGACCTCACTAACAGTCGGCAGCTAGTTCACTTTTCTATACACTTGGGTTTTTAGAGGGAAATTCAGGGGGTTCCGCGCTGGGGTTCACTTTCGGCTTTCTCATTTCAAGTTGGGTTGTAACACCGTCCTGTTGAGGGCGAAGAAACAAGTTCCCGTTTACTTTTCTCGCATTTTGTGGTTTTCACCGAGCTTCGTTGTTCGAAGCTTGACATTCTTTTTATCGACTATTTCCGTGTTTTATGCAAGTTTAATTTTCTGTTATGTCGATGTCTGATTTTGTTGTTGTGATTTTCTGGAGTTTTGAGCCAGCTTGCTTGTTTTGGATGCGTTTCGCAATTATTTATTGAATCTGTGCAGAGTAATGGCTGAATCTGAGTGATCGGAGTTTGTTGGTGAATGAATCGGAGGTCTGAATTTGGTTTTGTAGTTTTGATTGTGGAAACGTTTAAATTTGATGTTGATCGGAGTAGATCTGTTAGATCGGAAGTTCTGGAGTGGAATCTAGTTGTTGTTGGTTTCGGATTGCTTGGATCCGGAGTGGATTAAGCGTTCGACGTGAGATCTGAGCAGAGTTGGTTTATTTTAATGCCTAGTCTTCGTGTTTTCATTTCGCTTCGTCTAGTATATGTAGATCTGAGTTATTTCCGGTTAGTCGTAAGTTTCCGACGACCAAACTTTTACATTCTGTTCGAATCTGGGTATGTGCTCTGTTTCCTTCATTTTCGTGTTTAATCCCGTTGAAGAAATGAATGTTGTGTTAGTTAAATGCTCAGTTAGTTATTTGCAGCTTTTCTGCCGTTTTAGCTATTTTTGGGTCATGGTCCCCACTGTTAGTTGTTTCCTGTCTAACTAAATTAGGTAGTCGTTTACACGGTCTAGTAAGTGAATTTAATATACCGAAGTCTTGATGATGTTTGATCTCAGCATGTTTACAGTTTTCTAGGTCTAGTGTTTACATTTCCTGCCTAGGTCTAGTAGTAGTAATACCTCAACCCTGTTTGCGTGGCAGCAGCCGCTTTTGTCAAGAGTCTCTAAATGTTTTCTGACGTGTCCATCTTCGTGGGATCGACCCCTGCTTCTCTATACTAAATCATAGTATTCGGGTTGAGGGATCTTTGAAGGGGAGTTAGTGTGTCCAACGACAGAGCATTCCGTGTTCTATTGAGTTCCTAGACCAAGTGATCTAGTGGATTCATAGGACCTGACATCTCGACCTAGCACATCGCATTTTCACCACACACGCAAACCACGCACTTCACTACACCATTCAACACATCATTGAAGAGGGATAAAGAATAGAGCACGTTCAAGTCGTTATTGGATCCGGCAACACCGAAATATGCATGCCAAATCCATAGGCGGTAGTCGGCGACCGCTTCAAGGATAAGTGTTGGGCCGCCGCCTTTGTGGCCGCTTAAGTGTTGTCCCCTCCAAGTAGTCGGGCAATTCTTCCACCTCCAATGCATGCAGTCAATGCTACCAATCATACCGGGAAAGCCATGGACTGTTTCGTGAAGACGAAGCAACCGTTGGCAATCATCGGTGGTGGGTGCCCGAAGGAATTCATCACCGAAAGCTGAACGAACGCCCTCGCCAAAATTTTTAAGACAAAGGATTCCAGTGGACTCACCGACATGCAAATACTCGTTGAAGAGATCGGCCGTTTGCCCAGTAGCGAGTTGTCGGATGGTACACGTACACTTCTGCAACGCCGAGAGACTTTGCCGACCGGCTGCATCTGGACCTGTTTGGAAGTATTCAACACGGGCGGACAATGTGTTGATAATACGCATGAACAAGCGCTTTGACATGCGAAAACGGCGCCTAAAGTAATCTTCCGAAAACCGCGACTGGTCAGAAAAATAGTCGGCAACGAGCCTTTCGT
Organism: Salvia splendens; assembly: GCF_004379255.2. Lineage (NCBI taxonomy): Eukaryota > Viridiplantae > Streptophyta > Magnoliopsida > Lamiales > Lamiaceae > Salvia > Salvia splendens. The sequence continues at coordinate 36,867,393 of NC_056036.1, read as the reverse complement.
GGGCTCCCTCCCGGTCACGATGGATGTAGCGGCGAGTTGATCTAGTTGGTTGAAGAGGAGGGGTGGGGGTATTCGCTGCGACATATGCTTCATAAGCGGCACGATGTTGTTCTTAGTATTCTTGTTCTTCGCGCTCCGCTTCCGCAATGAGATGGGTGAAATTCATTTGAGGTTTTGAGTGAGAGATGAATGTGTAGATAAGTTGTATGAAAAATATGAATGAGAGATGATTTGATGTGAAAAATGGATGATGAATGTATGTATTTATAGATGATTTTGGGGAAAAAAATAAAAAATAAATTTAAAAAACTATAGAAAAACGGGCAAAAAACGGCCATTTTTTTGAGATTGTGAAAATATTTTTTTTTGGTATTATTTTCGATTTAAAAAAAATTAATTTTCCAACGGATATGTCGTTGGCCAATCAGAACGTGCCACGTCGCCTGGTCGCTGGCACGGACGTGCTCGATGCATCGAGCAGCGGCGGACAGCGTCTCGATGCCGCTGGCACAGACGGGCGGACGGCTGTATGCTCGCCGATGTGGATGCTCTAAGTACGCATTTAATGAATGGAAGCACTAACAACATCACAATTATAATAACTGGACTTTTCCTTAGAAATCAGTTAACTGCAATTGAACTTGAATCACAAATTTCATTTACCGATTAGGTAATAACTAACTTTATTCGATTCGGCTAACCAATATCTAATCGAATTCTCATACTTAATAGTTTTACTTTTGTCTACACTTTCTCCATTTTTCCAAATAATAAATATCATTTGTTAGACGAGCACATTTTAATTGTCATATCTTTATTTCAAGACAATACAAAATAAAATTCAGATAATTTGAAAATTCATGTATTTGAACAAAATTACAAAAATGTGAAAGTAGAAGTTGCAATATTCCTGCAGAATTTCAGGCTGTAAAGCAAGTCAATCGATTTTCTTTTTCTCTCTTGGAATAGATACGAAAAATAAAGAAATTAATCCTCCTCCATATTAATGCACAACAACCATAAACAAGAATCCTCTCAAAATAAACCAAATGATACAATTAGACCCATAAATACAATCAAGTCCAAGGTAGCTGTCAGCACAGACGAACCTGAGCTACCGAGTGAGGGAGCCGGAGAAAGAGCTGCACCATAAACAAAACATGTGATACAAAAGCTTTTCATTACAAGAGCAAAACAAAAGGCAATAAAATATTATATCAAGCATGGGAATTAAGAAAGTTGTGTTAAAATCCACTAATTTTTAATCGAGGAGACGCACATGCGCAGGTGGAAAGGGAAGGAGGAGTGGAGAGAAGGCAGGCGGCGGGGAGGGTGAGGGCTTTGGAGACATTGAGGGTGATGCCGAGCTGGGCGCTGTTTTTGAAGGCGTCGCAGAGGCATTGGGGATTGCTCTCAACAACTATTTTCAGGCCGGAGCAGCACGTGCTCTCTGGCGTCTGCGCTGTGCCACCCACTGTTACGAACGGCAGGCAGTCCACCATGTTCGCCACCAGGCTCGAGCAGTCCGCTGCCGGGGGTGGAGCCGAATGCACCGATTTCAACAACATGCACAGCAGCACCAGGAATGCAAACAAGGAAGCTGCCATTGTAGAGAATGAAGAGAGAGAGGAGTTATTTGTGGAGATGGCTTTTGTGTGAAAATTGGAGCTATATGGGGAAAGGGTAAAAGGGGGAATTGGATGGCTTGGTGGTGGGGTGAGATGTTATTGTCAACAAAATTAGTCGTTTTCCATTCATAAATTTTGGGCTTAGTCGCTTATAAAATCACCATCAAAGTGATTTTGAATGTTTTAGATACTACTACTACTAATATTCATTCATTTAGTCAATGTAACATAGGAGTAGTGCAGTAGTATTTTAAATTCAGCAGTTGTCAACGTCTTGATCAGAATCGTTTACTCCATTATTCTTTCTTAGAAAAGTCACCCTATCTTTGAGAGTCATGCCTTTAAGTGAGAGAGAGAGTTAGAGCCATGCAATTTTTCCACAGGTCTGCTCACTACAAGAAAGCCATCTCCCTTTAAGAGGAATATATTCATAGGAAATATGGTTTTGTGCCCTTTGATGATTTGATCACATGGAAAGGCATATATGATGAAGAGCATAAAAGTTGTCTTCGGACCATTGTTGCAAACAAAGAACATGTCGATTTATAACTTGAGAAATTTGTAAAATACTATATGCAGAAAAAATAGTAGGGAACTAGTGAGAGATTTCAACAGAGTTGGAAACAGTGAAATGCTGACCATATTGAACAAAGCGTAGGGAGGAGCAATAGAGCGTTATCGCCTTTGCACAACAGACACAATAACTGCCACGTCGTCTAGCTTGCCACCAGAGTATCCTGGGAATCCGGCTGCCTGAGCTTCATCGGCAAATGGACTTCTTGCATAGGCAGAGCTACTCACCTCTTGTGCCTTCTTCGCCAGCAACTCTGCTATTTCCTAAAAACATGGCCGTATAATGAAAATTAATATGGAGAAAATTCTTGGATCATTGAGATATCCAGCATTTACCCACAGCTGGCAGAGCCGGAAATATAGTTTCGAGGGAGCTAATGTCGATTTTCAGCTACAAGGGTGCTAAATTTGAAAATGTTCAGAGATTTTTTTTAAAAACACCATTTAGCCTGAAGTGTTTTATTTTTTTTTAAAGTTGCAGGAGGGTGCTTGAGCTTCCCCATCTATGAGTATGGAAATTCACATATAGACCTATCCAAATCTGCAAAAATTGTACCTTGGGAGTTTTACCATCAGCAAGTGACTTAGTGGCAATCAACAATATTTCTTGATCATACAAGTTGTCGAGAAGCCCATCGGTAGCAGTCACAATTATATCCTCCTCCTCCACATCAACTTTGTACAACTGAAGCCATAAAAAGAAGACTGGGTAAACATATAAAGACACCGGCATTACTAACTACAACCAGTTTTTTACATTGCAGGTTTTAACACAGTCGTCAGGGTGATACCTGTGCAAGAGAAGAGGGGTCATCGCCTCTTTCAATTTGGACTGGTAATGAAAACACATGTTGCATCGGGGAAGACCTCTTATAAACAGCGCCATGGCGTAGAATGATGAATCCTGTGTCCCCAACATTGGCAACGTGAAGAGCCTACCACCCATAGTCATCTTAGTTTTAAAGTAGATGAGCATTGAATTTCCACACTAGACAAATTTTGAGGATTGCTACTTGGTTAACCAAAAGCAACCATGCCAGGAAAAAAAATTAAGAAGCGTTATAATTGTGCATGCATCAATACCTGACCGTCAAATTGAGCAATCAAAACTGTTGAGGAGCCAGGATAGTGTGTTTGAGCAACACTGAGATTAAGCAATTCGATGGGGTTGTTTATTGAATCGCCACTGCACTCAGTGATGAGCTTTTCACAATTTTTGATGAGCTCGTGAGCATAGACTCCAGGAATGGTCCCTAAAAATTACATAATAATAACATCTTTCAGCATGTAAGGAAGTTGAATGTGTTCCCACTTGCAAGCATGAAACAAAACTAGTAGTTAATTGTAGAAAGAGTGATGAGTTCGGGGAGAGGAGGGGAGGCGAAGAAGAGCTACAGATTAAAGCTACGAGGATGCAGTACCTTCCAACGACCACTGACTAACTCCATCAGCTACACCAAGCCATGTCACGTCAGCAATAAAATATGCATCCTCTCCACCTGTCAAGACCTGGAATTTATTATTTTTTGCATATTACTTACCCATATTTGTGAGGCTAATACATATCAAATCTAGTGCATATAAAATAACAAATTAAAATACTCCTAATAAGTTGGATGGGTACTTATTACACTGCAAAAAAAATTTCCTTTCAATTCCCATTGTATGCTACAAAATTACACCGAAGCACATACATCCATTTAAATAATGAAATGGATGCAAAAGGGCTTCAAGCAGTGTGAGTATATAATTAACTTCAGGAAGGTTTGTTATATAGCTGCTACTCTAGAAATGAAAATCCAAATTCTGAAACAAACACAAAATTGAAAAATAAGAATGGCATGCACTCAACAATGTTGTAGTTCACCACGGGCATAGATGTATGAGGAAATGATGTTACAGACGACTAATTGCTAGTATCTAATCTAAGTTCCTTGAACTAACTACGGAAATAGTTGCTTAGCTTTTTATTTATTCGACAAAATTTATAGATTATCACAGTTTAGAGGGTGCTGAAGTACCGATTAAATCCCAGTCTAGAGTTGCTGAAACATAGAGAATTCTAGTTATGAGATACCTTAAAGAACAATAGTTATGAGATACCTTAGAAGGATGTGGCAATACTGCAGCTCCAGAAGATAGAACGAAGTCTGTTACTAATATCTCCTGGCTGTTAACAACATTGCATTAGATTGTGCATATCTTGCTTGATGCCACTAGGACGAAAAGCATAGCATATCACATTTTGAATTAATATAGGAGTATTGAATTACTGGCATCTCATATCATTCTTCTTCAAAAGTAGTGGTATGATTCAACAAACGAGGGAAGCACACAGCAAAACAAGTGATTAATTGTTTAAACCTAAAAAGTCAGATATAGTATGTCAGAGATTACAAAAGGAAGACTGAGAGCTATAGTTCAAGGAAAGATACATCCTTATAGAGAACCATAAGCAAAGGTCTTCTGACTCATCACCAATATAATCAAGAAAATATACATCTGATTATTTCAATCACTCAACCAAAGAAAACAGTTTTAGCATTTATCTTGTATACTTGAGAAGCTGACATTTTGTACTGCCTGTAGGCACTTCACTAACTTAGAAACAAGTTGCATAGAAAACGATCACTGCCTGCACATAGAGGCAAAAAATTTTTTGGTGTCAGTGATAAACCTTGTTAGAGTAGATTCAGGAGCCGTCACTTCATGTACTGACGCTCCTGCAAGATCACCACCCTGCAAATAGTCATCATTCAGTCTTGACGCAAGTTGACAAAATGCATATATTTCAAACTTAAATTCTTCTTGGAAATTTGAGAGGGTAAAGAATATATCCATTATCCAATACTCAGTCCTATTGATACAGTGCACATTGGTGCTCCAGGAGAGTGGACTAACTTTTTTACATATATATATAGTCTTTGAAGTTGTGATTATGAACATTATAAGTTAAAAGGAGAAAACCAGTGAAGAGAACAATGTGATGAGGATACATAACTTCAGATGGTTATAGCATACCGGCATAAAATGTAACTTATGCTAGCCTTTCTTTCTTTTGAGGTTTTCTTTCTTTGTAATTTGGCATGCAATGGTGAATATCGTAGGGGCAAATACATCTAATTAGTTAACTTGGAATGTCATCAGGGATGTGGAACATTTCACCAGTTTGAGTGTCTTCGGTCCAAAACTAAGAACCTTGGTCCAGGGCACTCACATACTCTTTTTGCTTGTGAAGGTGGTGAAGTATAGATAGCTTACATCTAAACTGAAAATAAAATTAGAGAAGGAGGTAGATTTTGGGAAATTCATGGTTCAGTTATGGATAGATGAAAAGCTATCCATTCACCGGTCAAACACGATAAGGTTATTTGCAGAAACGTATAAAGGATCCTCCCAAAAGCCATAAAATACCAATCTACATGAACTATATGTCAATCTTAAAAAAACATAATTCAATTCAATAAGGACTAGGGCCTTTTCGAGATGAATGAATTTAGATCCAAATATTTCTACTCCATACTAACAAAATCACTTGAGATTTATTGTAATAATTTCACATTAAATGGATTTTAAATCACTCAACTTTCAATTTTGACAACGGAAAATTATGCATTTCAAGAAATAAAGAATGCAACCTAACGATTCTTAGCAAGAATAGGTAGCAGTAACATTACTTATCATGGTGAGTTATTTATTATGTGCATTGTCAGGTATATTCAAACATATATGAAATTAATAATTATTTTATCACTTGTGCATAGATTACTGATTCAACTTACTGTTGTTCGGTTCTTAGATTCCTCATTTTCCTGCAGTTCTTCCACAGTTTCAGTACCAGTTTCCTCTTCAAGCATTGGGTCAGCTTCCAACTGAGGAGACACTGTCAGTAACTGGACAGCGTCCTTTTCACTTACATATCCAACAGTCTCATTCGGCATCCCATTCCCAGAACCAGAAACCGTCTCATCAGAGCCTACGACCCAAGTCATAGATGGTCCAGTAGTAGAGGACTCATTCTCAGCTCCATGCATGTCACTTTCATTGCTATTGTTGAGTACATTTTGCATCTCAATGGCCATGATATCATTCAAGTGAGCTTCAATACTCTCTTCAGCGGCTGAATTTTGCACCTCTGCTTGTGCATTTGGTGCCTCGGTCACTTTGTACAAATTCATAGCTGGTTCTGATTGAGAGGGTGGAGACACCAAAGTATCATCACAACTTTCTTTTTCATCACCAATGGTTTCATCATGGATTGCAGTCTCTACATTCTCGAGTTCAGAAATAGGAACCACATATGGTGTGACAGCAGTCTCCATTCCTCCCTGAACATCGTCAGTGTCAAGCATAGAGATCACTGGGTCGGTCTCTGCCAATGTGGTTGCATCCGCAGTTTCTTTTCCCAAAGGTTCTTGTGCAGTAATATGATTCTCCACTTCAGGCCTCCTCTCTGCTGAACTTGATTCCTCAAGAACCTCATCTAGTCCTTGTTCCAAATCGGCAGTGTATTCAATGTCAGTATCAGGCACAGAGGTAGCATCAGAAGTTTCATTTTCCAAATATTGCTGTGCACTAATATGATTCTCCACCTCAGACCTCTTCTCCACCGATCTTGTTTCGTCAATAACCTCATCTAGACCTTGTTCCACCTTTCCAGTGTATTCTATGTCAATATCAGGCACAAAGGTAACCTCAGCAGTTTCATTTTCCAAAAGTTCTTGTGCACTAATACGATTCTCCACCTCAGGCCTCTTTTCCGCTGAACTTGGTTCGTCAAGAACCTCATCTAGACCTTGTCCCACATTGCCAGTGTATTCCAGGTCAACATCAGGCGCAGAGGTAAGGTCAGCAGTTTCCTTTTCCAAAATCTCTTGTGCAGTGATAGAGTTATCCACCTCAGGCATCTTCTCCACTGAACTTGGTTCATCAAGAACCTCGTCTAGACCTTGTTCCAAATTGCTACTGTATTCTAGGTCAACATCAGGCACATAGGTAACATCAGTAATTTCCCTTTCCAAAAGTTCTTGCGCAATAATAGAACTCTCCACCTCAGGCCTCTTCTCCGGTGAACTTGGTTCGTCAATAACCTCACCTAGACCCTGTTCCACATTGCCAGCGTATTCCAGGTCAACATCAGGTGCAGAGGTAACATCAGCAGTTCCCTTTTCCAAAAATTCTTGCGCAGTAATAGAACTCTCCTCCTCATGCCTCTTCTCCACGGAACTTGGTTTGTCAATAACCTCATCTAGACCTTGTTCCTCGTAGTCAGTGTATTCCAGTAGGTCAACATCAGGTACAGAGGTAACGTCAACAGTTTCCTTTCCCAACAGTCCAGGTGCAGTAATACAATTCTCCACCCCAGGCTCCTTCTCCACTGAACTTGGTTTGTCATCTCGACCTTGTTCCCCATTCCCAGTGTATTTTATGACTATATCAGGAGATGATATAACGTCAGTAGTTTGATTTTCTGATAATGCTGCTGTAGTGTTATCAGGAGTATAGGTAATGTCAACAGGAGAATCCTCATATACTTCATTTATACCTTCCTCCACATTTCCAGTTGGCTGTATTTCAACATCAGAAGTTGTGGTACTGCCAACGATTTCTTTTTCCAACAAATCTACTGCTGAAATTTCACTACCGAGTTCGGAGCTTTTACCAATTACAGAGGCATCCACAGGAGAATCCTCATAATCTCCATCTAGACTTTCCTCCACCTTTCCAGTCTTGTCTTCATCAATATCAGCGGAGCTGATGTCATCACTTTCCTTTTCCAGTAAGCCTAAAGTAGTAATATCATCCAACACCTCTGAACTCTGATTGAGTATGGCTGCATCAGCTGGGGAATCCACATCCTCCTCCTTTAGACATTCCTCCACACCACGAGTAGAAGTTTCCTTTAATGATTCCTCACCAGACACCTCAACTGTAGTATTCTCTATTTGGAAGCTCTCATCAGGTATAGAGGCCTCCACTAGACTTAAATCCTTGTACTCTTCATTTACACCAATCTGTTCTACATCTAAAGCCGGAGTAGAAATACCCACAATTTCTTGGTTGGAAGTTAAAACAGGCAACTCAGTCTCAATAGGGATTTCACTCTCTCCTTCAACAGCAATGAGGGTATTGCTACTACTAACTACTGAATCAGCGCGATCACTGACTTCTGTCGAGCCAGAGACAGCCGCCTTGCTTTCATTCCCACCTTCCATAACCTCCACCATACTAGATCCATTTGTGTCATCTCCTTCTATTTCCTCCTTCAGAGTCTTGGCTTCTTCCGTTTCAACATTTTTCACTACCTCACTTGGGTCCCCAAACCGGAACAAGAAGCTACCATCGGAATGCTCTGCAAATATAATCATAAGCAAAACAACAACAACAACAACAGCTAGAATATAACATCACAAACAATTCCAAAGAAACATGAGCTATAACTAATATTTCTGATAGATTACTTCATGGACAAACTGTAACCTAGGTCCATCACACAGCAAAAATAAAAGCGATCAATGCAAAAAATCAAACTTTGAGCAAAATCATAAAATGAGAAGGGGGAATCATGGGAATTTAATGGAAAACAGAAATGTGGTGGGCGTACTGTGAGTTGAAATGATGACATCAGTGTCCGAAGCAGAAGCCGCGAAAGGAGAAGGTTTGAAGAGCAGCGGAAGATGAGGTGGATGGCTCTTGATTCTAGAGATTCTTGAGTAGTGGGAGTGGAGTCGTTTTGGAGGCAAAAACAACGGCAAGAAACTGCAGGAAAGGTCAGCCATTGCTGCTGACAAAAGGGTCACCGAATTTTAGAGTACATGATTATAGAGAAAGATGAATTTTAATGGTGCTTATTTTGGGAATGTGTATCCATTATGTGCAGTGCAAGGGGTGACGAAGAGATGTGTGGAGTTAACAAGTGGATACAAAATGGTGGGAAAAATAAAATGATAGAAACCAGGCAAAATAAACATTAATTACCATTCCTATTGGGAAATTCATTATACTAGTCTAGTCCGAGAGAGATAATTTAGTTTAAAAACTCTACATTTGTTGGTTATACAACTGATACTCTCTACAAGATAAGTCTCATACAAGTGAAAATTGAATCAGGATGGATTTATTTATTTATTTATTTATTTATGTGAATCATCTGCAAACAAGTGTTTATATGGGTCGTTTATTTTCCAATTGTCATTTAGTCAATGCAATTTATTTTGAAGTATTATTATTGATACTTTTGCCTTTCTTGATCACACATATGCCATGTTACATTGTTACCCATGTTGCTACAAACAAGTGTAGATGGTTTCATTTACTAGCAGTGGCATCCAAACTAACCAACGCCACCGAAATAATGAGGGCTATATTTTATCAAAACTAAAAATCTCTCAATTAGTTTGGACAATTGTGATGGTTTTGATATGTACTGGGACCAGGACCTGTGTGGGTGCTGGCCAGAGAAATATGTTGACAATTGTTTATAGAGAGTAATAAATTTAGATGGTGATTTAGTTCTGATATAAGCCTAATATTCAATTTATGCCAGTGATCCCACCATTTAAATATTTTATACGAACATGTCTCAACATTAAAGTAGTTTCAAAAAAATTACTCCAAATTGCAAGTAGATTGAATACCATGAGAGGCCAAGAGGATTAATGTGTGACTTTCGAGGACAATGATTGATTTACCAATTCAAAGCAACATAGAAACTTCTTGATTTCAATATTTGGAGAAGATGTATGTAGATAGGGAATAAAAATGATGAAAAATATATTTGTACGTATGACTTATGGAATCATCGCATTATTTGCATATAATATATATGCCCCCATCTCATCAACATTTTTCTTTTCTTCAACAAACAAAATCAAAAATCAAAAAGTCATATTATTCAAAATCCTAACAACATTCATTCCCTCGTATTTTAAGACATATTTTCATTTGAAATAAAAATATATACCCATTCTTTGTTTGCTGCCTGTAAATGATCGATGGTTTCATTGAAACCAAATTTATCCTAAAATCTAACTCATGGCAAATGTTTGAACTGAAATATTTTATTACTATGGGAGCATGTAGAATTACATGGACAGTTCAATATCGATTCTTATGAGAAAATCGGACTTCTAGGCCAGTTGGCTATAGAAATAACGGAAATGTACCCGTTTTGTTATCTGTTCCATTTATGAGAAAAACGTCAACCGCATTGGCGTTTCTATAAGTAAAAACGCCAACAAAAATTGCGGGTTTTAATTTAAAACGCCAACTACGTTGGCGTCTTTTAATTGCAACGTATTTTAGTCGTATTTTTTATAAATACAGTATTGAGTATAAAACGCCATTCGCATTGGCGTGAATAAGAGAAAACGCCTTTTTCGTTGGCGTTTTTATTCAAGTAAAAACGCCGGGTAGAATGTCGTTTTGATAAAATACGCCAACCTGGTCGGCGTATTTCAAAGAAAACGCCACTGTCATTGGCGGCTTTATACAGATCTGATATATCCCCTTCTCCTCCCCCAAATCGCGAAAAACTCAGCCACAACACACACACAATCGCGATTTTATCTGCTCCACCGAATTCGCCCTCCATCCATCTATCGGTGCTATTTTCCCCCAAATTTGTATATTATTTTCGGTTAGTATGCTTATCTTTTACATTATTTGAGTAATTGTTGGATAGTTAGCTAGGGTTTGTAATTGGTTGTGAATTGAGTTGAAATATTGTGCAGAATTATTATTGTGTAGAATTATTATTGTGTAGAATTATTATTTAGCATATTTGGCTCACTCTACATAATGATGAATATAAAAATAATACATATTTATTTGTGTTTTACATTATTGCAGATAGTATGACGTGGTGTGTCAATTTATATTGGGGTGGAAAGATAATTCCCGGAGCAGTTATTTCGTATGATCCTCCTTTTGCTAAAGGATTCATTATGTTGGATGAAACAATTTCGTACGATGAGCTTGTGGAAAAAATTTGTGAAAGGATGGGGATAATCATATATGAAAACAACATTCAAATAATATGGAAACGTACAATATGCTTTGGAGCCGGAGTCACGTTTGTAGGTGTTCTATTAGACGAAGTATGCATGCAACTAATGTTTAGTGAGAGTATGGTTATTGGAGGTCTAATTGAATTATATGTTGAGTATTCGGCAATTACTCAACATCATAGTCATCATGTCATAAGTTATAATGTTGGTACGTCTACGAGAGCCCAAGAAACATATTTTGCTGCAACACAAGATTTTGATGTTGGTACGTCTACGAGAGCCCAAGAACCATATTTTGCTGCAACACAAGATTTTGAAGCTGGAGGCGTGCATTTAGGGGAAAGTGACAATTGTGATGCGGTTGAGGACGTAATAGGTCCTGATAAAGCCGACTTTCTTGATCCACAATCACCTTATTATTCTAAAGATTCCGACCCGGTTAGTACAGACTCAGATGATGATCCGTCGGATGATGAACAATTTGTTGCTTCAAGACCATCCATTCCACTTGGAGAAACAACAGTTGGAGAAACATCAGTTGGTGGAAGGGCAGTTGGAGGAAGAGTAGTTCCACAGTTCCCACAGCGTGGAATCAACTATTTTCGTACCTTACCAGGTCCATATGATAGTTTTGATCACAAAAACTTTGAACGTGATGATCCCAGTGTGCATTATTGGAGTGAAAAAGATCCTAGCAATGTCGGTTTGCATACTAAATTTAGAACGAAGTTGGAATTGAAGGCAGCTGTGACTCATTGGCATTTGGAAAAAATCCGACAATATACAGTTGCTGAAAGTAAAGGAAAGAGATGGCATGCAGTTTGTAAGTGGCCACGAGGAAATCCGAAGGATACCTCATTACCGAAATGTTTGTGGGAGTGCCGAGCAACACTGAGAAAGCATGATGAACACTGGCAAATTAGAGTGTTTAGCACTGCTCATACTTGCATGGGGGATCGTAACTATAATGGGCATGCTAATCTTTCATCGGGTATGATAGCGTTGAGTGTTCGACATCAAATAGAAAACGATCCTTGCTACAAGGTAAAAGCAATTGTGGCGGATATTGAAAATAGATTCCATGTCAAAGTTAGTTACAAGAAAGCATGGTATGCTCAGAGGACAGCGATTGAGCTTGTATACGGTGGATGGGAGTGGTCGTTCAAAGTGTTACCAGCTTATTTGAATGAAATGCAAAGACAAAATCCTGGCACAATTGTGGAATGGTTGCATGATGACATATTAAGCAATGGTATGAACAAGGTATTCAAGTACGTATTCTGGGCTTTTGGACCAGCTGTGGAGGCTTTTCAACTATGCAAACCAGTTTTAACGGTTGATGGAACTCATCTACGTGGACGATGTCGAGGTAAAATTCTTATTGCCGTTGGATTTGATGCTAATAAGAAATGTTTGCCTGTTGCATATGCCATTGTTGATGAGGAAACCAAAGAAAGTTGGAATTGGTTTATGGAACGCATTAGACTTCATGTAGCAAAACATGAAATATGTGTCATATCTGATAGGCATGTGGGAATCATAGATGCAATGAATTCTCCCATATGGAAAGAAGAACCCAATGTGGGTCATCACAGATTTTGCTTGGTACATGTTAGAAAGAATGTTTTGCAGAATCACAAGGGTATCATGGTCAAAAGACTTGTTTGGAAAATTGGTATTGCTACCAAGAAGCGCAAGTTTAAGGTCAGACGTCGTTTACTTCGAAACGTCAACACCGAGGCTTTGCAGTACCTTGATGCTGTGGAGTTAGAAAAATGGAATCTGGCGTATGACAAACACAAAAGATGGGGTGAGGTGACCACTAATATGGTGGAATCTTACAACAATGTGTTGAGAGGCGCAAGACAACTCCCAATTAAAGCTTGCATTGATATGATATTCTGGAGGACAATAGAATGGTTCAATGACCGGTCAATTGCATCAACACAGTGTGCCACACCACTTACCCCGTGGGCGCATGAAAAGGTGTGCAAAAATGATGCAAAAGGTCAATTACATAATGTGAGAGCACCCAACACAATTGCAGGCCATTATGTGGTTCGAACAAAGTGTCGAATTGGTGGAAAGGGCGCTAATAAGTGGAAGGTAAAGTACTTGGAGTCGCACTGCAAATGTCAAAAGTGGCAGATGTGGAGACTTCCATGTTCACATGCAGCGGCAGTTGCGCGGTTTAGAAACGACAACATGCTGTCGCTTGTTGATCCCGTATACCACACAAGTGTTTGGGTACACCAATATTCTACGGTGTTCAATCCACCCAGACACCAAGATTATTGGGCCGTTCCTGAATGGACTTTGCAATGTTCACGAGCTCAGTTAATGCCTAAAAGTCACGGTCGATACCGTACTACTAGGATTCCTAATCAGATGGATGTCCGAGAAACTGACCAGCCACGAGCCCAACGCCGATGTAAACATTGCCGTCAACCAGGTCACGACAGGCGCAACTGCCCAAATGCTCTTTCAAGGATGGATACTCAGTTGGTAGATGATGCCGCTGACGATTTTATGCCTCTACCTCCACCAAGATCTGCAGTTCGAGGTCGTCATTCTGTCAGCCACACTGCTGATGCCGATAACGATTTTCTTCCTCCACCTCCACCAAGATCTGCAGTTCGAGGTCGTCATTCTGTCAGCCACACTGGTGGTACAGGCGAAGACATCGGTCTTAGTGATGTCCAACATTCTCCAGCTCGGGCTTCTGTGCAAGACGAATTTTTCGGGGTTGATTTAGAGAATGTCGTTGTGCAAGATACTCATCCGTCTAGACTCTCAACCGCCAGAATCGGGAAGGGTATCCGTAGCTTTTTTACGCGGAAAAGGCGAGACAATTGAACGTTTAACAACAATTTAGTCGAATTGAACATTGTTTTGTTTATAATCCTCGGTCTTCTGTTTGGACTTATGTATTGTGTAATATTTGGACTTCTGTATTTATGGCTGGCGTTTTTTCTCTGAAACTTTGTCGGTTTTTTATTCAAAAACGCCAATGAAGTTGGCGTTTTTATAGAAACACACAAATGTGGCTGGCGAGTTTTTACAGAATGTCTGGTTCTTTCGTCGAAAAAATTGGCAAAAATTTATCCTTCTTAGAGACGCCAATGTGATTGGCGTGTTAGAAAAACGCCACTGTAGTTGGTGTGTTTGCATAAAAAACGCCATTGTGATTGGCGTGTTATGAAAAACGCCAATGTGATCGGCGAGTTTTTACAGAATGTCGACTTCATTCAATGAAAAAATTGTCTAAAATTTCTCCATCTTAGAGACGCCAGTGTGATTGGCGTTTTTCATAAAAACCGCCACTGTAGATGGCGTGTTTGTACAGAATGTCCGATTCAAAAGGCCCTTTCCTCTATCTCTTTATTCTCTTTTTTCATTTGAATTAGGGAGTACTAATTTCATTTATCCAAAACAATGAAAAAACACCAATATCAAGAGGATGTATCAAATTCCTAATATAAAAAGTTCAGACGTCAGGGAGAGTGTCGTTTTTAATAAACCATAACAATGTTCAACTGGAGAAATTAACACAAAAATTGTTATAAAGCTATAATGATCAATTCAACTAAATACTTGTTAAATGTTCAATCGTCTCGCCTTTTCCGCATAAACAAACCACGGATTCCCTTCCCGATTCTGGAGGTAGGGAGACGAGACGGAGGAGTATCTTGCACAACCATGTTCTGTAAATCAGCGCCAAAGAAGTCATCTCGCACAGAAGAACGAGGTGGAGATTGAGGGACATCACTTAGACCGATATCTTCACCGGTTCCACCAGTGTGGCTAACTGAATGCCGTCCTCGAACGACGGAGCTTGGTGGAGGTGGAGGCATAAAGCTGTCATCGGAATCCGCTACCATCCTTGCGGATGACGACTCTTCACCCACTTTCTTCTTACCACACCGCTTCCCTTTTTGCCTCACGGGCATGTCAATGTCCAGCTCAGACCGCTGGGAAGGACGGCAGTCCATCATCTCAGGTTCCCCAGATATGTGCAGGCCGTCTTCAACCATCCTCGAAATAGTGTACAAAGCCAGATGTCCTGACATGTGTTGCTCACTAAGATAGTGGCGTATTCTGTGCAGCGTCTCCACCTATAATTTTTAAAGTTAAATATATTTCATCATATGAAATAAAATAATGAATAGTTGTTTCAATTTACCGCGTAGTTATGAGAGGCTGCCGTTTGCTGGAAGCCCTCCTGAGCATGCACGTCAGGTTTTGTTATGTACACCACGGTTATCTGGCGAAACCAATCCATGTACTCATCAAGTGCAATAGGCTCCATTGAGTACTCCAAATCCACGTACACCGTGTCGTGCCTATGATCCCAAGCCTGTAAATGATTGGTGTGCCGTCAACCCAATTCCGTCCAGCTTTGCCACGTCGATCCTGTTTCAAAAAATCAGCACCGTGGAACCTGTTGACAAGCGGGATATAGGGTTGGACAATCCCAAATTGTCGCAACACTCGCTCTGGCACGTATGGCTCGACCAGATTCCAGCAAATAATGGTTGTGCTCGACGTCCATATAGGACGACCGGCAACACAAACATCCGGCAGGTTTCGGTGGACATACGCCCTCCAAATAAACTACATAAGACACAAATTTAGTCAAAACAAGTTCAACCAAAACGTCATACAAACACCAATTTAGGTTACGTAAATTACTTGGTCGGCATGCATTCTAGAGAATTGCTCTCTGAAAGTTTCAATGCAATGCCCGGGTGCTTTTACATAAGAGGTCGGACCAGTCCATCTACAAAAAATGAATTATGAGCGAATAACACTGCAATTATTAAAAAATATGCTTTAAAAATTAATTAGTTAACAACTTACACGATTGCACATGGTAGGTAGTCTATAGGCACGGGATTTTGCATTGTCGGCCTAATAATTGGGATTCTCTCCCAAGCCCACAACTGTAACAATGTAAGAGCACCCCCAACATCGGTCCTCTTACCAAGTGCAGCTTCATATAAATTATGGTACAAGCATGCAAGAGTCGCACCACCCCAGCTATAGGTACTACATCGTTCTATATCTATGAAAACTTGAATGTAGAAAAATGGAATTTTATTACCAGATGCGTTAGGGATCAACAGACCACCAAGTAACAACAGACAATACACACGAGCACGTTGCGCGTACATGTATTCTTCGTGATCATCACTCAACTCAATCCTCAATTGAGCTGATAAGGCTGTCTGCTTCCAGTTCATTTCTTTCAAATCAACTTGATCTGGAATAAAGCCAAGAAAATCCAGACAAACCTCCTTCCAATGGTTTACATCCTTAGTGGGGATGTAACCCGTCAGAGCTTCACCGTCAGTGTTGAGGCCCCACAAGACCTCCACGTCTTCTAATGTCACAGTCGCTTCACCGTCTGGAAAGTGAAACGTGTGCGTCTCTGGCCTCCAGCGTTCAATCAAAGCGGTGATGAGATGGTGGTCAATATCTTTCGGTTTACCACACCTCAACATCCCGCCAAACCCCATCCTGTCTACAATCGCCAAGACACGAGGATGTATGGGAACATCCCAAATGATACCTTCGTACCTTCTGCAGCGTAGGTCTTGTGAGGGTTCTCCAGCTCATATATTGTTAGAGACGTGTTGTCTCTGAAAATATAGTACAGATGGGTCCTCAGGACCACATAATAGTCTTCTGCGAGCACTAGAAGATGATGCCATAATTCGCCTACACAAAGTTACGCAAAATTAATAACAATTCGCCTACACAATATTACACAAAACAAACTAACCAATATACATCGACATAAACAATTTCAATAATTTGTGAACATTGAACCCAAATAATGCAATACACTTTAAAACTCATATAAATCATAACAAGTTGCCCGAATTTTAAGCAAGAACAACATTAGGGTTTAGGTTGTTAATCCATATTTATACCCTAACTCAACACCAATATCTCAACTATTAAGCAACAATAATGTCATCCAAACAATCAAATATGCTAAATAATAAATCTACACAATATTTCAACACAATATTTCAACTCAATTCACAACCAATTACAAACCCTAGCTAACTATCCAACAATTACTCAAATAATGTAAAAGATAAGCATACTCACCGAAAATAATATACAAATTTTGGGGAAAATAGCACCGATAGTTGGATGGAGGGCGAATTCGCGTGGAGCAGATAAAATCGCGATTGTGTGTGTGTTGTGGCTGAGTTTTTCGCGATTTGGGGGAGGAGAAGGGGATATATCAGATCTGTAGAAAGCCGCCATTGGTATTGGCGTCTTCTCTTAAACTCGCCGACCTCGTTGGCGTCTTTTATAAGTAAAAACGTCAATCCCATTGGCGTGTTACACTCGAAACTGTATTTATAAAAAATACGACTAAAATACGATGAAATTAAAAGACGCCAACTTTGTTGGCGTCTTTATGTTAAACACGCCACTATTGTTGGCGTGTTTTACTTATAAAAACGCATATGCGGTTGGCGTGTTTCCCATAAATAGAACAGATAACAAAACGGGTACATTTCCGTTATTTCTAAAGCCAACTGGCCTAGAAGTCCGATTTTCCCGATTCTTATTGTACTACTATTCAATGATAAAATCTCACAAATAAAAATGCTAAAAATTGAAATGATAGTTATATCAGTAAAAATGCCCAAAAATATCATATTCAGAGATGATTTGTAGCCTCAAGTAATCAAACATGGAAGGAAGATGATGTTTTTTACTCTATTGGAGGACGAATTGTAATTTCAAAGCGTATATTAAAAAAAATACTCCATATACTCCCTTCGTCTGTGAATAGGAGTTTCATTTGAGTTCGTGCAGTTTAAGAAATATAAAAAAAGTGGTTAGAAAAAAATAGTGGAATTTGAGTCCTATGTTAGACATACTTACCATTTAAAGTAAATTGTGACTATTATCGCCGGACAGACCAAAATTAAAAAAATGGGACTCCTAATTATGGACAATAAGAGTATCCCTAAAATGACACCATTTGAAGTCTTCTTCATCAAAAAAGTTACGTACTATATATATCGAGTGGTGACTAACAATATTTATGCCCAACCTTAAAGAAATTTAGGCCCTCCGAGCATCCGCAATGGCGGACTTCCAGCCGGACGTCGGATCGGCGTGCCGGATGTCCGCGCGGGGCGTCCGCCATTAGGCGAGAAGAGACAGATGCGGACGTCCGTCGCGGATGTGAGGTATCTGCGGCCTTCCGGCGACGTCCATCGGGACGTCCGCCTAGGGGTGAGCAAAAAAAACCGGAAACCGAATATCCGAACCGAACCAAACCGAAATTTTGAAATTCGGTTCGGTTATTTCGGTTTTTCGGTTCGGTTTGGTTTTGAAAATAGAAAAATTTTGGTTTTTCGGTTCGGTTCGGTTCGGGCGAAGAAAAAAACCGAAAAACCGAATAACCAAATTATATATATTCTATTAATTTAATATATTATATATAATATATAGTATATTATTTTAATAAATTCTACTATATTATATATATTATATGTATTATTAATTTTATATTATATATACATATTCTATTAGTATATATAAAATAAAATAAATTACACACACATATATATATTAATATTATATTTATTTTTTCGGGTTTTTCGGTTTTTTTCGGTTTTGTTCGGGTTTTTCGGTTTTTAAGTTCGGTTTTTGGTTTTTCGGTTTCGGTTTTTCGGTTTTTTCGGATTCGGTTCGGTTTGGATTTTGAACTAAATTCAGTTTTTCGGTTTTGGTTCGATTTTGACAAAAAACCGAACCGAAACCCGAATGCACACCCCTACGTCCGCCATTGCGGTGCCACGACGGACGTCCCGATTTTTTATTTAAAAAAAAAAACTCTATATATACGGCTCGTTGCAAACTCTATATATACCATTTTTAAAAAAAAACTCTAACGCATGTATTATCGTCGAAAATGAAGGCCTAAAACTATAGAGATTCAAGGCATAACATGTACTTTGTTAGAATCGTTTTTTGGTTTGGGATTATTTTTTTTGTGAACTATTTACTTTTTTTAATTTAAATATGTATGTTTTTTAAAAATAAAATCGTTGCATTTTCCCCGTATTCATGTCGAAATTTTAATTCCTTAAATTGCATATTTGTGAATTTTTATTATTGTGGACGTCCGTCGGGATGTCCGCGTGCAGTGTGATGTCCTTATGACGTGGCAGTGCAATGAGATGTCCTTATGATGTGGCAGGAGGTGTTTTTGGGATGTCCGCCGGGATATCCGCCCCATTGCGGATGCTCTAACAATATGGGAAGGTCGACCACATTTCATTAAATTTGGTAAAGCTAAAATAATTCCCTTGCTCAATGCCTCTTAGCATGCTCACATTGCTAGTCAACAATCCTATTATTTGATGGACTACAAAAGATTTTGTTTCATGATATGTTATTGTGTTGACCGGAATAATTTACTACTCCCTCCGTCTCCCAAATATTGTCCCACTTTGACCCGGCAAAGATTTTAAGAAATGTAATGAAAAGTGAGTTGAAAAAGTTAGTGAAACGTTGTCCTATTTTTATATAATAATTTTATAATAAAATGTGAGTAGGAATGAGTAAGTGAAATATGAGGAGTAAGTGGAATATGAGGTCCACTGCCAAAAATGGTAAAAAGTGAAATGAAACAAATTTTATAGGACGGACGGAAAATGAAAAATGAGACAAACTTTCAGGGACGGATGGAGTAGTTTAATAATGACTCTTGTGTTACGGATTTAACCTTATTTCTATAACAAACATACTTAGGAACCAATGTAATTTCCAGATATGTAATCTCGACCGAGCACCCAAATCATAAGATTGTAAACATTGTAGACGATTTTTTGTGCGCTTGAAGTGGTCGAGAACTCTACCATCACATGAAACAAAAAAAATCTATAAACAAGTAATGGAAAAGCTTGTGGTCCACGTGGACGAGGTGAGGATGGATTTGTTAATCTGATTGGTGAGAAATCTATCCCTTGCATATCATCAATCCTACGTGGCACCCCACACGACTCATCTTTCGATTTCCTTCATGAGATATATCAATGCACCATTTGGCTTCACATCTCATACCTATTTTCCCATATCTTTTTGACAATCCAGATTCTTAGCTATCTATCTATATACAAATTAATTCAAACAAGATGGCTTCTTCCACTTCAGCTGCATTGGTAAATGGGTTGGGATCTGCCTTCTTCACCGGTGGCAAGAAGAGCCAGGCTCTCTTCTCCGCCCCCCTCGCCACCAGAGCCAACGGTGGCGCCGCCCCCAAGAGGTCTATCGCCGTGGCCGCCGCTGCCCCTAAGAAGTCTTGGCTACCTGGCGTCAGGGGTGGCGGCAACTTGGTCGACCCTGAATGGCTTGATGGCTCGTAAGTCCCTCTTACTTTGAGATAAAAGTAATAGCGCAAATTGCCAGAAAAACCACCAAGTTCGGCTACTTAAACGACATTGTTTAGTACACTCTTAGTCAGACATGTCTTTAATTTTTTCACATGTATGCGTTATATCAATAAATCCAAACATGTAACATGCTGGAATTTTCAGCATAGAACAATTAGGAGAAATGTCAAAATTGGTCATTTTTAAATTTGATACTAATATTTTTGATAATTTACCTAAAATAATTAATTTTCATAATATAAGTTATTTAATGTGGATATATATTCTCTTATTAATAAGTGTGCAAAGGTGACGGAAGACATAAAAGGAAGAATGAGTGTAGAGTGATTTTATCAATCTGTCTATTAATCCTCGAGCACGGTAATGCAGGCTCCCTGGTGACTACGGCTTCGACCCGCTCGGGCTGGGGAAGGACCCAGCGTTCTTGAAATGGTACCGGGAGGCGGAACTGATCCACGGCAGGTGGGCCATGGCGGCAGTCCTAGGCATCTTCGTGGGACAGGCATGGAGCGGCATCCCGTGGT
Source organism: Salvia splendens (assembly GCF_004379255.2). Lineage (NCBI taxonomy): Eukaryota > Viridiplantae > Streptophyta > Magnoliopsida > Lamiales > Lamiaceae > Salvia > Salvia splendens. The sequence goes on along the minus strand of NC_056036.1, from coordinate 36,846,226 downwards.
TCGAGGCCGGGGCTGCACCTGGGGCAGTGGCGCCTTTCTCGTTCGGGACCCTGCTAGGGACCCAACTCCTGTTGATGGGGTGGGTGGAGAGCAAGAGGTGGGTGGACTTCTTCAACCCGGAGTCCCAGTCGGTGGAATGGGCAACCCCGTGGTCGAGGACCTCAGAGAACTTCGCCAACGCCACTGGCGAGCAGGGCTACCCGGGCGGGAAGTTCTTTGACCCGCTTGGGTTCGCCGGGACACTTAAGGATGGGGATTACATCCCCGACGAGGAGAAGCTCGACAGATTGAAGCTCGCGGAGATCAAGCATGCGAGGATCGCGATGCTTGCGATGCTCATCTTCTACTTTGAGGCTGGACAAGGGAAGACACCCCTTGGAGCCCTTGGCTTGTAAGGCTTAACGCCCACATTGTTGTATAAACAAACGTTTGCAATGTAGAGAGTTTGATTGATCATGGATTTGGGACTTCAACAAATTTCATATCTTGCTTGCTTGGGGAATTATTAATTGTCTAATATTGGGGTGTTTGGTTTTGAATTGATTGTTAGGGTGATTAACACATTTTGTCTTCAATGTTTACTTCGTTCATATTCCAAAATTGTCATCATAATTACGTAAATTTTGGACTATTTTTTGTTAATAAGTTTAAAGTCGTGTAGCCAGAATTTTTAAAATATGCAACATAGTATTTAATTTGACCATGAAATGAGGCTGATTTTCGAGTGATTAGTGAATGACTTGTCACCGGAATATATAGTTGAATTATTTTCAAATTTCGAATTATCAACGGCATTACAGAAATAGCTAGGGCAATTTGGTCATTCAATTAAGTAAAAAACTATGGAGTAAACGGTAAAGTCATACTATGTGATAAAGTCTTAACATAATTTCCTCCGGAGTTGGCGGAGCCTTCCTTCATTACCACCACCACCATGGACTTCCACCTCCACGGCGGTTCCCCTTCCTCCACCTCCTCTTCCTCCTCCCACCACCGCCAACACACCACCAACAATGGCCACTCCTCCGACCCTATGCACTCCTGGTGGGAGTCCATCTCCAGAGCCCGCTCCCGCATCCACCTTCTCTCCTCTCTCCTCCCTTCCTCCCCCCACCACGACCCCCTCTCCTCCCTCGCCGACACCGACCGCCCCGCCCGCTCCCTCCTCCTCTCCTCGTCCGCCTACTCTCTCCTCTCCTCCGCCCTCTCCGCCCCCTCCTCCGGCTCCGCCGACGACACCGTCTGCCACTGGCTCTACGACACCTACCTCTCCTCCGACCCCGATCTCCGCCTCGTCGTCCTCTCCACACTCCCGCTCCTCGCCTCCGTCTACCTTCACCGGATCCACCACCCCGACTCCGAAGCTCCGAGTTCCCTCTCCGGCTTCGAGGCCGTCATCTTAGCGCTCTACACTTCCGAGACGAAATCGCGCAACGGCAAGGCAGTCACCGTCACCATCCCCGATCTATCGCAGCCGTCGCTCTATCACGCTCCGCGCAACAACCCTAACTCGTCCAGCCCTAATTCGAACCCTAGCACGCCTTCGATTGGAGTTATCTCGCCGCCGCTGGAGCCGCAGATGGTGGTTAAGTCCACCAAGCGCGCTTGCATTGTTGGCGTCGCGCTGGATTGCTACTACAAGCAGATCTCGCAGATGCCGAGTTGGTCAAAGCTTGACTTATGCAATTTTGCCGCTGTTTGGGCGGGCTTGGATTGCCCCTGCACTTCAGAGTTCGACGGAAAACCAGAGAATTTTGTGGAGAAGAATGATGAGCGCCGTGAGAACGGATTTGGGGATGATATTAGGGTTGAACCAGACGAGATTGCTCATGTGGTGGTGGAGAGAGTTAAGAATTTAGAAATCGAAAACGGTAATTCAGCAGAAATCGATGAAGAGGACTTTAGAATTCCGCTGCCATGGGAATTGTTACAGCCAGTTTTGAGAATTTTGGGGCATTGTTTGCTGGGGCCTTTGAATGCTGATGAGGTGAAGGATGCAGCGTCTGTTGCTGTGCGGCGCCTATATGCTAGGGCTTCACATGATCTGGCCCCGCGAGCAATTCTAGCTACAAGGAGTTTGATCCAGCTTGATAAGGGGACGCGTGAAGCTGCCAATGCGGCAGCTGCAGCAGCTGCCAATGGTACTGGTTCGAATGTTAACACTCCCAGTAAGGCTAAGAAACCCGAGATGCTTTTAGTTTCCAAGTGATGTTACTCTGTCAGAATTTTCCTGTTCTTAACTTGCATTTGTTGTTCATTGTGAGAATGTGTGGTTTTGTGCAGATTATTAATTGTTACTAGAACTATACGTATAGATAAAAGTATTTGCTTTTGACGGAAGGTAAAGCGCCAGATTAAAGGGATATATGCTTCATGATGTTGTGTAATAGTATTATGCATTATATTGTTTATTTGATGTGTACCTATTCTTGTTCAAATGCTTTTGATTCCTGAGTTTTGTTGTTGATATGGCACTTTGGTGCAATATATAGAATTCCCATTATTTTTGTTTCTTAATTGATTAGCTTGTAATTGTTTTACTCATATTTAACATTGACGATGCCATTTGTGTGGCACTCTCTGTGCTATCTACTTTGAGTTAAATAAGTGCTCTCTTTCTCTTAGCAACAATGATTTCTGAAAAGGGAACACGAATGGATGAGTTTTCATTAGTACAACGTGGAGACGGTAGACGCGCCTATCGTTTTGACTTTAGTAGTACCTATTAGGCAACAACATTTTTCATGCTTTTTAGTTCTTGGCAATAAGTTTAGCTCAGTTTCATTCTATGTGAGAGGTGAAGCATTACTTTTGCTATTGCCCTCTATGATTTTTCAGAGTGGTGGCAGCCTGCATACTAAATCAAATTAACTAGTTATCTACTTCACATCAAATGCATATATGCATGTAACAATAAAATGTTAAGTGAATTTCTGTTTTTCAATGGCTATCTTTCGACAACGTAAATAGTTCCCCAAAATCTGTGGACTAGTGATCCTCACCCTTAAAACCAGGAAGCAAAGATTATGGAATCAAATAGAAAAGTGGTACTTATGAGTTTTGAGCTTGAGAACCCCTTGCTTCCACCCTGTTAGAGTGAGTTCTCAATGAGTGAATGACCACTCACTATGTTATACAAGAGAAACTAGGGTCTTAGGGTGATATTATATTGTTTTATCCAGTGACTGATGCAACAAGACTGAGTATCTGCACGTATTTGGAGAAAACTAAAATAAGTATGAATAGCATTTGTGGTTTTGTGTAGAACTAAGAAGGATGATTAGGATGGTAATATGTAGGTTTGAGTGTTGTTTCTCCTTAAGAGATGGCTATTCGAAGATGTGATAGCTGTAGCAAAGTTGTTGAAATGATGACCTTTGTAGGCTGGATTCCCTTAATAAGCATTGGTAAGACTTCTACCGGAGCTGAGTAAACTTGAATTGCATAAGACTTCTATCAGACTTAAGAGTACAAATGAATTGCCCACAATGCCAAGAAAACCTAAATAGGAGCAACCTTCATAGTTTAAGGAGGACGAAGTTTTGATATTACCAAACTTTGACATAATATTGAGATATCGACCTTTCAGCATCACTCAGCAGAACTTGGGATGACATTGTGGCAGCAGCGATGGCGTTTATTCCATTTGAGAGAATATAATCTATTCTGTAACTGCACTTTTTCTTGCTGACAGTTGAAATTCCATCTACAGTGATCTGCTGCTTGGCCTATAGCTAAAATTAGGATGATCCCTCCATCCTGAATTGGATCCATCACTTTCCTCTGATCTTGGGGATTTAGAACTAACATTATAGTTTATTTTCTGATTACTGGGCCGAGTCTTCTTTCTTTTTTGACTGCGGATGAGCACTTACTGCTTGAAATTAGTAGTAGTATATATGTTTGACCACTCATGGGCATTGCATGTAAATTTTACCTTACATGTTTTTGCCCTGTGTTTATGAAGTTGGAAAAATTACGTTCGGGGAGAACTAGGAAAATTCCCAAATGAGATGCCTAGACGGACCCTCTTGCCCCTAAGGCAATTAATGGCTTATAAGTCTTTTACTAATGACCCCATATTTTTTTCCAATTAATGATTCTACTTTTTTGTCATTTTGTCAATTCCTCCTTCCAATTTAACGATTGGGTCGGCCGCCAGACAGGGCAGCATTGCTACTTCAGGACGTGCGACGGCTCGGCCGCCAGCCTATGCCGGCCTTGCAGCTGGTTTTGTGGCTGCATTGTAGCAGCCGCGCCTCTCAATTTCTCTCTTTTTTAATTATAAATGACTCCCTTTGTCTAGTAATTTGTCATCATTTGACTTGGTACGGGTTTTGAGAAATGTAATAGAAAGTGAGTTAAATATGACTGTCAAATCGTGCGGGTTGGGTAGTTATCGAGTCAATCCGTTATCGACCCAACCCGACCCGAAATCATCGTGTTCCAACCCAACGGATTTGTGTCGGATTCGTGCGGATTATCATGTCATCCAAAAAAAAGTCGGCCCTCTGTTAATGATAGCAAGTTACTATACAGTATAGTTTGACACGACACGATAACTACTAAAACATTATTATACGATTAAAACATGATATTATACGATAAAATAAGATATTACAAAATTAAAATAATTATTTTCTTATATCAAAAGAATAAAATTAAAGTATAGTAGTAATATTAAATCTAAATATTAAAATTAAATAATTAAAATAATTAATTTTTTAATAAAACAAAAGTGTAAATATAATTACTATCTTTTAATTTTTTTAATTTATAAAACATAATTACAATCTTTTAATTAATAAATTTAAAGTATAATACTTTTTAAAGTATTAAAATTATAGTATAATATTTTTTAAATAATAAAAATAACTAAAATTAAAGTTTAATATTTTTAAATTAATAAAAATAAGAAAAATCATCATAATGGATAACCCAAACATGACCCGACCCAACCCAAGCCAACCCATTATCTTCGGGTTCTTATTGGGTTAACTCGATAAGGACCCAAATCCTAAACGTGCGTGTTCGTGTCGGGTTAACTTCGTGCGGATTAGTGTTGGATTATCGTGACAGATAAAAAATTGCCAGCCCTAAGTGGAATGTGGTGTCTACTACAAAAAATGATGTAAAAGTGAAATGTGACAAATTTTTAGGGACGTACGAAAGTGGAAATAAGTGACAAATTTTCAGGGACGGAGAGAGTATATTAGTATACTCCCTCCGTCTCAAGGTAGTTGTGTAGTATTCCTTTGAGATTGTCTTAAGGTAGTTAAGTAATTTCCTTTTTTTGATAAAAACTTTTTCCTCTCTCATACTATACTCTCTTTTCATCTATTTTATTTTACTCTCTCAACTTTTATCTTTAATACATCAATTTCTTAAATCTCGTGCTCAAAAAAATGCCCCAACTACCTTGGGATACCTACAACTTCATTTCATTTTTCACACCTCTGATTTTCATACTCGCTCTAAAAATTTTCCGGAAATGGATCCAAATGCTCAAACCGCGTTCATGGCCATGGCTAATGCTTTGAGTTGGGCCTAAACAACGTGAATACGTGGAATAATATTCCACCATTTCAGCCAGCACCAACACCATCTCCTCCGGACACCCAGGTTCCAGCCACGCAAATACCACTCCTAGATTTCGGTATTCCAAGTAGTGACGCATCTTGAATCAACCTAGATGACTACGAGATTTCGGATATGGGGCCCACTTCTTCCTTCGAGGAAGAGATCGCGTCTGGTTCCCAAACAAAGGGCAAGGGCAAACACAATGTGAAGGCTAATGTGATGGGCGGGAAGAATGATTCAATCAGGGGGTCGAAGATGGTTGCTAGGTGTTTTGTTGATGTCTCAGAGGATCCGATTATCGGTTTTGGGCAAAGTGTTCGCACTTTTTGGGTGAGGATTGCTAAGGTTACAATCGAACGAAGTCGGCCCGAGCAAAGGCGCGTGAGTAGGACAATCTTCAGAGAGAGCTCATCGTCATCCTCTTCCTCCTCATCATATACTACAAGAAATACGCCAAGCTCAAGAGAGCCGCCGCGGCTGCAAAGGCGCAGGGCGTGGTGGTCCCGCCTCGTCAAGACAGAGAGCAGCACGATCATGGTGACAGTGGCGGACGCAGAAAAAATTCTTGGCAGGGGCTTCACTAGTATATGAAAAATAGTACTATTTCCCATTATCCATTTAAGATGACTTGTTTTCTTTTTGACATCATCTCTATTTTTTTCTTTCTTAATTTAACTTTGAATAGAACACCATATACAATCTCATTTCTAGAAAGAAATTTCGCTTTAAGCAATATATTAAAGCGATTCATGTTGTATTTATATTTGTTATTGTTTGATAGTATTTATGTATTTTCATGGATTGAATTATATATTTTCTGAAGAGTGTAAATATAATTTGAATCTACTTCAAAATATTCAACTTAAATAACTTAATTCTAACCCAGCATAAAAATTTTAAACCTAATATTTTAAAGTCAAGCAAAATAATCATAAATTATAATTTTTTAATAAATTATACAACTTTATATGAATTATACTATTACACGTCCGATGCTTATTTTTTGTATTGTATTCTCATATTTCAATAATAAAATAAATATAAAGAATTATAAAAAATTAATGTTTACATAATTGAATAAAAAGAAAAATCATGATGAAAACTGAATTTAAATCAATATTGGCTAAAAAGTTGAGCCACTAAATTTCCCACAAACTATTTGATCGACCTCGATTGTTTTTTTAGTCAATTAATGTGATTTATCATTTATATACCAGTTTACGGTTTTTTTTTAGTGAATTAATCACTTATAGAAATAAAATAGATATAGTAGTTTTTTGAAAGTGGAATTATTTGGTAAAGTCAATAAATTTAATAGGCACAACAATCAATAATATAATATAATAATCCTATATTGATGGTCATCTTCTTCCTTCAGACGTTGGTCGGCCATTTTATTTCTTTATTTTTCCCAGTAAGTTTTCAATTTGCAGGTTCAATTCAGCCCTTCCTACCAATAAATTTTTGTTGATTTATTCTTTAATTGCACTATCTTGGCATGGGCTGAAGCTTGCTTTTGAAATTTACAAAAAGTTTTGAAGTAGAAAAAAGAGAAGAAATTAATTTGTTGGCAGGGGCTTAAGCCCTCCATTCTCTCTTACTATGTCCGCCACTGCCTGGAGAGGAGGAGCCCCGGAGGAGGGGACGAGAAGCTGGTGTTCGTGGATGATGGAGGAAGCAGGCCGGAGCCGGGGTTGGATGATCTGCTGAGGGCTTCGGCCGAAGGATTGGGGAAAGGGAGCTATAAGGCGTTGACGGAGAGCGGAGAGGCGGTGGTGGTGAAGCGGCTTGTTGATTTGAAGCCTTTGAGCAGTGAGGAGTTTGTGAGAGAAGTGAGAGGGATTGCTGCGATCAGACACCCCAATTTGTTGCCGCTTCTTGCTTATTATCACTCCAAGGGTGAACATAGGCTTTTTCTCTACCGTTTTCTACCGCATGGGAATCTCTTCAATCGACTTCATGGTAATCTTGTTATCTTACAAATTAAACTGTGTTATTAGGGTTAAACCAATCTTATTTTATAAGTTCTAGGTAGAATAAATGTGTGTTACTGTTTTTATTTGTGTGACTCATTTCAATCTAGTGATGTTGCTCAGCTAGAAACCGTCGGTTTCGGTTTCGTGGAATATGGTTAGGCCCCTGAATGGTTCTTGCGGTTCCAATTTTTAACCAAAATTGATAGTTGAGTAACCAAAATTGATAGTTGAGGTTCGATTCAAAACTATCATTTTTTCTGACCTGAAACAAACCATTGGTTTACCGTTCGAAAATTTTGGAACTGAAACTAGAGCGCCTAGTTATGGTTTCAATAATAAGTTCGCCCAAAACTATGGCCAACAAGTTTGAATCGGCGGTCATCGGTCTTCTTTCAGGTAGCCATCGGTTCTGATTTAACCACCTATTTCAATTATATCCAAAAGAGGAGTAATACGTGAAATATGAAGCTAATTTTTTCTTATGAGTGAACTGCATAAAATAACCCTGACCTTTTCAAAAGTTTCACTCCAGACCTCTGACTAAAAAAAATATCGCCACATACCTCTGACCTAAACCATAATCACAAATGAGATATTTGTAGCCATTTTTCGGACTAAAAGGGCCTTATACCTTGAAGGGCATTTCAGTCAATTTCAGTCAATTTGCAGGCCTACTCTGCCGTCATGGTCACTTTTGCAGACAATAGGCTGCAAAAGTGACAACTCAAATGTGATGTTCCACATACTGTGGTGTTCATTATAGTTTGAATGAATTTATCTTGTTCTCTTCTCCCACTTTATTTCTCTCACTTCATTTCATTCTCTCACATTAGGTCGACATTCAGTTTCTTCGTCGTTTTTGGTTGTTTGGCTGGGTCGAGGTTTGTAATTTCCTCTACATTTTAAGGATATGAAATTATGTTATATTCTCTGACCTCAATTCATTCATCCCCCATTTTATTTCGTCTGATGCGTGTTCGGCTTATGTCAGTTCATTTTTCAATTTAAGGGTTATGTGTGTTCTGCTTTGGGGTGCAATTTTTTGTGGAAAGTAATTTCATAAATAATGACATTTTGTTTGGGTTTGAATTTCCAATTCAGGTGGCTATTGAATGTCGTCTTCAAGTTCGCAGTCGTTCGGCTCAAGTTGGAATTGGGAATGGCCTCGTCCACCTGTTGTTCTCTGTAGTCACGATGTCGCGGCTGAGCTTGTGACGTCAAGGACGACGGCCAATCCTGGCCGCCGTTACTATCGGTGTCCATTCTGGAAGGACGATGATTGTCGTTTCTTCCGTTGGTTTGATTCGGGTCTATCGCCAAGCCAAGACTCTTACTTTCAACGAATCAAGCTCGAACGAGACAGGTTTGAAGAACAACTCCGATGCAAGAGTGTTGCTCATGGTGAGCTTGAAGACAAACTCCGGTTGAAAAGTGACGAATGTGAAGATCTTAAGCGAAAATTGAGGTTGAAGACCGAGGAGTGTGCAGGTCTTCATTTAGAAATTTTTAGAACCAAAAAAACGTCCCGAATGCTGAAAATTGTAATATTATTTTTTTGCTTTGTAATTATTTTTCTAATGTGATGGCAACACTTTTTTCTTCCAATATGATGGGAATTTTTCTAAACATTTGAATTTCTAATGTAAGTATATCCCAACAATAAGTTTCACACAGTCGAATGGGGTTCCCGCCTAGGTAGGTACTAAACATTTGAATATTGTAGCTAAACATTTCAAGTTTTAGTTATAGTTTTAGTTAATCACCAATGAAGTACGCATCTTATGATGAAATACCACAATGCGCACAACACTTTAGTTGAAATAACACACCACGTTGAAAACTTTCTCCGAAATACCACCATACGTACATAGTTGACATATGCAGTACAAGGGCCTTCTCCTTTAGCATATCCCCAAAAAAATCGGTCATAATGTTGGATCCATAACATGCATAGCAAATACAAGTGCATTATCACGATGATCTATAACAACCACCGTAGGTGAAATCTGAGTAATGTTTGACAAAAAAGCCTTGAAGATACCACATGCGTAGCAAATACAAGATACCAGATACCATTGTTTACAAAACACCGAAAAAAACCAACACCATTTTCTCCCATTTTAAGGTTCCCAAACTAGACAAGATCGTGTATTCAATCCCGATCCCCTCGACGGCCACAGCGCTGCGGTTGTGTCCTGATCCGGCGTGTGCTAGGCCTTGGAACAGTCGTATTGGTCTACAACAAACAATAAACAGTTCAAATTGTCTTGATTTTAGGGTTCTAAAAGTGTAAGGTTGCTCTTGAATACTACTTGCAATGTTTATGAAATGAAAAGAGATCTTGACAAATACCTCCAGGTTGGACGCCGCAGGCCTGTCACCGCCGTCCGTCGTGGTTGGCGTATTGGTCTCACTGGGCTGTGAACTCTGGCCAACCTCGGTTCGGGCATCTACGCGGGGATCATTAGTGCATGTTCTTCGGTTATGCCCATCTTGTCCGCACCGACGACACCTGACTACATAGATTTGTCTCAGAGACTCTGATCCATTCGCATGTTGACGAACCTGGGGTTCTTCACGCCTCAGTTTCTTTGGCCGTCCACGTTGTCGCTTTGTCCTCGGGGGTGCCAGTTCAAATCCAACATCTGAAGACTTCGGCCAATTACCCATCCCATTGATTGGGTAGAGGACATTCTCGTACAGAAGCGTCATAGTGGACCGTAAATAGTAGCGGGATATATAGTCTGCTACATCCTTCCCATTCTTGTTGATTGTTGCGATGGCGTGAGTGCATGGGATCCCAGTCAGCTGCCATAATCTGCAAGAGCAAGTAAAGTCACGCATGTTCACTACATACTGGTCTGACGGTCCCGACACTTGGTACGAAGCCTCTCCGTTCCAAGTTGATCTCTAAGAAGAAGCCCTCGTCAAATACTTATCCACTATCTCTTTGATAACGGGCGGCAATGGGTGATCGTATGTGTTGATCCATTGGCCTTTAATCTGTATCCTCTCCATCTGACTTGTCCGGATCTCCTCCAGCATGGTGACAATGGCCAACTCCCGAGCAATTGCTATCTTCGAATTAAAGGTTTCACATATATTGTTCAGGATTATATCACAACATCCCTAGAATACCAGCAAATCATTAAAGGCTCATGCCGTTGCCCTTGAAACTGAGACCGTTGCCTCCTCTTCGGTCTAGGCTTTTGCCTTTGCACATTCGGTGTGGCTTCCTCAATCTCTTCAATGATGACTCCGGGGGGTTTACAAGCCCTTAAATTAAGAAGCTCTTGCGCCTCATCCTTCATTTTTTTCAGTATGGCTTGAGCCCGGGTTATCTCCACAACGTAGATGTGAACTAACTTTGTCGTTGTAGACGCCACTTTGAGGAAATCCTGCAGATGTGTTTCCTCGACAATGGGCAACAACGGGCCTCCGATTAAAACCCCTGTGCACTCATGACTGTACTTCAGATCACAGTAATAGAACTCACATATAATCTTCCTATCATACTTCAGCTTTAGTACCATGCTCGAGAGGTCTATAAGCTGGAATTTTTCTATGTTACAGAGATCGAAGTACGTCAAATGCCCACCAACATACTTTTTCGCATCATTCATACTGAAGAATGAACCTCCATGATGGAAAGCAATTGAAAACCTTCCAGGTGCATCCCCTATTAAGGCGGACAATAAGCGCACAGAACAAATCACTCAAAAATAAATACACAACGAAAATACATTTGTGGAGCCTGAATAACAAAATCAGTATCCGGATGATCAAAAATATATTCACACAAAATCAATTTTGTAAGAGTAAATCACAACCAGAGGATTAAAAGTTCACTTACTGTATTCATCCTCTGGGACGAAAAACTCCAGGTCAGGATCTCGGATATCCCAGGTTTCTTCTTCCACATCTATGACCACTGGTGGTGGTCGGCGGTATGGTGGCGATGGCGGGGGTGTGGGTTTGCTTCGACGGCGTGACGACGATTCACCGCGCTTCCGTTTAGGCGCCATTCATGCAAGATAGTTTTCACAGCGGGGAGAGTGCAGATACAATGAAGATGAAAACAATGTTGAGAATTGTTGGGTTTCACAATGGTTATAATTTTGTTAGACTTTTAGGCGGGTAGACGATGGAAGGCCGAAAAAATGGTATGTGAAATTTTTGAAACTTATTTCATAATTCACACAGGGTGTCCTGAATACGTGGCCGCCATCGTGTGGAATGGTCGTTTGAACTGCCACTGTAGCACCATCATTACTGAGACACATCTGACGTGCGGCCCGTCAAATCAGGCAGTGTGGCAGGTGGGATACAGGGCCGCCAATGCAGACCCATGGTGATATGACAAAAAAGCCCTTTTAGGGCTGAAGGGCATTTTGGTCCGAAAAACCTCATTTGTGATGATGGTTTAGGTCAGAGGCATGTGGCGATATTTTTTTTAGTCAGAGGTCTGGAGTGAAACTTTTGAAAAGGTCAGGGTTATTTTATGCAGTTCACTCTTTTCTTATTAGGCTTTGTCCATTATATATCCATATCAGTCTTGGCCTTAGAGTTTTATTTTTATATTAGAAATATACCTATTCAAATCACGAAATTTGTTCGAAGTTTTGGTCAGTTTTATAATATTAAAAATAAAATTAAATCTTACTGTAAATTTTAATTTGTTCAATCGTCTTTAGTAATTTTTTCAATTCTTAATAAGTTTTATACAATTTAATTTAATGTGTATTACCATAGTTTTAAGATTATTACGATCACGAATTCAATCAGAATTTCTAATTAATTTTAATATATATTTTGCAATTTTCTAATTAATAATTAAGTTATTACTTTATTTAGTATGCATTAGTATAATCAATCTTGGTATAAAATGGAGTAACAAAATTAATGGTGGAGCAGGAGGGCGGGGCACGAGGGAGCGGGTCCCCTTCCGGTGGAGCTCCCGTCTCGCCGCCGCGCGCGTGGCGTCGCGAGGGCGCTGGAGAAACTCCACCGCCACAGCGGGCCTAGCGACACCACAGCGCCGCACGGTAACCTGAAATCCTCGAACGTGCTTCTGAACTAGAAGGAGGAGGCGCTGGTGTGCGACTACTGGCTGACGTCCCTAGTCACGGCGCCGATCGCATGGTCTGCTTCAAAACCCCCGAGTACCAGCTCCACAAGCGCATCTCCAAGAAATCCGACGTCTGGAGCTACGGCTGCCTCGTGTTCGAGCTCCTGACGAGGCGGATACCGGCGCACTCGGCGCCGCCCGGGACAAACGGCGTGGAGCTGTGCGGGTGGGTGAATAGGGCGGTGAGGGAGGAGTGGACGGCGGAGATATTCGACCCGGAGATCGTGGTGAATAGGGGCGCCAACCAGTTGATGCTGAGGCTGCTGCAGCTCGGCATGAAGTGTTGTGAGAAGCTGCCGGAGAAGAGGCCGGAGATGGAGGAGGTGGTGGAAGAAGTAGAGAAGGTGAGCGCCGCCGTGGATTCTTCCTCTCTCACCGATGATTCTTCCTCTCTCACCGATGATTCTTCCTACTCGGTTAAGACATTTTAGTCCATCTTTTGTAATCATTTTGTGTTTTAGTTATTTTCAAATAATTACGTTATCAACGTTAATCGATTGTGGAACTATGTAAATTAGTGTAATTTGAAATTTCCTACCAACCAAATTAAAATTGACATTATGGCATCGAAAATAGATTATATATGTATCTAAGTTCGATGGCAAAGCAACACTGTCATATAGATTTTGAACTTGATACTCGTCTATTTTCGATTAGTTAAAATTATTTTTAAGTGGTTGCAAGTTCTAAGTCGGCAAACTTTCCAATTCCACTAATTTAAATTATGTGTTTAATAAAAATAAAAAATTGTGTTCATATTCAACATTTTTTTGTTTATTAAATTAAAAATTTAAATAAAATTTCACATTGACTATTAAGTAAATGATGTTGTGATCAACAAATATGTAATACCTCAATACTGAAAAAGACATGAAATGGAGTATAAGTATTTTTTTACTCCCTCTGTCCCCTAAATTTTGTCACAGTTTGACCGAGGGCACGAGTTTTAAAGAAATGTAATGGAGAGTGAGTTGAAAAAAATGGTAGGATATGGGTCCTACTTTTAAAGTACTAATAGTTTTATAATAAAATGTGAGTGAGAATAAGTTAATGGAATGTGGGGTCCATTACCAAAAATAGTAAAAGGTGAAATGTGATAAATTTTGTGGGACGGACGGAAAGAGAAAAATGTGATAAAATTTCAGGGACGGAGGGAGTATATTTTATAGTACTAAGATGTAAGTAGAATGAATTAATGAAATGTGACACATTTTTATTATTTATAGTGATAGATTGAATGAACCGGAATTTTAATTATGGACAAAAACTGGAACTCATAATGGCCGACGGAGAGAGCAAAGATTTTTTCAATAGATTATGCGAACTATCTGTGTTCACATTTAACTAGGGGTGGCAAATCGTGCATGTTGGATCATTATCGGGTCAACCTGTTAACGACACGACCCAATAAGGACAAATACGAACACGATCTGTTAAGAAAACCCCAAACCCGAACACGAACTCGGTCTGCTACCCTCAAACCCAAACCCGACACGAACCCATTAACAACACGAACCACCTTGGGTCAACACGACACGATAACAACACGACACGATAACAACACGACCTGATAACACGGTTAAAACCTGGTAACAACTGCTCTTTATTAATAAAAGTTGCAAAGCCTTAAATCTGATCACTAAGAGTCTAATTAAAAACCTAAAATCTGATTAACAGTAATATCAATAGATTCATAGCAACAAAATCCAACAAAAAAAGTACAATTTTAAAATACTAAAAAAATAATAATAGTATACTCCATCTGTCCTCAAAGAATAAGCATTTTGGGTTCGGCACGAGTTTTAATGCGAAATTGATAAAGTAAGAGAGAAGTAGAGAGAAAAGGTAATTAAAGTATTGTTAGTGGAGAATGAGTCTCACCTCATTAGAGATAAAAGAGTTTCCAAAATTATAAAGTGCATATTCTTGTGAGACGGAGTGAGTATTATAACTCCCTCCGTCCCGCTCAAGATGGCCACATTCTTGAGTGACATGTGATTTTAGGAAGTGTTGTTAGGTGAAATAAAGTAGAGAAGAAAAAGATAGTTGAATATTTGAATGATGAGAGAAGAGGTTATTTCCAAAATTGGAAAGTGGTCATCTTGATTGGGATAAACAAAAAAGGAAAGGTGGTCATCTTGAATAGGACGGAGGGAGTATTTCGTAACGGGTAACACGAACCCGACACGAACACGACACCAAATTTTCATGTCCTTAATGGGTCGATCCGATAAGTACACGAACTTAATAAGCTTTTACCCAATCCCATTAATTTCATGCGAATTTGTGTCGAGATATTGTGACGTGACAAAAATTGTCAGCATATAGTATTTAACACATTTAAGGGCATTAAAAGTAAATTTTAATGGAAAGATTAATTGGTATAAATTACCTTCCCTATGAGTTGCAATTGAAGTCTAGCAATTTATAGGGCGTGTGTGCAGTTTACAGAAGATCTCTGCAAATCGTCTCCGAGAGAAATGGTCAAAGGTTTCTTCGCGGTGATGATGAATGGCCGCTCAACTCAATTCAATCACTCGAATTAGTATGGAGTATATTTTTTAACTAAAATAAATTTAAGAAACCAGGGAAGAATATTGGTCTGTGAGTAAAGCAGAAGCAAAAGAAAATACCCAATTTTCCCTCTCTTTTTTTTGTGGGAAGTGATGGGCGATAAAGAGAAGAAGAAAAAGAAGAGAGGCGGGGCGAAGAGGAACATGGAAGTTGAGCAGAGGGTGGCATACAAAGCTGTTAGGGAATGGGTTTTCTTGGAGCAGTCGAATAGTTGTGGAAATTCATTGGATACTTGTGTTGTTGATGATGATTTTGGAGTGCAATGCTACCAGCCCAAGGAGAAGCTTGTCTTTGAATTTCACTGCCTTACAACATGCAGCGATGGATTCTTGTCCCCTACAAAGCTTGTCGAGAGAGCTCATCACAGAGGGGTGGGCTCATCTCTCTATATCTCTCTGTTGTTGCTTTTTTTAAATGAGAGGCTGAAGATTTGTTGACATGTTACCTTTTTGGATTTGAGTTTTCAGTGAAATGAATTGTGTTAGTGAATTTGTATAGGATAACTAGTATCTGAGATAGGTATTGAAATTCTTACCCCTTTGAGTAAAACTGTAGTTGAATCTTCAAGGATGGTGTTGCAGAGAAAGGAGCAATGACCTTCTTCAAGCTCTGTTGAAGTGTTTAGTTTTCAGCATGTGTAGCACATGATTTCATAAAGTGTCAACATGATAAGAACAAGCACATGATATCATAAACTGTCAACATGAGAAGAACAAAATCAGGAAGCATTTTCAATGTTTGCAGAAAATGGTTTTAAGTGGAGGAACAGTGTGGATGTACGGGGTTGAATTTTTAGAACTAGAAAAGGAATTTGTCTGCTTTAGATTACCACTTTTAGATCATTAACTGCTCCAAGTTAGGATTTAGGATATGGAGTAGGATTTAGGTGGAGATGCAAACTGACCTTGAAAATGTACACACTTACTTGCCACATAGTATTACCTGGTGCCTAAGTTTCTTGAAGAAGCTTTTTTCCGTACTAAATCCATGCCCTTGGAGCTTTATGTTCCATCTAATAACACTGATGTGTACAGTAACTACAGTTATTAGTTGGCTAATTTGGAATTGATGCCTCTATGTGCTAGCTTTTGTGCTTAAAAGAGAGTCACAACACCGAAATTCCAAGGACTGAAATTCATCTGGTTTGTCTTATTTTGAGCTTGTTTTTTTATCATCCCACACCTTTTATAAAGCAGTGACTGAAATATGAAGGAGAATATGGAAAGACTTGCTTTCACGTTTTTGTGGATACAGAATGATATTTATCATTTTGACTGATTGGTGTAGCCTGATGTGTGTTTTCACCAAATGGTTTATGAAATCTCTTGTTAGTTGTGTGTGGTGTGTACTATGCATCCAGAAAGCCGGTAAGTTTCACACTGGTTTGATGTTGTGGGTTAAAAATATAATTTTCTTCTCACATGTTACTCTTGTTTTATTCTGTAGTGACTTAGAATGTTATGTATGTATTGGCCTCTTCCTTTTGAGTCTTACAATAGGATCATAACAATGTTACTACTTCAATGCATTTCTTATGAATAATTCATTTGGAATAAAGTTGAAAGTGACTGAATGTTTAAAGGCGTGGAACAGGTGAAAGTGTTGGCTTTGACAGATCATGACACAATGTCTGGCATCCCCGAAGCCATGGAAGCAGCTCACAGACTTGGCATCAAAATTATTCCTGGTGTTGAAATCAGTACAATTTTCTAGTCAAGGTTGTTTATTCTTAATTTGGGTTCTGTGCTCTGCTCGACAAAACAAAAGTGATTCTAATTCTCACACTTATCATCATCTTGTACTTTATTTAGTTTACTTGTCCCTTTGCTTCTGCTTTATGTTTTTCTTGTGCACTTGCGATCATTTATCATTGCATATTATGGACATTTAAATAAGTTTTGCATCTCAAAAAAATAAAAGTAAGTTTACAGTGTTTTATTGCTACTTGCTTTATCCATGACTATCTTATTGATGTGTGTGGAATTGCTCACAGAGGGGATTCAGGAGTGCAGGAATCGGTTCACATCCTTGCTTATTACAGTAACTGTGGTCCTACAAATTCTGCAACACTGGAGAAGTTTTTAGGGGATATTCGGGATGGCCGATTCCTCCGTGCAAAGAACATTATTTCAAAGCTGAACAAACTCAAGCTGCCAATTAGGTGGGAAACCGTGACAAATATAGCAGGAAAAGGCATTGCACCCGGAAGGCTTCATATTGCCCGTGCTATGCTTGAAGCGGGACACATAGAAAATCTGAAGCAGGCATTTGCCAGTTATCTTCATGATGACGGACCTGCTTACTCAACGTAATATTTTTTTTGTATTGTCATTTATGCTTTAGAATGGTAACCGATGTTTCATCAACAATTTTAATTACTAATTGTCTTGGTATTGTATGTATGTCTCAGCGGAAGTGAGCCCATTGCAGAGGATGCAGTGCGTTTTATATGTGAAACCGGGGGTGTTGCAGTATTGGCACACCCATGGGCTCTGAAAAACCCTTCTGCTATAGTCAGGAGACTTAAGGATGCTGGCTTACACGACATAGAGGTTTATAGAAGCGATGGAAAGCTGTCAGGTAGATAAATTTCTTTTCTTCAGCTAATTCTGACTGAAACTGTTTTAGATGACGCCTGATGTCACACCAAGTAAATGATTGAAGTTGAGACTTAAAGATGTTAATTAGTCTATATATTGCTACTTATCCCAATCTATGGAATGAAAGAAAGTGGGGAGGTTGTAGAAGTTGTGAAAATAGGCCTCAGTAGAAAAGTTTAATGAATAGGACTAAAAAGTTTTTTAGGGCAAATGTAGAAAATTAATTTTGGACTTTTGTCTAATATGAAATTGAGAAAAATTAAGGCCGTCATATTGTTTCTATTGTACTAGACACGCAAATTGTACGTACTTTCCAGTACATAATTTTGGTTTGGTTGTATGCAGAATATAGTGATCTAGCAGATACACACGATTTGTTGAAGCTCGGAGGATCCGATTATCATGGGAGGGGGGGCTATCAGGAGTCAGATGTGGGAAGTACTAGTGTTCCTATGTTGGTTGTACAAGAATTCCTTAAGGTCGCTAGACCAATCTGGTGTAACGCCATTCAAGAAATACTTGAGAACTACATAAAAGATCCTTCTGACTCAAATTTGCAAGGTATCGTCAAATTCGGAAGAATGGCAACGTCCAAGACAAGTTTGAGTTTGGGCAGTGCGGGCGACTTGATTAACCAGTGCTTGGTGTCATGGCTAATCCCAAGAAGAACGAGAGAATTCTGAGTTTGAGGCCATCAAGTTAGAGTTGGAAGCCCATGCTGAAACAGGTAGATGTTGAACTGCATTTTTCTTCAGTTTTGTTTCCTCACATACAAGAGCCTAATCCGTATAGTTTGAGGAGAATTTCCAGAAAATAGGCTTACTTTCTTTATGTTGTATTCATAATTTCATGTCAAGTTTCTGTTGCAAGTATTCTGTATTAGAATGCTTCAAAATTTATAGAGTTTCTCATTATTTTTTAATTTGTTGCCAGTTCAATCCCAGAAACTCAAAACCCAGAATTTGCAAGTGAAAAAAAGCTGAGCTCTCTATATTCTGAAAATGAACAAAGTATACAAAATCAATTACTACAAAAACAAGGCAAAACTGTCGAGAAATGAGCACAAATTCGAAGACGGAATTGATCAACACATTTTGATGGTTATGAGTGAAACAAGAGTAGTCATGTCAAGCACTTCGCTGCCCTTTCTTCATTTCATGATAAACCACAAGACATCATCTGAGTTTCCCTAGTCCGACTTTCTTCTTTAGTGCCTTCTTCCCATGATAAACAAACGAATCGACTATCCCGGCTACTGTGAATACACCTGAAAGATAAGGAGGGAGTTTAAGCAAAGATGAGGATGTGGTTTATTTAGATGAAAGGACACTGATGGAAAGAGGCAAGTTACCTCCTATTATGGCACAGATATGTGTCAAGAAGTGGAGGAAGGCCGTATGCTTCTCAGTATAAGTAACCTGTAAATCACAAACACATTCAATTGTTTGTACATAAGTTTTAGCTTGGATGTCTATCTATTTGAATTCTAAACCGACCTTGATAGGAGACAGGTCGTAAAAGAAGAAAACTCCGGGGGGAGATCTGTAGTGGTCCATATCGGAATTCTTGAAGTGTTCGGTAACTGAGAACTGTATATATCGTGGTATTATGTCATAATACGGCAAAAGTCAGAACAACGATTAAATGAGATTATCTGTATTGAATGACTTTTAAGTACCTGATTTGACTGGATTGTGTGCCCTCTAATGTCAGTGTATATGGTCGGAACCACCTGCAAAAGTGAATTGAGAATCTTAAGGAAAATGAATCACAGATCACCCAGTGGGAGGAGGGGGGACGAGAAAGACAAAGGGAATACAACAGGATGTTCTGATGAACACAACACTGCAAGGCAGAACTATATCAGTTTGCTGATACAGGAATATCGGCTGGCATCACAAAACATGATGATAGTCAGGAACTAAAATTCATGGATCAACAAACTAATATTGAGTGAGGAACTGATATGTTTTGCGCTGCCGACCGATATTAATGTATTGGCGTGAATTGATATTGCTCTGTGCTCTAACTTTAAGAAGAGTTCTGAAATGAACCAATTTCCTTAGGCAGTATCCAAATACTTCTGTCAACTTAGTTAAATTAAATACTACCAAATGTAATGATTAAAACAAAACCAGCATATCGTCAATGGTATGGGATAGTTTGTTCAAGGGATTCAGTACAAAGATATCTAGGAAGAATAGAAGCTACTCAGAATTGTTAAATCATCATTGAAGTTATATGTATACTTGTACATAAAAATGCAAGAAATAGTCAAATATTCAGGAGCTTATGAATTAGAAAGGGAATATCAAGGGGGATGAAACATTAGCTTGAGAACACTGACCTTAATAAAATACTGATACACACCATTTGATGATGTTTGCTCCCATTGCACCCTGCGTATCAATAGAAATGTTTGTTAATTACACAAGATTATAAAAAAGAAAGAACGCCTCGATCACAAGCTTCTCCTGTTTCTCTTTGTTAGATTATTGTATTCAGTTAGGGATGTAGACAAAGTACTCCATCCGTCCAGTATTCCTTTTTGGGAAGTACCAGCTAAGTTAAGTCATTTCTTTTTTTGACAAAAAACAAAACATCTAATCAATTTTACTTTATTCACTCTTCTACTTTTTTCTTCCTCCTATTTTATTTTATCTTCATTCAACTCATTTAACATATAATCTCCGTGCCCAAAAGAAATGTCTCAACTTAGTTGGGACGGAGGGTGTAGTTCTTCTATGAGCACTTAAAGAAATTTGACAGGAGTGAGACCCGAATGAGTAGGAACTAGGAAGCACAATGACAAACACCAATAAAATGATGAGGCACTATAACAGGTTAAGTTGAAAAGTCAGGATCATTTTTGAATGAAACTTTCAGCCTCAATGTTATAGAATCATCCCTCATGAACCCATCCTTCAACTGCTTACTATATCTGTGATAGTTTGAGCATGTCGATCAAAGTTTGAAGAGCATACTCATCAAGTGGGTTTACAATCTTAGGAATAGCATCCCCAAAAGCTAACTTGTTAATTTTGTGGCTTATCTGCATCACATGTCAAAAAAGCATTAGAGTAACCAGTGTTAACAATTCAGATTCAGAAAGATACTAGAAATACAACAAATTCTTACATTATAACTCTCTGTCTGTAAAGCTATCAAATCGAGCAGATTCATACTTGAATGATGAAAGCTTTTCCCGGTAGCAAAATGAAAATTCCCAGCTACTTTGTTAACCTCCAGAGATCCATGTATATTACATCCCTCACCCTCTTCATCTTTCACTTTCTGAACAAAACCTTCTCGTTTGCACTATAAACCATAGACCATATCAGAAAAGACAATTATTCGACGGAAAGTGTAACTAGTAGGAGGTCACATTAAACATCTATGCTTTTAGTTTTCAAGATGGTCAGACAATTTTCAGATATTAACATCAACATTTCCACACAACCATGATTTCCAGCCATTTTGATCAACTAACTTTTAATAAACTCAGTGAATAATTTTAACATAATGCTTGTTACGCAACAGTTAATGTTATCAAACCTACTCCTACTACTCATAATAGGACTAGGTTTATACTCTTTTGATTTTAAAGCACTTAAATTACGTATGACATGGAATGCAAATACAAAACTTAATCAGGGTTGTACAAAGGTGCAAAACAGCTTCTCTTAACTACTGTGAACATGAAATGTGTTTGCTTTGAGAAACTGAGACAATAACAAATTCTGTCGGCTGTATTGTCTATTTGTCTGGATCGCAATATCTTTTTAAAAACCAAAAGATTCTTGAATAGTATGGACCGTATGTAAGTATAACAAAAATAGCACTTTTTATTGTCAGAATCAACTCAAGTAAATTGCTACTAGCTCTGATTGCAAAAGGACATGCCAAAAATGCAGAAAAGTAATTTTCAGACTTGAGATTTTAGGCATAATTATTGTAAATTCCCATGAGTACATCCCCAGATTATCTGGTCATACAGATCTACCAGTAAGTTTAGAATGTAGCACCTGTAATCTACAGTTGATCACAAATAAGGAAATTAACGGTTTCATTTGCAAAACAAGACACTATTGTGACGGCAGCAGGTTTCACATTTTATCAGAAAACAAAATTGGGGCCAGCCACTGCACAACATTATACAAATTTACAGAGAACTCCATAAGTGAGATCATGAATCAATCAAACCTGATCAATCAAATCAGGATCTGTCATTCCCCAGCCTTTCTTACGATATGCTTCACGAACCTCTTCACAGGAATTGCAGCAGTGATCATCAGACTGCAAGAGAATTACAAACAGCAACCAACCATAAATCCATGTGCAGAAGTATGATGTGATTGGATCAGCATGCGAAGATAGGGATCACACAGCATTATATTTCACAGAAACGAATTCCAAAAGACTCTGATTTATGAAGAAACGAATCAACCTAAGATTAAGATACATATACCTACGATAAAAGAGCTGCTATCATACTATGTAAGTTCATAGCCAAAGTTTTCATGTACAGATTAGTTTCCATCTCCACAGTCTATATGCACCATAACATTGCCATTTGCCAGTAGTATTTATTTTGGCTTAGAACCGAATTCTTTGCAAAGGATGGTTCTAATTTCGGAAAAAGTGCCCATAGATACTATCAAGATCAAGGAAGAGCCGATTGTATCCATTGAGCAAATATGGGTTCGATCAAAATTTACTTTTCCGGAGTACCAAAAGCAAGCATGACATCATTATGAACATAAAGTCCCAAGGTATGGAATCCCAAAAAGAGGCTGGCCCAACTTAAATGAGATCCGCAGATAAAATTATTGGAAATTACGTTATAAGAAACCAAAAGTGAAACTATGCTGGTCATTTGTCCAAGAGAAGAGAAATTATTTAAAATTTCCTCAGTGTGAATTTTTTTCCAAACTCTCTCTCTTATAGTCATGCTATTTATCAGTTAAAGTTAACAATAAGTGTTGATAAGAAGGATAATAATCCAACCATACATGGATAATCTATGCTCAAGCAGTGGTGGCGGTGCATTATCTTAGCTACAGCAGGTCAAATTTTTAAACAACATACAGATATCCAATTAACTGCCTCTATCTGAGATAAAAAGAGACTTAAACAATGGAAAACGACACATGAAAGATAGAAATACCGTTTCTGCACCAAAACATGAACCACAGTATGCCTCGTTGTGCTCAAGTCTGCTACCATCTTTCTGCAAAGGCTTCTCAATCTGAATTGACCAATACACAACAAGGGATTAGAGTATGAAAAGAACATGTGTGTGTGTGAGAGAGAGAGAGAGAGAGAGAGAGTGGGGGATAAAGACAGCCTTGAGAATACTAATTTTGCAAGATAAAAATAAAACCAGCCCGAAATTGGTTACCACACTGCATGGTATATATATTTATCTTCAACCTCAGTACAATTTTTTAGCCGCTAGAAAGATTCCTTAAGTATGTTAACAGAGTACGCATCAAGTTTGCATTAAAGCAAATGGAAAATAACTAAGCTCATAAGTTAGTATCATATCAACTAACACCAAAAAAAGCAAATTCCAAATCCCATTAGACAGGTGATCTTTTTGCCAACCAGGTGCATTTTCCTCTGGGTTTTCGTCAGGAGGGTTTTAATGAGGCTCAGCCTCAAGGGTCCAGCTTTTGTACTCTAAGGTTCTCTGGTGTTTTTCTTTCTCTTTTTATAATATGATCTTATTTGCCAAATGCAATTTGATGCTACTAATAATTTTCTACAGTCAATCTATCCAGCAAGACAGTCTTTCAGAAAGAAAGAAGAAATTAAGCTTAACAATTTTCATTTAAGACGAAGAAGCTCAGCAAATTTATTCAACTCCATGCTGGCACTCAATTACTAATATCATAATTCATAACCCATACCATACATAAACAGAATTAAATCTGCAATGCAGGTCCTGACTAACACATGGCAGAGGACAATCAATGACAATCCAAAAGACAAGTTAATGCCACGATAACTCATAAGGGCATGAAAAAAAATCATGTACCTTGGGTGCACCAATTCCATCTTTCCTCACTTCTATCACATTTCCATGGGAATCAATTCTCTTCTTCATAATGTCATGTCTCTGCAAATTTATTGCAACACGCTACATAAATAATCTGAACATATAGAGGATAAAAAGGCTAATAATAGCCTATTCTACAAGCTCGAAAGTGAGGCTTTTTAAAAAATTGAAGACAGATGGACCAAAGGTATCACATACAATGTCTAGATGTTGCTCCCCGCTGATATCCATGGCATCAAGACTCAGCAACGTGCATGGAACGTTTGGAAATGTTACATCAAACTGCAATCAGATTAACAATTTAAGATGTGAGGATAGTAAGTCTCACGACTCATTAAGACAGATGAAAGCCTTAAAAAGTCTTCCTAGCAGGTATTCAAGCTTCCCCTCAGTACAGTAAAAGAACACAAATCATCATGAGCATCGTTTAAGGCTTATCAATTAGGTAAATTAGGAAATCAGCAGTCTATCAAGTTTGATAAGATTCATTGCTGAAGATTACGCGAAAAGATTTTGAACCTAATATGAGATATTGAGTATCAATATGCCATGGAAAATGCAATCTCCATAGATACTTGAAAGAAGACAATCATCTTACATTGATGCGCAATTTTCCTCCCCTAGTTGTGTCCACCACAAGCTGTGTACCTGTAACTGTGTGGAGGTATAAACCTGCCAGTTAAAAGGCAATTAATATGATATCCTATTTAGGTAGAAAGAAACATGTAAATTCAAAAAGAACACAAATGCACACAGAGGTGCTTTTTCATAGGTCTACTGTAATCAATGAAAATATGCTATGTTTTCTTGATCACATATGTATGGCATTTTCATAGAACATCTTCATCATTTTAATGATCAGAATTGATGCAATACCAAGTTTTAGTGGATCACTGATATTAATCCACTAGAAAAAAATAAAATAACAACTTAGAACAGTCCACATTAGGTTATTGCTTCACCAAAAATTTAAGATTTCCTATCCCAGATTTAGATTTTGCACAAACTTGATGTGAAAAGCCCAGAGAAATTCCATCCGCATATACCTTCTTTCTCCTTCTTAACAGTTACCATGATACTAGCGCTATTTAGTACGTTTCTCATCCTACTAATCAAGCCAAACTTGGTTCCAATTCAGATTTTTCTACGTCAGCCGACAGCTTACTAGCAGGTCAACTAGAAAAACTTCAAATGCACAACAAAGCACCTCCTTGACATGACAGATCAGTCATCAAAATTCTATCAAAGTAAGAACCTAACCTCAGAAAGTTTACCATCTTCATATACAGAAAGTAAAACATAGCAATCTGATAAGCTACAATTTCCAAAGAGAAGAAAGACGACAAAAGGGAAACCAAACATAAGTTAACTAGATCAAGCCACACAATCCTCCTCTACTAATATCTGTTCAAGTACTAACAGCATAGTTCTCTCTTACACAATTTATATAACCCTGCCCAGATCAAAACATAGGCTTCATATTAAACAATCAGTGAAGTTGAAGAATACATACTGAATTCCGAGATGACGAGCAAACCAATGAAGAAAGAGGAGACGAGGGTGATAACACCTCCAGATAGCGAACGGCTGTAGAAATCCTCATTGACCTTGGGGTATGCATCCAAATTCCTCAACTTATTGAACATTTTATCCATGGTAAAATTACAAAGGAAGCAGGAATTTCTGTAATAAATCAACGATATATTCGACAGACCAAAAGATCTATTCTTTTTCTAGTTCTTGATTTGTGGTGCCGGAGCCGAACGAGGGAGAGATTGATCGGCGGCCGGCAACGGAGAAAAAAAAAGGAGGGTTTGACTAAGGAGATTAATCAACCCTTCCTTTTTTCTCACATAAAAAAGAAGATCTCAGCAAGGATTCGAATTGCGTGTGATCCTGCTGCTATCTATTTATACAAGTTTGAAATTTGGGTCAATTTTTCTTCAGATTTTCTTCACCTATTGGGATTTAACGCTCTGCGATTATTTTGCGGGAATGTATGATTAACAATTGAGGGGGTTTTGATTATTTGTACTGTTTCAATCCCTACGTTCGTCAAATGTCTACGCCTCGTCATAGGATTTTGTCTTTTTATTTTATCTTTTACTACTCCATTAATTAGTAAAAATAATTTATAACTATTTGCTCCCTCAACCCACCATTAATTATCACACTTTGAGTCCATAAATATAATAGAAAAAGAAAATGGATTGAAAATTTAACGTAGAGTAAAGGCCAAAATTAGTCCTGCACATATGGTCATTTTATGTTTTTGGTCCTAAACATTATCTTTTGGATTTTTTTGTCCTGAACATATGAAAATTTGATCATTTTGGTCCTGGACTAACTATTACGTTAAAAAAATCCATACATTACTTTACTCCACATTCAAAATACATACCTTACTACCAAGAAATTCAAACATTACTAAATCTATTGATGTCAAATAAAGCTTTTACATCATGATTCCACTCCACATTCATGCCAAAATACATACATTACTTCAACTAATCAGTTAGGATTTAAGAGTAAAAGCCAAAATTGGTCTTGAACATATGATCATTTTACGTTGACCGTTAGTTTTTAACGGAACAGTTAGTCCAGGACCAAAATGATCAAATTTTCATATGTTCAGGACCAAAAAATCCAAAAGATAATGTTTATGACCAAAAACGTAAAATGACCATATGTTCAGGACCAATTTTGGCCATTACTCTTTAATGTAATATTTGTCCTCCCTTTAATATATTAGTTTTATAATAAAATACAGATGAGTTAAAAATTAATAAAATGTGAAGTTCATGAACAAAAGTAGTAGTTCCTCCGTTCCATAATAGTGGATGCGTTTCTTTTCTGCACACGATTTAAGAAAGATTATGTTATGTGAGTTAAATAAAGGAAGAAAATAAAGTAGGAAATGAAAAAGGTAGAGAGAAGAAGAGAGAACAAAGTATACTAAGAAAAAGTAAAGTAAGTGAAAAAAATATGTTGACTTTTACTAAAAAAGAAATGACTTCACTACTATGGAACAGATAGAATAAAAAGTAAGTGTGACAAGTATTGACAGACAGACCGAAAAGGAAACTAGTGACCGGTAATGATGGACGAAGGGAGTAATATTAAATGTTTGTCATTTATAGGTGCAAATCCAAAATACTCCCTTTGTCCCGTAAATATATGCCGAATTTCCTTTGTTGTCCATCTCTTATAAATAGTTTATATCTATTTATAGAAACATTTTCTCCTTTTTTACTTTATCATTTATAGGTCTCACCACCCGCTACATTATTTCAACTTTTTTTTTACATTATCCCTTACTTTACTAATTATGTATTAAAATTCGTATCTCCAACTAGTCTATTTCTATGAGACGGAACGAGTATAATTTTTGGCAGATGCATTAGACATAAAAGTATTGTAATTCGTAGCTAGAGTTGTCAAGTAGATCAACTCGACTCGATTGTAAAGTATTATTATCAGAGAAGAAAAAGTGATGAAAAAGTTTATAATACAAATAAGACTAATTTTTATGAACAGTCCCAAAATGAATGTGAATATATTCTATCAATTTTTCTTTAGATTTTTATACTTCTTAGTTATGGGGAGTGTTATATTGCTAACTTCATACTTAATTGTTAATTACAGTAAATAATAGCCATTAGATATTCAAATCAAGGGCCTAGATCATCAGCCTCGGAATGTCAATATCATCAACAAAAAAACGTCAATAAGGGTATTAAGGTCAATTTACAACAAAATTAGTTGTAACTAACTCAATGTTGTCAAATAGCGGCTATAGCGGGGATATTGCGCTATAGCATATCAGTTTTTAATGAAAACGCTATCGCCACACCGATACGTAGCATTTTTCTGTGGCGGCCGCCATACCCGTGGCGGTCGTGGCGCCATAGCGCTACCATATCCCCCAATAGCGGTATTTTAGCCCAATTTTGACTTTTTGGTGCTAATTTTGACTTTTATTGGGCTTTTTATTTTTTAATTTAATTTTGTATAGGCCCAATCAGCCCACCCCAATAATTCTAACCCCAATAATTCTAAACCCTAAGTCCACAACCCCAATCTGCCGTTTACCAAAAAAAAAAAAAACCCAATCTGCCGTTTTTCATCTCTACTCCTTCAGTCCTTCCACAATCTGCCACCCACCGTCGCGCCGCCACCTGTTGCAGCCTAGCCAGCACCCGCCAGCACCCTCCAGCCCCACTCAGTGACTCAGCCTCCGCCCAGCCATACAGCCCTTCCTATTCACAATCTGCACCCTACAGCCCCTCCTATTCACAATCATCCCCACTAGTAAAGTCAAATGCAACTTTTGCAACAAAGAGATGAACGGGGGCATCACAAGAGCAAAAGAGCATCTGATGGGCAAGAAAGGAAAGGTTGCCCTATGTCCTAGTTGTCCGAAACAGGTGCGAGATGAGCTTTGGGATCACTTCCAATCCAAAAAAAAATTTTGAATTCTATTTTCTAATTTGGAAACATATATGATTGTGTAGCTACTTGGTGGTCTATGTTTGGGAAAGACACTAGGCTTTTGCAAAAGTTTGCAATCAAAATCTTAAGTTTGACATGTAGCGCTTCCGGTTGTGAGCGCAATTGGAGTGTCTTTGAGCAGGTTAGTACTTTACTACTTAATGTACTTTTTTTTAAAGATTACTTACTGTACTTATAGTGATTTAGTTTCTAATAATATTTATAAATAACAATTATGTGATTAATTATATTTATTTTGTAGATTCATACAAAAAAGAGAAATAGGCTCGAGCATAAGAGGATGTAAGATTTGGTTTATGTGAAATATAACCAAAAATTGCATGATAGGAACAAGCTTAGTGCAACCGATGAATTTGATCCTATTATTCTCGATGATATTGATGAGTGCAATGAGTGGCTAGTTGGGGAGTTGGATGATGATGATGATGATGATGATGATATTGATGGTGGTAATCATTTGGTTCATGATGACGATGATACACTTGATTGGAACATGGTGTATAAGGCTTCGGGTGTTGGAGAGCCTAGGACATATATTAGGTCAAAGAAGAGGAAAGAATCTTCTACATCTAGTTCAAGTTGTCTTAGAGTTTCTAAGAAAAAAGAACCTATCATACCTAGAAAAGGGAAAGGGAAAAGGAAAAGGCTTGCGCTTGTAGATGACGGATCGGAAGAGGAAGAATTTGAGGATAGTGTAAGTGGAGATCAAGAGGATGAAGCAATGGAAGATGAAGATGAAATGGATGACGATGATAGTGATGATGATGAGCTAGAAGACTATGTTGAGCTTGATGATTGATGTCTATTGAGCTTATCATGGTTTTATGTTTTGTTGAACACTTGAACTAAAGACTTTAATTGCTAGACTTTTATATAATTGTTTTCTATTTTATGCTTTATTACATGTTTTTAGAGTTTTTTATGTTATATTTTTATTATTTTCTAATTTTTTGAATTATATATGAATATATAAATATT
Organism: Salvia splendens; assembly: GCF_004379255.2. NCBI lineage: Eukaryota > Viridiplantae > Streptophyta > Magnoliopsida > Lamiales > Lamiaceae > Salvia > Salvia splendens. Next base: position 36,816,817 of record NC_056036.1, on the reverse strand, counting down.
ATTTTATATATTTAATTAATGACCGCTATATCCCGCCATACCGATACGCTATATCCCTGTGTCATTTTTCGGGCGAACCGCCATGAACCGCTATACTGCTTTGACAACATTGAACTAACTTTTGAAAAATATCTCATAACATTAAAACGCATATAATTTTCTCGATTTAAATTATTTTTTATGCATAACATATATCAAATTAAAAATAATTTCATAAGGATTCTAACAAGATCTCACTTGCATATGTTCCGATGTCAAAATTTGAATTTTTTTTGAAAATTTTCATAAATTTTGTTAATAGTTTTATATGGCATATAATATGTTAATACAATGCTTGTACAATGTCAATATGAAATTGTATTGATATTGTCATGCCTTTGTGTTGATGTATTTCATACCTTGTATTGACATTGTGTTTCTAAGAGCATCTCCAATGCACGGATGTCCCACTCGGACATCCACTAGGACTTCCCAAAACACCTCTTGCCACGTCACTAGGACTTCCCATCCCACTGCCACGTCACTAGGATTTCCCCTGCACAATCCGCCCTTCCCATCGCCCTTCCCACTAGGACTTCCCGCAATAAAAAAATCACAAATTCACAAATAAAGCAATTTACGTTTACGGAAATAAAATTTCAACACGAATACGAACGGGAAAAATTAACAACTTCATTAAAAAAACATACATGATTCGAAAAAAAATTACATAGTAATAAAACAAAAAAACGAGCCGTATATATAGAGTTTAAAAAAAATTAATACCGGACGTCCGACCCACGCCACAATGGCGGACGTCCGCCCGCCCGTCGCCCGGACGTCCGAGGACATCCGACGTCCTTACGGTACGTCCGTATCCGAGTTGCTTCGTTACAATGGCGGACGTCCCTGTCGCCCGTCGCGGATGTTCGACCGGACGTCCGCCATTGGAGATGCTCTAAACCCTAAATTTAATGATTTCTATTATCTTTTTAATATTAAAAAATAAAAAAAAAACGAAATTACACATGACAAATTGTAGACCACAAGATTTCTAAAATCTTATGCTCTTAAATTAGTTGTAATTAGCAATTGATCACTCTCCTCTTGATTATAATATTATTTAATTTTAGAATTTTTATAGTTCGGATTAGATTTTTTTAGATAAGACTTTGGATTGAATTTTCAGACAATTCGTTATTTTATAGCATTGGATTACATCATATTGTAGTCATATTAGACAACATTGATAGCACAAAAACAATTAATGACAAGAATATGACGTTGGTCCAACTTAACTAGAGATACTACTATTATTTATATTTGCACATTAAATGCATAAAATGAAATTCTAATAGTATAGTTGATAGCTGGAGCCTAAAGCTAGACACCATATTGACATTTATACAAGAAACCTAGTAACTGAACTGCTAAGTGTATTTTTCTTCAACTCACTATAATCACAGTTATGGCAGGGTTAGACCATGGAAGTTCTATCAGGATCAAAGAAAGTTGAGCTCTACTATAAGCACACAAAATTCTTTATACAAGAACTTCATATGGCCACCAAGATCATCTTAACTCTTTAAGAGCAATTGTTTGCAGTCACCTGCCTCTTCACTGTCTATCAAGTTCTTCATTACAGGTGTACTTGTGTCAGAACCCCGTACCTACCAGCGCACAAGACTATCTCGTTAGTTACACGTGTACTTGGTGATAGACAGACATTAATTGAAAAGCTTACCATGCTTGGCAACTTGAATGGCAGTGAATCTTGGGCAGATGCAGGGGATGACTCAGAAGGTCTGTGAAACAGCAAGTGTGCTACCGAGCGGTCTATAGGATTTGTATCCGTTTCAAAATCCACGAAGCTGTTGTGCCCGGGACGGACAAAAGAGAGTTAGCATGTAACTTAAGTTTAAGTGGCCTGGAGGCAAGGGAGTAATCTTCAGCTTAGTGCACTATAAGGAACATTCATGCTTTTATAAAGGTAGATTAACATACAATAATGCAGGGAAGAGTTCTCATACCTTTTTGTTCCTTCAGCTACTAATGTTCCACTGGCATCTCTTACAACATCAAAGCTGCTGTTTGAGTTTGCATGGTTATGCCTTTTTGCAGCACTCCGTGCAAGACGGTACAAACTGTCTCTTATGCATATCTTCGTTCTTAGATCCAACTAATCCAACAATGGACACAGATAATTCAACAAACCAGAATGTGTAACAAGGTAAGATGTTTTATACTCAATGAAGAATGTGGTGATCATGATAGAATGGACACCACAGTTGACACAGTGTTCTTGGTCACAAAATAACATGGACCAAACAGACAGTCTTTCCTTAACCTAATAAATTTAATGTATAAGCATCTGTTATACTATTAATTTGCTGCATCTGGTTTCTTCCATGCTTTTAGGCAGTTATATAAATTCTTTAATATCACTATATGTACTCCGAAACTATTTACTCCTCGTCCACTTCAGACAGTCATTCGACATTTCATTCAAATAAGGGCAAATTGCCTATAAAGTCATGAACTTTCAAAATAGTTTGGATTTTCCCGTGAACTTTAAATGCTGCATGAAAAGTCATGAACTTTAACAAACTGTGTAAATTTCTCATCCGACCCGACCGAATAGATTTCCTACACAAACTTATCCTACGTGGCGCGCCGGAGGCGTGACTTGGCAACTCAACTAATTCTGATTGTTTCTCTTCTATCTTTAGAACCTTTGACCCCGGACTTATCACAAACATACAAGTAGCACAAATGAAAACATACAAATCGAATTCAACATACAAATCGACATAAGCATTCAAATCGAATTCAGCATAAAAGTAGCATTAATTCCACAATTCAAATTGAACCATAAACTTGTCATTTGCCAAGTCACGCATCCGGCGCGCCACGTAGGATAAATTTGTGTCGGAAATCTATCGGGTCGGATCGGATGGGAAATTTACGCAATCTGATAAAGTTCATGACTTTTCATGCAACATTTAAAGTTCACGGGAAAAACCAAACTATTTTGGCAATTTGCCCTTCAAATAAATATCTAAGGGTACTGCTCAAACTATTTCATCAGCATGAAAGGCAGTCATTGATGTGCACAGAACTACAATTTTGAATTAGGCCTCATGAGCATGTGATTGTGGCAAATCCTTTCCCAGGCAAATCTCAATGACAGGGCTATTTCAATCTACAGGGCCTAATAATGGAAAGTAATAAACTTCAACGACAAATTGTTGGTAAGATGAGACAGAACCCTAGTTAAAATACAAAAAATAAAATGAATTCGGGACATAATCCGATTTTCAGAATGTATATCATGTAAAATGTCAAAATGTATGTCATGTAGAATTTCAGAATGTATGATGTACTGCACTACTTATATCAAGTTAGCATGCATGCAGCAATTTCAAAGTGGACAGACTTCAGCAAAATAGTTTCACAAAGACTGGAAAGCTACATAAAATAGACTAGCAGACTTTGAATTAAGTTAGTATCAGCAAAAAGGAGTATCGAACTTCACATACTCTATCTGTGTGCCACAATACTGGTAACTAGTTTTTGTCCTTTATTCCAGAAGAATGATACAGTGCCCTTTTTGTGATTGACTGTGAAGTTAGTATTCATAATCTTAGGACCAGATGATACCTGCTCCATAACCAGCTTAAGCTGGCGAAAACTAGCTGCTCCAAGAGAAGCATCATCCTTTCCAGAACTTGTTGAGCTTTCTTGAACATTTGAGGATCCTAATTCTGCTGGAATGAAGTGGCGTACTTCTGCCAACTCACTATGATTCTCTGACTTATCTTGGGTATAATGCGCTTCTTCGGTCATAGAACCAGGATTGCTTGAGGTGGCTTGCACCACTATGTTTGCAGGTTTTATATTGCTCTTGACTTGAGATTGACTACCATGGCGACGATTTAGCTTTACTCCTCCTTTTCCAGTTCCTGTTGGAACTGTTTCAGGAAGAGGAAGGTCATGAGAGCCATTTATAGATTGAAACAGATTGGGTGTATGGGAGGAATCTCTGGTTGGTGGAGATGTCAACTCATTTGTCTCAGTTTTGATAGCAGAAGATGTTGGATTTACTGATGTCAGATCAGACGAAGGACTGTTATCTGGATGCACATACGGGAGGTGATTTTGTAAATAATTACAGGGATCTGGCACCAAAACATGCATTGGTTGTTGCTGGAATGAGAAATCTTGATAACACTTGGCCCTAGAAGGGGGGTGCACTGCGTCATCCGGAAGCTTACTTGCACCATTTCCAAAATCATGCTCTTTTATTTTTCCCTTGAACTGGTTCTGCAGCTTCACCTGACTTTGGTGCCTGTTCAGCTGTAAAGTGAAGTACAATTTTAGAAACTGTGGTACAGTTTTAAAACACCCAACATCTAGAGATGGATTAGTATTTGAAATTCATAAAACTCAAACTCACACCCTGCCACCCCCAAGATGATTGGTTCAGGGTGGCAAGAAGTCCACAATTATAAGGATAGAACACACTTGTTTTTTTAGTAATATGCAAAAATGGTCTTAACTATCAGTCTATCGCCCCAGAACATGGAAAGAAGTGGTTTCATATCACTATCATGAAAAATCATCTAGAGATGGATTAGCATTTGACATTCATAAACAAAGTACATTTACCATACAGAAGTAATATATTCTGCACTATTACTCACACCCACACCCACACCCTGCCAACCCCAATATGATCAGTTCAGGGTGGCAAAAGTCCACAACTATTACGAAGTGGTTCCACATCACTATTATGAAAAATTAAACCCAATAGGGCCGATACAGGCTTCAAAATATTGTGATGTGTACTTACATGTGCTTTAGGGTTACATCCTTGCTCGCCATTCGCAATAGCAGGTCCATACACAAAGGACACGTGAGATTCAGGGTTCTCTGAGATCCAAGAACCATCTCTGAGCCTGATAGGTGCACCCACCATGGCACCATCATTTGAAGAATGGCCCTTCAAGAAGGTATGGTTTGATGAGAGATTTTCGGCAGAATTCGACTCAGGTGATGTGAATTTGAAGTCTGAATTGACAAGTTCTCCAGTGCTTCCGATGTTATCTGGTGCTGAAAACCAGCGGAACTCATCCTCTCTACTGGCTCCAAGTCCAAATGTTGAGTCACAACTCCTGAAATGCAGTAGGCCATTATGAACAAAAATAAAACATAACTCGAAAACCTCATGGTGAAAGAGTTCAGGGTTACCTAAATATCCTGTCAACGTCTTCAAAGTTCTCTATTTCAGGCCAACCAAAATTAAAGAAATCACTTGAATCTTTGACTTCATCATTTTCAAAGAAATTGAGATTGTTTCCAGCATGAGTTATGTCACCAAGAGCATCAGTGGAGGAGTTGGTCTTAAAGCCAGTGGTACCAGCAACACAAAACTGATTACCATGGGTATCCGTATTACTACTTTCATGAACATTAGTTGAGGAAGTGGCTTTCTCAGAACCTAAACTAGATGCTTCTTTGGTCGATTCAGGATCTGTTGAGGAAGAAAATACACCACCTGGTGCACCCGGTGTAGAATCTCTTTCCGACATTCTGTACTTCCTTTTACTCAATAATGAAAACTTTCCTTCTTCACTTCCTTGATCAACATGTCCAGCATATTGTCTGTCCTCGGTGTTAAATGCAATATTTATTTCTTCAAAGTGAGGTTTCTTGGAGCTATCACGCAAGAGAGAATTATCTTCCAAAGGACGAGGCACTATATGGTCATCACTCTGACAAAGATCATCCCAACCTATGTCTTCAAACTGTGACAGCCATTACAGAGTTTCAGCTGAAATAACTTCATATGATACTTGCATAAATGCATAAACTGTACCAAATCACAAATGAGTCATGCAGTGACAAGCCAATAGTTCCAGTAATGGGTTCTAAAATCACAAGGAAGAAGTCTGTGGCCCTCGTTAAAGCAGCTGGATAGTATAATCTCGTATTGTAATTGTTAAATTTCCAGGTTAGGAGAGTAATGCAAAAGATCAAACAACATAAATTAGCTTTCCAGCTCAGCATGAATCATAAACAAACTCAAAGCATGTATTTGACTCATTTTTTTCAATACTCCTTTAAAAAGAGGCAACTGGGGCTACTAAACTGGTTCACTACAAATTAAAAGTGGAAATGAATGCAACAACACTTGATGAATATCACTTCATGCAGAATTTTCAGGGGTAATTACCCTATTCATACAAAATGTTTCATCAGCGTTTCATGTTAGTACAAAAAGTTTGAAGTTTCCATTCAAAAATCTTCATTCGCATTTCATTTTAATACATTCCGTCAATTGTTTTTAGACAAAGTCAACTTTTTGCCTACATGTGGTACAAAATGTTTTAACATTGTTTCATATTGATACAAAAAAGTTTCATTATTATTTCATGTTGGTACAAAATGTTTCATCATTGGTTCATGTTTTGTACATCACGTAGGCCAAAAGTTAATGACGTCCAAACATACATGACAGAATGTATTAAAATGAAACACTAATGGAACTTTTTGTTCACCTTATCAATTTTGTCTGGAATCTAGAGTCGAACCTAGACATATTAACATCACTCATCTAGACATTGAAGTGATATCATAGAAGTATATGCTTCCCAACCCGATAATGTGAACAGAAGAACTATACCTATTTTTTGAATTTTAACTATAAAGTTTGTTCACTAACAACCCAGCTTGTCTCCCATATCAGTGTTAACAATTGCTACGTGTTCTGTTAGTAGGTATTTATCACCTAACAGACTTTGAACAGTAAGTAGATAAACCAATATATGGTTTAGCCATCACAATCCATAACAAAAATTAGGCTACTTTCTGTTAATGGTAAGTTTCTCTCTAATGGGGGGGGCCCATTCTTAACTAATAAGCTTACAAGAAATTTTTTTATCTCTATCTCTCTCATACTTTACAATCAGATGAAAATGATTTCAAGTACAATTTCTTCAACGAACAGATATGGTTCTATTTCTATAGTCTGGTTAGAATATTTTGCCGAAAGCTCCACACAAAACAAAGGAGAAGGAGAAGATGTTTTATTAAGTGTTCCCCCATTTCTCTTTAATAAAATACTAATGTGCTATTTAATCATATAACAACCAGAAATGGTGAACTCACCTCATACATGCGCGAATCTGTCATTCCTTAAAATTATTTTAACCAGCACTGAAGCTGTAGGAAATTTTCTTCATGTTTATATACGAATCTTCTTTCACCTCCGCGTTGAAATATCCCCCAAGAAACAAGCAACCGGAAAAATATTAGAAGCCAAAAGTAAATAAATCGCAATCTTCAAAACCACAGAAACAAGCCATCCCGCTAACACCAATTCAATGTGTACTTGCAGTTGCAAATGAGATAATAATCAGATAAGAACACAGAACGCCGCAAAAACCGGGAAAAACGAATCTCAACCCTCTCAAAAAGGCATAATAAGTGAATTTTACTACTCAGCATATTTTTTTAAAACGGTATGAATGAAGTAGCTAATTAACTACAATTTTTATTCTCCTGCAATTCAAAGGTTAATACCAATATACATCAGTAAGAACAAAGTTGATCACTCACTTTCTAGTCTTCACTCCACCAGATTACAATTTCACAGAAAGACCAAAACGAATTGCATAATCGAACTAAAACGTTCTATTCAACAATAATATATAGCTGATCTCTTCTGACCGGAGCTCCACATAAAACTCACTGGAACACCGCTGAGTCCAGTCACAAACCCTAGCAACGAGAAGTCAGAGTCGCAAATCTGGGGAAGTTTCAGAGAGAGAATGAAAAGGGGCGAATGAAAGTTGGAAGGGGAGAGAAAATGTTTGTTGAGAATTTTTTTTATTAAATAAAAAGAAATGGAAAAAGTGGGAATCGTGGAGGGGCCGCCACGTGGCGAGTGGATCATTACGGAGGCGGCAGAGTAACGGGTTCGTATCAGAACTAGTGGATGAGAAGGCGGGTCGGGATACGATCTCTTTCTGCGCTCTCATTGGTCCGTTTTTTTGCTTTCGGGTTTTCGGATCCTTTTCTAGGTTCTCAATCGATTGAAATCGGATCTATCGCTGTTAATCCAGCCATGAAATAGTTTAGATTGCTGTCAAGTGTCAGGCTGTCAATCAACTCAGCTCCTGAAATCAGATCTCTCACAACTCCATAATCTATACTATCATCAAAAGCATGGTTTTTTAGGGGAATTTTAAGGGGATTCCCCGTGTTTTCAAATTTCGTTATGGAGGGAATTTTGCTAAGAGCATCTCCAATGCACGGATGTCCCACTCGGATATCCACTAGGACTTCCCAAAAACACCTCTTGTCACGTCACTAGGACTTCTCATCCCACTGTCATGTCACTAGGACTTCCCCTGCACAATCCGCCCTTCCCACTAGGACTTCCCGCAATAAAAAAATCACAAATTCACAAATAAAACAATTTACGTTTACGGAAATAAAATTTCAACACGAATACGAACGGGAAAAATTAACAACTTCATTAAAAAAAACATACATGATTCGAAAAAAAAATAACATAGTAATAAAACAAAAAAATTTAATCACATCAACGTCAAGTGGTGCGAGAAACTTGTTAACACAAGTGGTGCGAATGAAATGAAGTTCAACGAGCCATATATATAGAGTTTAAAAAAAAAATACCGGACGTCCGACCTACGCCACAATGGCGGACGTCCGCCCGCCCGTCGCCCGGACGTCCGAGGACATCCGACGTCGTTACGGGACATCCGTATCTGAGTTGCTTCGTTACAATGGAGGACGTCCCGGTCGCCCGTAGTGGATGTCCGACCGGACGTCCGCCATTGGAGATGCTGTAATGCCATTCACCAATTCAAATGTATTAACCAATAGTTTAAATGAGAGTACACACTTTATGCATTAAATCCAGTGGTTAAAAGCCTTTTAATTAGTTGTAAAGCTGATTACATCACACCATTTATATATATACACATCATCTATATGTATATACAATTCAAACAATTGCATAATGAGGGTTTGCCCCCTAAAAAAAGAGAGTTTTTTCCCCAAAAAAAGGGGGTTTTCCCTCTTCTACATGAATCGTTTCTTAGAGTCAAAAAATAGGAGGGAAACAAATTTTGAATTTGAAATACTCAGAAATTTCTCTATAAATATCAGTTGCAATTGCACTCAATTATAAATTCCAGGTTCTTATTTCTCTCTCTACACTCTTACTGTTACTTTTATATCTCTCTTCATCTTCTTATTTTCTTTTATTTCGAATAAATCACTACTTATTAATCATTTCTTATTTTGCAGATAATAAAGGTAAAATCTGTGTAATTTATTCTTTGTGTTTTAGTATTACTGTTACTTTTATATCTCTCTTCATCTTCTTATTTTCTTTTATTTCGAATTAATCACTGTTGGTTAACCATTTCTTATTTTACATATAATAAAGGTAAAATCTATGTAATTTATTCTTTGTGTTTTAGTATTGTTTTGTTTAATGTTTTTTTTTAAATTTATTCATTAATTCATTAAACGCTAATGATTTCTTATTTTGCAGATTATAAAGGTAAAATCTTTGTTGTTTAATTCTTTGGGTTTTAGTATTGTTTCCTTTTCGCTTTTTTTTTATATTTTATTTATTTAATCATTTGTTTGTGTACTCATTTTATTTTATTTGCCTATCTATTACAAAGGTGCAAGGTAATAACAATAAAAAAATAAAAACTCATTTATTATTTTAACAATATCTTCAATCCTTTTGAAGAAATCGTCTTCAACTTTTACGCAGATGTTCGCCATTGTTCACTGCAAGTACTGCACAAGGAAAACCAACAGAACTGAGGAAATTCATCGATATTAAATGATTTTACCTTATAGATCTGGATCTAAAAGGAAAGCAAAAAATGTAAATTACCAAAGAATAAATTACACAGAATTCTATTTTTTGCAGGAAGAGCTTAGAATGAGCTAACGCAGTTTCAATTTAAATATGGAAGGTGGAGAGAGGTCTGAATAGGCGAAAACGTAGTTTGATTTGGAAGACGGTGGAGACAATTGAAAAGTTGTGTAAAGTTGTTACCCTGTATATATAGGACAAATAGATACAAACCCTAATTTTATACTATATGGTTTTAGTATTGAATAGAGAATATCGACCTTTTTTATTCTTCTTTTATGTGTAACAGTTGTATAATTTGTGGAATGTTGAATGATGAGTCCGCGAATCTCTGATGTTGAAGAATGCAGGAAAATACAGATCACGACACAAAGAATTTACGTGGTTCGATTTACTGAAGTAAATCTACGTCCACGGGAAGAAAAGAGGGCAGAGTTGTATTGCTTGGTCTGTTTTCTACAGCTTACAAATACAAACTTGCTATATGGTGTTTTATCTCTAGAGAGCTTAACCTTTTTTCTACCAGATCTAAGTTCTATTTATGTATAGGACCAAGATCGTGGCATGCAGCACCATTTATTAGGTAGTGGATGTCGTGGAGATCGTGGCCTAAGATCGTGGATGTAGCGTAGGTCACGGCCTACGATCGTGGCCTGAGTTGACACCACGTGGTAGTGGGTGTGTTGGAAGTTGTGGAAATCCTGCATGGGTCCACTAACTCCTTGTTCGGTCGAATACTGAGACCGAACTGCTTTGGTTGCCGATCTGAGAGTAGAGCTTGATGCCGACCTGAGAGCAAAGCTTGATTAGTTGGCTTTTGCCGAGCTGTAGGCTGAGGCCGAACTCTTACTGAGACCGAACTGCTTTGGTTGCCGATCTGGGAGCTTGATGCCGACTTGAGAGCAGAGCTTGATTGGTTGGCTTTTACCGAGCTGTAGGCTGAGGCCGAACTCTTTGGTAATGCCGAACTCATACTCTTCTTGGGCTTTGGGCTGATGGGCCGTTGGTGCTGTTGGGCTTGTTTAGTCCGTACCCCATCACTACCCCCCCCCGAAAGACGAAGTGAATCACTTCGGTGAAGCGAGTCACTTCGGCATTCTGGATAAAGGTACGGGGGAGGCTGTCGTCAGGGGACGTGCCTTGCACGTGACTGCATTAAATGCGACAGTAAAATCCGGCCGTTGAATCCCGAAAAGGTGGGATTCGAAACGGTGCGACGATTTTGAAATCTTCGCCGAATCTGATAAATACCTCCCTTCTTCATCATTGAAGCACTTTTGCGACTGCTTCTTCTGCACTCTATCTCCTTTGCGTAAAAATTTCCTTCCGCTTTCAAGAATATCTTCAGAATTTCTTCAGATTTTGCAAAGAGTAAGAACCATGTCTTCTTCTTCTTCTTCCGAGTTAGGTAGCGGTAGGAAAGGAGGCAAGGGGTCTTTTAGCCGGAAAGAGTCCGGAGAGAAGACTGTAGAATACTTTCACAGCGTCTTGAGTAAGGACACCGTGGTATCTCTACACGAAAAATATCTTCTTCCCGGGGGGAAGGCGGTGGTTCCCGACGATGATCATAGGGCTAACGACCCGCCGGAGGGTTATGCCACCGTTTACGAAGCCTGCTTAGAATGCGGGCTTCGTTTCCCTCTTCCCCCACCTTTTGTAGAGCTTCTTGATTTTTTTCAACTCCCTTTAGGTCAGGTGACTCCGAATTCTTGGAGGCACTTGTCGGCTTTTGCTGCCGAACTCCGTAGGCTAGATAAGGATCTGTCTCTGCGGGCAATCCTTAATTTTTTCCAGTTTAAGAGGAAGGGATCTTGGTTTTACTTGGTCCCTTTACAGCCTTTTAGGGCCTTTTGTAAAACCAAATGGCCGAAATGGCAAAATCGCTTCTTTTTTTATAATAGGACCGCGGCTCCTAGTTTTCCCTGGAGAGGGCCGAAGTCCGTTATCCGTCATCCTCGGCCTGAACCGTTGGACGAGCTCGATGGCGAGCTCAACAAGATTCCCATAGTTAGGAAACAATACACGGAGTCTGAGCTCGTCACGGGCGACGTCGTGTTCAACATCTCGTCTTCGGACGAGGAGGCCGAGGGTGAGGATTTCTTTTTATCTTTATGCTCTACTGCTTTAACGAAGAAAACTGACTTTGCTTTCTTGCTTTTTGGCAGTGTTCATGCTGAATAAGGTTAGCCGCAAATCCTCCGAGCTTAAGGAGCCGGAGAAAGAGAAGGCTACCAGCTCGGCGCCTGATGCCGAGAAGAATCCGAAGAGGCAAAAGACCTCTTCGGGTCCAAAGAAGCCGGAGTCGACTTCGGCAAGTAGGAAGGGGAAGACCCAGAAGCCCCCGAGAGCGCCAGAGAAAGACGTGGTCTTGGCGCCTCCTTCGGAGCATATCTGTGAGCCATTTTTATGGCCCACGGACTTTGCCGAGGTGAATAGTCTTCTTGATTCTTTGGCTTGGCTTCTGTCCTGTATTTTTGGTGCCCTCTGTTGACTTTTTTCCTTATCCATTTTCAGAGGAACGATATGCTCTCCAAGCTCGTCGCCGTCGAGCTCTCCAAAGCGTCCAACGACTATGCTGAGATGCAGAGGAAATTGGCGGCTGCTTGTCACCGGGCCGAGCAGGCTGAGGCAAACTTTGAGAAAGCCAGAGCTGCTAGGATTTCGGCCCAGGATGAAGCTCAGTTTGCCAAAAACCAGCTCGTCATCCAGCGAGAGCAGACGAAACGGAGTGATGCTGCCGCCGTGGTTGCCCAAGGAGAGGGTCTCCGTGCTTTCGTGGAGAAACTCTTTCTGAGCCACCAATTCTCGGCCTTTGTCGGTAGCCTGGTAAGGCTAATTGCCGATAAGGGCGAGCAGGGGGCCGACGTCGTGCTGCCTCTGTACAGCCGAGAGATAGCAGCTCGGCTTCAGAATCTGCCGCTCCTTGAGGAGCTCGCTTCATCCTCGGTCCTGCTTTCTGCAGACCGAGTCCGGAGTTGTCGAGCTGATCGGGACGAGAACCTGGAGGCTATCTTTGCCTCCGTGGGACCCGTTTCACCCGCTCCAATTTTCCATGGAGAGGGTGAGGCCGAGCAGCAGGAGCGGCAGACCGGCGATGAGCAGGCCGAGCAGGAGGCGCAGCAGATCGGCTACGGTGGCGCCGAGCAGGCTGGGGAGAGCAAGGAGGCAGAGGCTGAAGCTGAAGCAGATAAGGAGAAGGAAGCTGAACCTCACCGAGAAGGCGGAGACGAAGCTAGCGAAGTATGATTTCGCCCCCCTTCTCTTAGTTTAGTTTCTTCCTTTATGTAAAATGGCCTTGAAGCCCTCCTTGTATAGAAAGAATTTTTTCTTATGAATGAAAAAAAATTCTTCTTTCTGCTCTTGTGTCTTCGTATAGCCTTTCGTACTCTCTTACTCCTGTTGTGGTTTACTACCTGCTCGGTAAGCTGAAATGCCGAACTGACATAGCTGCTTTGTATTCTTAACTCTCAAGGAGCTGGAGGTACTTCACTGGAAGCGGCTGTACTCTTCGGCTTTAGACGAAGCTGAGAAAAGAGCTATAGCTGACCAGATGAAGAATGACGAACTCTTGGCTCGTTCAATGAAGCTGGAGGCCGATAATAGGGACTTAGAGTCCGAAAAGAAGGATCTGGAGGCCGAGCTGAATACCGCCGTGGCTGAGAGGACTGCGTATGAGGATTTCATCAGCAGGCGTGGAGGAATGACCATCTCAGAAGTTCAGGAACGAGTTGACGAACTGTGGGAGGAATATCATGTACTCCGGAGGAACAATGCGCTGGAGAGCTCGGCTTGCCAACAAGTTGTGAAATCATTACGGCGCTGGGCTTCTCGGTACGACATCGTTCTTTCCCGGCGTCCTCCAATCGAGAGATTCCTTAGGCATTTCCCGCCAACAGATGTTCATACTCCAGCTCAAACCCTTGATTCTCTTGCTCAAAACCGTACTCCAAGTCAGCAACGAACTCTGGAACAGCCGGAAACGTCACGACGAGAACAGGCTGAAGTTCGTAGAGGAGCTGTGATTATGAGTGAGCAAGATCAACAAATGCTTCGTGAAGAGACTCTTCGCCGCCGAGGTGCTAGGGCTTCCCGGGTTCAGAGAAGAGGTGGCAGGTCGATTAGAGCATCTCGTCGACCTGCTTATTCTGCAGCTGCCTGGAACGCCCGAACTCAGCTTCACGAGGATTTTGTGAATAGATGGCTCAACTTTAGCAACCCTGGACAGTAGAATAGTCCTTTGTAATAGCGTAACGCCATCTTGTAGGGTAGCGGAGTTGTGTGCTGAACAAGATTTGAAAATGAAATTTTGCTTTCGCTTCTGACACTGTGTATTTACAGCTTAGCGAAAAAATTTCATCGTACTTGTCCTCGGTCTTATGAAGTAAACTTCTTTGACCGGACTTGTCTTTGGTCTGATGAAATAAACATCTTTGACCGGACTCGTCTTTGGTCTGATGAAATAAACATCTTTGACCGGACTCGTCTTTGGTCTGATGAAATAAATATCTTTGACCGGACTCGTCTTTGGTCTGATGAAATAAACATCTTTGACCGGACTCGTCTTTGGTCTGATGAAATAAATATCTTTGACCGGACTCGTCTTTGGTCTGATGAAATAAACATCTTTGACCGGACTCGTCTTTGGTCTGATGAAATAAACATCTTTGACCGGACTCGTCTTTGGTCTGATGAAATAAACATCTTTGACCGGACTCGTCTTTGGTCTGATGAAATAAACATCTTTGACCGGACTCGTCTTTGGTCTGATGAAATAAATATCTTTGACCGGACTCGTCTTTGTGTTCTAATTTGGCGATTTTTGTCGCCGGGATCGAACTTTCCCTTGTCCTAATTCGGCGAGTTTTATCGCATGGATCGGACTTTCCCAGTTAACCGAAGTGGTCTTATGCAGTAAGCCTCTTTGACTAGACATGGTCGTCCTCGGTCTTATGAGGTAAACTTCTTTGACCGAACTTGGTCGTCCTAATTCGGCGAGGTTTATCGCGTGGATCGGACTTTCCCTTATTGCAGTTCGTTTCAGACGAAGTGCTTATTAAGCTGAATTGTGGTCTTGTATCCTCCTTGGAAGCTTGGACCCACAGTCGTTGGCTTGTTGCAGTCCGTTTCAGACGGACTGCTTGTTAAGCTGAATTGTGGTCTTGTATCCTCCTTGGAAGCTTTGACTCGCAATCGTGGGCTTATTGCAGCTCGTTTTAGACGAACTGCTTGTTTAAGCTGAATTGTGGTCTTGTATCCTCTTTAGAAGCTTTGACTCACAATCGTGGGCTTATATATGTTCTAAGAAGGGGATCAGCCTTCGAAGAACAAGATACCTCAGTAACATTTGTAAGAGACGACACGCACATAGACAGACAAAACGCACAGATAAAACGCACAGAGACAAACAAAGACCAAGCAAACCAAAGAAAACACATTGACCGAACAGAACTCAAGACTGACTGACCGGACTGTCTCTTACAAATGAAACTTTTTGAGGTTGGAAACGTACCATGTTCGGGGTACTTGTGCTCCTGACACGTTAGTCAATTTGTAAGACCCTTTGCCGAGGACTTCTGACACCCGATATGGACCTTCCCATGTGGGTTCGAGTTCGCCCAGCTTTTCTGCTCGGCTTACTTCGTTGTTTCTCAAGACGAGATCTCCCACTTGAAATTGCAGCTTTTTCACCCTTTGGTTATAATACCGGGCTACTTGCTCCTTGTACTTGGCTGCTTTTATGCAGGCCAATTCTCTTCTTTCTTCGGCAAGATCTAGTTCGGCTCTCAGTCCGTCACCATTCATTTCTGAGGAGAAATTGAGTTCGGGGACTGGGTATGCCGATCTAAACCGGAATCACGGCTTCAGTGCCGTACACCATCGAGTTCGGCTCCGGTGTGACTTCGGTCATTTCGCCTGCCTCTGACTCCGGCTGCTGTGATTGCTATGCTTGATGGTGCCGAGCTGATTGCTCGGCACTTTTAAGCGCAACCTGCAAACTCTTGCTCTTTTTTGATCACCTCGGATGACCGCTATCCCTCCTTTAGGGGGGAAGGTGTTCGGCGAGGAAGCCTCTGATCGCTATGATCGGGCTTCTTTTCGTCTCCTCTAGATGAGCTGTCTAAAGACCGTTTTCGACGGTCTGCCTCATCGGCTCGGGAGAACTGGTCCGCAATGTCCCACATCTCTTGAGCTGTTTGCGGACTGCATTCCACGAGCTTTCTGTAGAGAGCTCCGGGCAGGATTCCATTTTGGAATGCCGAAATGACAAGTAGATCATTGAGATTATCTACTTGTAGGCATTCCTTATGGAATCTCGTCAGGAAGTCGCTGATCTTTTCGTCGCGACCTTGACGTATAGAAAGCAGCTGAGCCGAAGTAATCCGGGCTTCCGCTTTCTGAAAGAACCTCCTGTGGAAAGCATCCATTAGATCTCGGTAGGATCTAATGCTGCCTTGAGGAAGGCTGTCGAACCACCTTCTGGCGTTCCCGGTGAGCAGCTCGGGGAACAGTTTGCACATATGGACCTCATTGAGACCCTGGTTCGCCATATTATACTGATAGCGTCCCAGGAAGTCATGAGGATCCACCAACCCGTCATAAGTCATTGACGGAGTTCGGTAGTTCTGTGGCAAGGAAGTTCGGGTGATATCGTCCGAGAACGGAGTCTTCAATGCTCCGTACGTGGCGAACCCGACACCTCTTCGGTATGGAGGAGATGGAGTTCTCCTGTGATTCCGGTACCGAGGAGGAACAGGAACACGTCGGGGTTGAGGATTCTTTCTCTTGGAAGACACGTCACTACTGCGGTAGTGACTTTCATGTCTGGATGAGGAGGGAGAATCCGCCGTTGTCTTCTCCGGTTGTTGGCTCTTCTGCAGGAAGGTTAAGAACTCCTCCTGCTTCTCGGCCAAGAACAGCTTGACAGCTTCATTTAAATTGGGCTGCTGGGAAGACTCGGTGCGATGACTCCTGGAGTGACTTGTTCCTTCTTCGTGAGAACCGGGGGTAGATTTTTTACGAGGCTGCTTTCCAGGCCTATGGGCTGCTGGATTAGTTTCCTCATGGTTATCACGGACGGAGGCACGGGTGTTATGTGATCTGGTATGCATTTTTTTGGTAGAAGAGGATCAAAAAACTCGCTTTATCACAAATTTGGTTCTCTGTTCGTTTCCCACAGACGGCGCCAGTGATGAGTCCGCGAATCTCTGATGTTGAAGAATGCAGGAAAATACAGATCACGACACAAAGAATTTACGTGGTTCGATTTACTGAAGTAAATCTACGTCCACGGGAAGAAAAGAGGGCAGAGTTGTATTGCTTGGTCTGTTTTCTACAGCTTACAAATACAAACTTGCTATATGGTGTTTTATCTCTAGAGAGCTTAACCTTTTTCTACCAGATCTAAGTTCTATTTATATATAGGACCAAGATCGTGGCATGCAGCACCATTTATTAGGTAGTGGATGTCGTGGAGATCGTGGCCTAAGATCGTGGATGTAGCGTAGGTGACGGCCTACGATCGTGGCCTGAGTTGACACCACGTGGTAGTGGGTGTGTTGGAAGTTGTGGAAATCCTGCATGGGTCCACTAACTCCTTGTTCGGTCGAATACTGAGACCGAACTGCTTTGGTTGCCGATCTGAGAGTAGAGCTTGATGCCGACCTGAGAGCAAAGCTTGATTAGTTGGCTTTTGCCGAGCTGTAGGCTGAGGCCGAACTCTTACTGAGACCGAACTGCTTTGGTTGCCGATCTGGGAGCTTGATGCCGACTTGAGAGCAGAGCTTGATTGGTTGGCTTTTACCGAGCTGTAGGCTGAGGCCGAACTCTTTGGTTATGCCGAACTCATACTCTTCTTGGGCTTTGGGCTGATGGGCCGTTGGTGCTGTTGGGCTTGTTTAGTCCGTACCCCATCATTGAACAATGAGTGGAAGTTGAAATAATAAAATAACATTGATAACAATGTATTTGTATGTACTAAGTTTGTTCATCGATTATCCAACTATATGATTGATATAATGTTTTTGGATATTCACTTTTATTAGAATATATGACAATTTGATGAAATTTTGTTGAATGAAATTTTGTTTGTTGCAAAATAAATTTTAATTTTTTTTGGCGATGAAGTATATAAATTTTTGTTTAGTTGCAAGTAATTATTTTATACCTAGCATTGTGTTCACTAATTAATTTATTCTATTAGTTTGTTGCATCGATATTTTCATGGTGTGAATGTGTTATGCGTATTTGTGTGTATTAATACACACAAAATTCTAGGGTTTAGTAGTCCATGAGGCTAGGGTGTAGTACCTACTTATTGATTTAAGTTATATCCATAGTATAGTGTTCACTAATTAATCGAAGTTTAATCCATTCCCAAAGGGTTTAGTAATCCATAGGACTAGGTTGTAGCACCTACTTAGCAAATATTGTTTACAATTTAATACAGTACTTTTTTATATGTAATATTCTGCATAAAATACTACATTAACTAATAGATGTAAAATATTATTAAATAGATGAATTAAGAACATTTGATTTTTTAAGCGATGTTCAACCAGATATTTCATTTGTTTGTGACAGTTGTATATTTTCCTGATTGTTGTTCTTCTTTCATAAAATATTGTAAAAATGTCAAAAGTTATTTTGAGTGTAGTTATCAGTTTGCTGCATCGATATTTTCATAGTGTTAATGTGAATGTGTTATAGGTATTTGTATGTATTAATAGTTTAATACACATAAAACTCTAGGGTTTAGTAGTCCATGAGGCTAGGGTATAGTTCCTACTTAGTGATTGAAGTTATATCCATAGCATAGTGTTCACTTATTGATCGAAGTTAAATCCATCCCCAAAGGGTTTAGTAATCCATATGGCTAGGTTGTAGCACCTACTTAGCAAATATTGTTTACAATTTAATATATTACTTTTTGCTATGTAATATTCTGCATAAAATACTACATTAACTAATAGATTTAAAATATTATCAAAAGTTATTTTGAGTGTAGTTATTAGTTTGCTGCATCGATATTTTCATAGTGTTAATGTGAATGTGTTATAGGTATTTGTATGTATTAATAGTTTAATACACATAAAACTCTAGGGTTTAGTAGTCCATGAGGCTAGGGTGTAGTACTACTTAGTGATTGAAGTTATAACCATAGCATAGTGCTCACTAACTGATCGAAGTGTAGTTATTAGTTTGCTTTGCATCGATATTCTTGAATTGTCTAAGTTTATTTATGTAATTAAAATAATTAACAAGTTAGTTGTGAATGTGTTATACGTATCTGTATGTATTGAAGGTTGCATAGAAAATCTAAATCACTGTTTTTGAGGTGGTATAATTTATTGTTGATTGTCAACTTTTTAAAGGTTTGATTAATTTAAAATTTATGATTGAATATTGAGATGTATGTATGTATTAATCATAATTTTCCAAAAATTAAAATTTCATGAAATTCAAAATAATTTATTAGATATTGCAACATTTGATTTCAAATTTTAATAATTTGTTATGTAGTAGAAGTACTCCCTTCGTCCCGGACTACTCGCACATTTCCTTTTCGGCACGGAGATTAAGGAATGAGTGTATAGCAAAGTCAACAATTGCTGCTGTAGGTGATAATTTTTACTAAAAATGGAAAGAGTGCAAATAACTTGGGACGCCCAGAAAGGAAATACGTGCAAGTAGTCCGGGACGGAGGGAGTATTATTTTTGGACTATTATGTTTGCATTGAATATTGAATATATTTTCAGATATATTCTTGGATTGTCTAAATTTATTTATGTAATTAAAATAATCAACAAGTTAGTTGTGAATGTGTTATACGTATTTGTATGTATTGAAGGTTGCATAGAAAATCTAAATCACTGTTTTGAGGTGGTTTCATTTATTGTTGATTGACAACTTTTTTAATTTTTGCTTAATTTAAAATTTATGATAGAATATTTAGATGTGTGTATGTATGTATGTATTAATTTATATGAATAGGTTAAATCTGTAATAATTATCTTTCTGCTGAAATTTGATATTGCCAATTAATGCAAAACAGAAATCATTTGCAGTGATTTGTATTGCATTTATTGCTGATTGACATAAATTAAAAAGTTAAATTGTGAGTATAGGTTTACATTATTTGTATATATAAGTTTAAATTGCAACCAATATGTTTCGGCTTCAACTTATAATAAATTGTTATAGAGTAGCATTGTTTATTGTTATAGAGTAACATCAATTGTTTAAAGTTTTTATTAATTTAAAATTTATGATAGAATATTTAGACGTGTGTATGTATGTATTAGTTTATATGTATAGGTTAAATCTTTGTTTTGGTTGCTGATGGCGTATTATTTGTGTAAAAATTGCAAATTGATAATGATAATTTGACTATGTGATAATCATATTTTTAGTGATTTGTATTGCATTTATATTTTTATACTTGCTTTATTCTTATTGCTTTTATTGTAGGTTGTTGTATTTCAGGTTTAGTTGAAGTGAATGAAAATGTTGTAGAAGAAAATTGTGCTCGAAACAGAAGTGGTTGTGTGTCTAACAAGTCTGACAATGTTGAGCTGTCTTTGGTTACTTCTAAAGATGAAATTTTATTAGATGATAAAGGTATTTTTTTATTGGTATATTTTTTTGTTAGTTAATTTGTTGTGTTTTTTATGGGGTGTTTTATTTATATTTTTATAGTATTTTTTTGTTGTTAGTTAATTTGTTATGTATTTTTTGGGGCATTTTATTTATATGATTTTTTGTTTTCATTTATTCGCTAAGTGATTCATTTTTTGTTATTAATATTAATTTATTCTGTTTTCGTAGCATGTGTGATTGATTTTGTTATGTAATATTGTTTGTTAATATAGCAGTTTATTTCTAAATAATTTGCAGGTAGGGTTTCAATGGTGTTTCAGGACTTTGACTTTGGTTCGGGAATGCCAAAGAACATATTTAAACTTTTTAATGGTGGTTTGAATTTTACAATGGTGTCTATGGATGGTATTGTGTTTAATGGTAAGATCTATTTTTATTTTTATTGTTATTTATAGTTGGTTATTATTTGTTTAATTTTATATAATTTGATGTTTTCTCAGTTTTAATGTTCTTGATATGTAGGTGTTAAAGTTTCTGCATTGGAATAAGCTAATCAGGTTATCTCAAGTATTATTTAATTATATTTTATATTGTTTATTATTTGTTTTTGTTCATTTTATCACTAATAATTTTGTTGTTTTATATTTTTTTAGGTTTAAAGAATGCTGGTGATGAATTTTGGTAGTAAATGGAGTATAATTTTGTTCATGATTTGTTAATTTTCGTTTGTTAGAAGAAAAGTTTTTTTTGTATTGTATTGATACTTATTATGTTTATCTTAGTTATTATAATATTTTGACAAGTTTAATTTGTTACTGTCATTATATTGAAATCAAATGTTATGTTGTCACGACCGCAGTTAGCTAAGGATAGCATAACTCGGGAAAATCGTGACTAAGGAGGGATTATAATAAGCGGGGATAGAATTTAGGGGAAATTAGAGCCAAGGCAGAACGAGACACACAAAATAAAGTCGAAAGGGAAATACTTATAACAAAATACACTCGATCATGCAAAATCGAACGACTGTTCATACAAGTTCTGATTATCAGAGTCAAAAGTAAAATAGGCACTGCCTCTTAACCGGCACAGCGGAAGCAAAAGAACGCGGTCCATGTGTGGAGATATGAACCTCCGAGAGTTTTATTCTTAATTAGCTAATAGCCTGCTCTCCACAGCACTTGTCCCCCCTTCCACGACTCAACCTGCACATTTAGAAGTATATGCAGGGCTGAGTACAAAAGTACTCAGTGAACACATTGCCGAAATATACAATATACATTTGAAAATATTGTCAAGTAATCATCACAATAATACTCGGGGGTTTTATTGAAAAGACCCGAGCTTACTAAATATATTCACATTGGACCCTTTCTCCTGTAGTTAGCCATATCTGATCATCTTGTGCCGCTGAGATGGTGTTTTCATACGATCACCTTCTCTGCCCAACATGTCAGAGGTATCCTTGTGCAGGGAAGGTGACCACCTTCCACGGTCACCTTCTCTGCCGTTCACGGTCAGAGGTATCCCGTGTACACTAGTTCGAGCGGGGACACCACCCTCACTGGGACCTGAATTCGACTTGTATTATCATTCATAATTCACTTGGCCTTAGCCAAACAGAAATGCATCATACAAAAACATTTATGGCAAGACAACATCTTTAAAAAAAATCACGAACATGTGTTCGTGTTTTCATAAAATACGATTTGTATTTTTAGTATAAGAAAGCTCACCTTGATCGTTTAGTTCCCTTAACTTGAATCCTTCGTTCCGACTTTACTTGCGAACGTACCCTTTTTAAAAACATCACAATAGGAAAGTACTAATTTAGTTTTAAACTAATCTAATTAAATGAGAAAGAAAAACTCAAGGTTTAACCCTATTATTATTATAATTAACATTATTACTATTATTAGTATTATTATTCTTCATTAAGAAATTTCCAAAACTTACATTATCTATTACTACTTCATTTTCTATTTCGGCTCCGATTAAGTGACGTTCCATACTACAAATTTTACGCAAAACTTCTAATATAAATCCCAAGATCAATTATTTTAGCTAGTTACATCAGAAGAAATCATAAGATAATTATTAATATAAACCTTAAAGAAATCTTGTTCTAAAACTTAGGCAAAAAAAAATTAATAATAGATTTGCTCCCAGAAGATATTATTTTCTAAGCTAGATGAAGACTCCCTTTTATTTTCAGCCCAAAACATAAATAAATTTTGGAATTGGGCTTCCCTCCGATTAAAACAACCATTATGATTTTAAGGACTAGGCTCATATTAATTTCCTCACTCCCTTGGCCCAAGTAAATAAAATGCTAGTCCAATCAATTAACACAAAACCCACATGTATATCCATTCATCATCTTCCTCACTCTACAGTAAGCCTAAAATGAGAGACCCCATTTTTCACTTGCTGCTACAGCCGCCGCCATCCTCAGCGCCACCGTCCGCCGTCGTCGCCGACTCTTCCTCTCTCTTCTCTCTTCTCTCCCTCTTCACCACCGACACGCAGAGGCAGCGGCTTTGCCGCCCTCCTCTCGGCAGTCCGGTCGTCTCCGGACAGCAACAGATCTGTACTCTCTCTCTCTCTCGGTTTCTCTCCCTCTCTCCCTATCCTCTCTTCTCTCCTATCTCTCCCTCTCTTCTTCTCTTTCGGCTCTGCTGCCGCTGCCACTGTGCATGCACAGGCGGCGGCTTCGGCC
This sequence comes from Salvia splendens, assembly GCF_004379255.2. Lineage (NCBI taxonomy): Eukaryota > Viridiplantae > Streptophyta > Magnoliopsida > Lamiales > Lamiaceae > Salvia > Salvia splendens. The sequence continues at coordinate 36,793,594 of NC_056036.1, read as the reverse complement.
TCCTCGCCTCGCCGTTGCTGCACACGGCGGCAACCCACCGCTGCTGCCCCCCTCTCCGTCGGTTATCACCGTCGTCGTATCGACAAGTATGGTTAAGTTTTAACTTTCTTTCTCTTTTGTTTAATTTCTATAAAGACTTAATCTTTCATTTATATGTTTTGTATTCTCAAGTTTTATCTTCAAATTTAATAGCTTTGGTGTTAAATTCAAAATTTTCAGATTCAAAAGAAAGAAAACAGACAGACGGTTTTGGAGCGTGGGCTGTCACCGTCGGCGATGGAGTGCCGAGCTCGCTCCCGGAAGCCTCTCCGGCAGACTCCTATGTCATTTCAAGCTAAGTTCCTATTATCCTTTGAGGATCTGCCATTTTTATGTTCTTGAGATGCTATAGCAATTATGTTCTTGAGGTGTTAAATTGCCTATATGCAATATGTTGTAATATGTGGAAAAAAGTGAGGTGTTGAGGTGTTAAATTGCCTATATGCAATATGTTGTAATATGTGGAAAAAAGTGAGGTGTTGATGGTACTCACTTCTGTGGTGTGAAGAAGACTTGTTGTTTTTGGACTTTTCCTCTATGATGTGGACGTCCTTTTCCCCTACTATGGTGGAAGGATTCTTGCTGCTTCTTGGAGATGAGTAAATTTTGGTAGGAGGGTGGGGGAGGTGAAAGTGACGGTATTTAAGTGTAAGGAATGCAAGTGCCCCGACATCCCTTTCTCAACTATTCTCCTTTGTCAGGAGATATGATTAGCCTGCTATCATTAAATGCAACATTTAATGCTGCTGTCGGAAAAATCGATCCTCTAGAATCTGCCGGTTTATTTTATATTTGTTTTATTATTTAACTTGCATTACTTTAATTATTTAGAATATTTATTTGTTTATTTGTTTGATTTGGTGTAGGAAAAACCAATTCCAGTTCGGGCTGCTCTTGTTGACGTACCCGCCTTCTTCGACGCACGATGTAGAAATTAAATCTTGTTGGACATTTGTTGAATGTACCGAGCATTAAGATTTTTATTTTGGGATCTGATTCTTTTATTATACATACATATATATATATATATATATAGGGGTGCATTATAATGATAACCCCAATTTCTGTAATAACCCTATAACTAAATCTGGACCACATTTTTAAAATCACGTGGTCTAGATTCAAACTTAGATTTACTTCATAAAAAAAAAGCGTGGGGGTAAATATGTCATTTCGCTCATGATAAAATTTACGTATCCAAATTTCTTTCATTTAATTTCTGAATTTCGCTCATTTTATCATTTTATCAGTCAGTCAAAAGTATCATTTTATCAACTCAGAGTATCATTCTATCCGGCAAAACTATCATTCTATGCAATAAACCTAACATATATCATTTTATCATTTTATCAGTCAGTCAAAAGTATCATATTATCAACTCAGAGTATCATTCTATCCGGCAAAACTATCATTCTATGCAATAAGCCTATCATTTTATCATTTTATCAGTCAGTCAAAAGTATCATTTTATCAACTCAGAGTATCATTCTATCCGGCAAAACTATCATTCTATGCAATAAACCTAATATAATCGGCACAATACATAATATACAAACCTACAAAGCAGTAAACGTATCATTTTATCAACTCAGAGTATCATTTTTATAAGGTTACTGTCATTTTATCCGCTTAGATTATCATTTTATCAGATAAAAGTATCATTTTATTAAACAAAAATGTCATTTTATACACCAAAAATACCTATCATTCTATCGGCTGAAAGTATCATTCTACCCGGCAAAACTATCATTCTATCGGCTGAAAGTATCATTCTATCCGGCAAAACTATCATTTTATGCAGTAAACCTAACATTTATAAGCTAAAAGTATCATTTTATCAACTCAGAGTATCATTCTATGCAATAAACCTATCATTTTATCATTTTATCAGTCAGTCAAAAGTATCATTTTATCAACTCAGAGTATCATTCTATCCGGCAAAACTATCATTCTATGCAATAAACCTATCATTTTATCAGTCAGTCAAAAGTATCATTTTATCAACTCAGAGTATCATTCTATCCGGCAAAACTATCATTCTATGCAATAAACCTATCATTTTATCATTTTATCATTTTACGTGATATTTGGCGAAATTCAGAAATTAAATGAGGGAAGTGACAGTTTTACCCCCGTGCATTTTTTTTAATGAAGTAAATCTAAGTTTGAATCTCAAAACTATCATTCTATGCAATAAACCTATCATTTTATCATTTTACCATTTTACGTGATATTTGGCAAAATTCAGAAATTAAATGAGAGAAATGACAGTTTTACCCCCGCGTTTTTTTTATGAAGTAAATCTAAGTTTGAATCTCAACCGCATGATTAGAAATATGTATGGTCCAGATTTGGTTATAGGGTTATTACGATATTTAGGGGTTATCATCTGATCACGACTCTCTCTCTCTCTCTATATATATATATATATATATATATAGTGTTAAACTCCTTTTCTCCCCTTAGATTTAAGTTTCTTCTTAATCTGGACCGTTAGATCTCATTCATCAACGGGCCAGATGATCTGCATTATTACACTATAATGGTGCATTATTAGTCGGTGTGCATTATTCAACTGAAAATCTGCATTATTACACTATAACGGTGCATTATTAGTCGGTGTGCATTATTTAACTGAAAATCTGCATTATTAAATGACACGTGGCATCAATCTAACCGTCGGATGACAAAATCGTGGGGCTGAGATCAAGAAGGAAATAGGAGAAAATATGGAAAAAGGATTTGAATACAATCATATATATATATATATATATATATATATATATATATATATATATATATATAGGGTTTTGATCTATGCAAAACTAGATTTAAATACAGAAACGCAGAACAATATCATAATTAGGGCACTTTTAGGTCATAATTAGGTAATTTTTAGGTCATGCTAACAAAGCATGACCTAAAACGATCTTAGCTTGACATTAAATCCAAATATTATAATATGACCTAAAATTGCTTAATTATGACCTTCCGTGTTTTTGGTTAATTATTGACCATTAGATCATCTAATCCTAGGGCCAAGATTTGGTCTGCATTTCTGGATTTAAACACATACTTATTTTGATCATCTCCCTATATATATATATATATATATATATATATATATGGATGTATTCATTTCCTTTTCCTATATTTCCTCCTTTTTCCTTCTTAATATCAGCCATTAGATTAGAGAAATGGACGGTCAAGATCAACATTGGGTAATTAATCCCGTGTTGCATTATTTGTCCTATTTTGTGCATTATGAGGGTACAATAGTAATCTAATCTAGGTTGGAAACCGCTACGAATAATGCACCACATGGTCACGAGTAATGCATATAATTGCCTATATAATGCACAATATGCGAACTGCAATGCATACGAACAAGATGTGATGTGTTATGATGTTTGACACACGTTTCTTGTTTCCCCTAAGGGTTTAATAAGCTTAGGGGCTTGGGTATAGTACGTAGACATGTATGTAATCTTCACATGGTAACGAGTAATGCATATAATTGACTATATAATGCACAATTTGTGAACTGCAATGCATACGAACAAGATGTGCTGTGTTATTATGTTTGACACACGTTTCTTGTTTCCCCTAAGGGTTTAATAAGCTTAGGGGCTAGGGTATAGTACGTACGCATTAACAACAAATTATAAAACGATACGAATAATTCACCAAATTGTCACGAGTAATGGATGTTATTAACTATATAATGCACAATATGTGAACTGCAATGCATACGAATAAGATGTACCATGTTATGATGTTTGACACACGTTTCTTATTTCCCCTAAGGGTTTAATAAGCTTAGGGGCTAGGGTATAGTACGTAGACATTACTAAATGCACGTATGTAATCTTCAATCCGTTGATTAACCCATATACACAATACCTCTAATAATGCATAATATATTGAGATAATGACAATTAACAGCTACATAATGCACTACCTAAACCAAATAATGCACATACGTATATTCCAATAACAACAATTTGTTAGTAATGTCTATGTACTATACCCTAGCCCCTAAGCTTATTAAACCCTTAGGGAAACAAGAAACGTGTGTCAAACATCATAACATGGTACATCTTATTCGTATACATTGCAGTTCACATATTGTGCATTATATAGTTAATAACATCCATTACTCGTGACAATTTGGTGAATTATTCGTATCGTTTTATAATTTGTTATTAATGCGTACGTACTATACCCTAGCCCCTAAGCTTATTAAACCCTTAGGGGAAACAAGAAACGTGTGTCAAACATCATAACACAGTACATCTTGTTCGTATGCATTGCAGTTCACAAATTGTGCATTATATAGTCACTTATATCCATTACTCGTTACCATGTGAAGATTATATACGTGTCTACGTACTATACCCTAACCCCTAAGCTTATTAAACCCTTAGGGGAAACAAGAAACGTGTGTCCAAACATCATAACATGGTACATCTTATTCGTATGCATTGCAGTTAACATATTGTGCATTATATAGTCAATTATATGCATTACTCGTGACCATGTGGTGCATTATTCGCAGATACCAAAATGTGGCAGTTACTTTTCCGTCAAATGTCAATAATAACCCTGTAATGCATACAACCACCTTCTATAATGCAACACGGAACCAGTTTTATAGAATCAATCTGATCCGTTGATGCCTTAGATCTAACGCGTAATATTAAGAAGGAAAAAGGATAGCATTATTCTCCTTTTCAATACTAACATCCTTTGTTCTTCTTATTAATAGGCGTTAGATTGTATTAATCAACGGTCCAGATTTCTACTACCAATATTTATCCGTGTTGCATTATGGAACTTGTGTTTATGCATTATAAGGCTAAAAGTGTCATTCTACCCAAATAGAACTGCCAGAATTTGGAAATGGCGAAATTTTTGGGATTTGAAACATCCGCCTCTTCATTCTCGGTCATTAAGCTTTGTAAACCCTTTCTCCACTCTCTCCACTATCTAAACCCTAGATCTCGTTCGCCGCTCTGAATTCATTGAAGAAATCGTCCAATATTTCAACACCCACCCTCCACCGTTGCTAAGACCGAACCGATATCGGCGTCAAGGTACGTTACTTTCCTGTAATTTTGTTGTAGCCACGAAAAATATAAACTGGAACAGCGACAATTGTCGCGGCTCATGAAATTCACACTGAATTTTATTGTTTTGGGTATAAAAGCATGGATATTGTTATCCGAGTGGTTTATATTGTTTGGGCTGAAATTTCTCTGCATCCTACTGTGGTTTTTGTGTTTTGCGTTTGAAATCATGGATTTGGTGTTTGATTTGGTTATTTCCCGACAGATTTAGAATGCCTAAGCGAGGACGTCCGCGCTCACAACCATCCCAAGCTGCAGGTATATTTGCGGCGCTGCTTGTGCTATTCAATATTTTATCCGTCTATTTTGTGGAAGGATAATTGCATGTTGGATTATTGCATTATGTGTATATGTAGGTTTCATTATGTGAAGTAAATGATGCATTATTGCGGGTGTTGTGTTTTTTACTGACTAGACTCTGACAAAATTATATTTGTGCATTATTTATGTTGTACTATGCATTATTTAACATGATTTTTGCATTATGTTGGCTATATTATGCATTAACACGGGTGTTGGCTACGGGGGTTAAGCAACTCCGGCAAAGTATAAATCTGATTATTGTTTGGTGTGGGAAGTGCATCATAAATCTGTAATCATGCATATGCTGTAGTTTATGGTTCATTATGAGTTGTATTCTTGATATTGGTTACTAGTTTTTTGGTGTAATACATGTGCATTTTTGGGTTTAGACAATGCATTATGTCCTATGAAATGTACATTATGTTAAGTATAGTATGCATTATAACATGGTATTATTAGAATCTGCCATTGTGCAGCCGGTGTAGTTAACTATTACGAGTATAGTAAGCACATCAGCGGTGTTGATTGTATTTGTTAATTGCCTCGTATCAGAAACTAAGTTTCAGGTTTTTGATTAAATTGACAAATATTTTATCTGATTGTAATAAGTGCATTATTTGATTTGACAAACGCATTATGGGTACTGTTTTATGCATTATGTGTTCTGACTGAGGCAATATTTGTTGTGATTAATACATGTGCATTATTTGCTTTGTTTAACGCATTATTTGCTTTGTCATACGCATTTTTTATTCTGTTTTATGCATTAAGTATCCGGGTGTTGATTAACTTAATGCACTTCCCACAACAAACTTACACAACTCCTATCATGTTGTCCTTTGAGTTGGTGATATTTTCTGATGTGTTGTGTTGGTTGCTAATATTAGAGAAGCAGCTTAGAGACAAGATAGACGACGCAGTGGACGACATTATACCAGTTGCGTTGGCAAAAAAATTCAGAAAGAGATTGGCTGATGTAGGCCCAAGTACGTCTAGAAGTGAGGGTGAGCCAAATCAACCTACAGGTCGAAAAGGTGATCGACTCTATTGTCGGCGAATGCCGTCAGAATTCCTTAATTGCTTGAAGCAGTTGAATCCTTATCATATTCCACGTAATGTAAATGACATAGTAAATAATGCAAGATGTAAAACAAATAATGCACTTATTCAGAAATGTATTATGTGTAGTACGTTTATTTATGCAGTGCATTATGTATACATACAAAGGCATTATTTATATTATATTATGCATTATAAGATTTGTCCTGTTTATATGGGTAAATTGGTTTTGTAGTCCTTAACAGTAGTGTAATTGTTTAGTTTCTTACGTACTTTCGTATTTGGTATATTACATTTGTGAACTATCATTGTCCGCATCAGACAAATAAAATTTGACATTACTTATGTTATGTGCTGCATTGTTTTTTGAAAAGTGGATATAGATACGGAGAATAGATATGTGCATTATTTGATTAAAGGAGTGCATTATGCATCAACAAATGCTCATTATTTTGCATACAGTAGGGAACACAAGTATCCATGGCGTCATGGATACTTCATTGAGTTAACTTCACAGATATATATAGTACTCGACTGATATATAATCCATTAATGAACAGAAAAAGTTTACTAATGCAACAAACCACATGTTTCAACTTATAATACTACGACAAAGATTTGAACAACAATACTACTAGGACCCAAACAAAAGCTGTGATGTGGTGTTTAAAGAACATAACTCAAGCTTGAAAGATATACTAGCCTTACAACCACAACGCTTAGATAACTTCCTCCGCTAGATACTAAAACCCGACCGGGCATTCAACTGGTCATCTTCGTTCGACTTCTTCTTTCCTTCCCTATTGCATACTACGAGATACCAGGTTGTGACATCATCGACCTTTCTCATCGCTTGTTTGCGCGTATCAAAGCCAACTGGGCGGGCTTATACCTCGTAAAAAGCAAAAGCGAATTCCAAGGATTGGAATTTCAGACCGACATGAGGCTTAAGCTCCGGAGAACATTCACGAACAACACTCTCTATACACAAACGCAAAAAAAGAGGTTAGCAAAAATGTGCAATGTAGCAATCGATTGTTCTGACAAGTAATGCACCTTTTTTATAACTTTATTCGGTTAAATATGTAAATTAGCAAAAATACGTGTATGTACTATACCCTAGCCCCTGGGCTTATTAAACCCTTAGGGTAAACAAGAAACGTGTTCCAAACATCGAAACACGGCACATCTAAACCGTAAAGGAATGAGGCATACTCGCGGTCCTTCATTAAGTCATCCAACGTATTATGCATTATACAGGCAATAGATATCATTATGCATAACCATTTGGTGCATTATATGTATCCATTTAATGCCAAACACGAATTATGCATTATGCATTATATACTCAATTCAATTCATTATACATCATCACTTGTTGCATTATTTGTATCGTTTTAAACTACTACCCTAGCCACGCCAAAAGCTAAACCAAAACCCCAAATGAATGATTTATAACCGCGTATCAAAGCCAACTGCGCGGGCATACACGTCGTAGAAAGCGAAAGCAAAATCCAATGATTGGAATTTCTGACCTACTACAGGCTTCACCTCAGGAGGACATTCAGGTACAACAACCACTGTACACAATTGGAAAAAAAGGGGTCAGCATAAAATAACAACTTCGCAATATAATATGCTGACAAGTAATGCACGATTTTGCACGTATTCAGTATGTCAAATTATTCAGTTGGACAAACACGTGAGTTATGCATACGTATAACACACGCTATTAAACACGTTGTTTTTTATTTGAACATACTATACCCTACCCCCTACCATTATTAAACCCTTTGGGGAAAACAAGAAACGTATGCTATAATTAAAAGCTAACAACCGATATTTACGCACTTGGAAAACGAGACATAAAATCATACCTATCTTGATTCGTACAACATACACATTACAAATAAAATATTATGCATTATACATACAGTACAGAGCATTACGTATATACACATTATGCATTACTTGTACGGACTTACGTAATATGGGTATGCATTATACATACAGAATAGAGCATTAAGTATAATCACTTTATGCATTACTTTTACAAACTTACGTAATATCATTAAAGGTATGCATCATAGATACGGAATAGAGCATTAAGTATATTCCGTTTATGCATTACTTTTAAGAGCTTACGTAAAATAGTTGTACGTCAAACACAAAGATTTGTTAAACATTGTTATTAATGGTTACATACTACACCCTAGCCCCTAGGTTTATCAAACCCTTAGGGGAAACAAGCTACGTGCGCCACAAATCGCAAACCCGACAAAATCATTTTACCGGCAACATTGCCGCTCACGAATGATGCATTATATAGGTAACTAAGTTCATTACATTTCGTCAATATGTGCATTACATGCTTCGTTTCAACATAATACTGTACATATGATGCAAGCGAATCCATGGACAAAGTTTTGACTGCAAGCAGTAATGTTATACCATGGCAACACAAAAGACGCTTTAATTGGTGATTAAAAATCAGATAATCAAACTGCTACAACTTGTACTGAAGCATCCGAAGCATAAACAAAGTCAGGCTGATTCGTAATTTACCTTCTTCCATTGATTAAGACCAACCTCTGACTGCCGAGGACTGATTAACGATAGAATTGAGATGTGTGATAATTGAAACCTTGCAAAAAACTAGCGATGCATAATCATATACGCCTGCGCCGTGTCGTCCTTCTTCGAGGGGAGAGAAGTAAAAAAACCGTAATATTTGCCAATGAGAGAATCATGGAATTTCCATAACTAACAAGTAAATCTCTACCAAATCTACCCTTAATCGATTTTCACTTAATTAAATTTAAATGGAATCAGCAATTTTTTCAACCATCCGATTAACGTATTTAAGGGTTGAGATTAAAAAGGAAAAAGGAGGAAATATAGGAAAAGGAAATGAATACATCCCTATATATATATATATATATATATATATATATATATATTATACTTGGCTAACATAAGAAACAACAACAACGACACTCCATCGTAAACAACACTCTATCGTAGTTCGAAATTAATTACGCAAAAAGTCACTTATATATACATATATATATATATATATAATTGCGTCATCATTATTATTTCTAATAATATCGTCTTAGCGGGTCGTTACATATGTAGTATTGTTTTTTTGTTGAATAATTATATGCCATGGCCAAATACTTGAAATAATTAGCAAAAACATTATTTATAGTTTCGGTTTAAATTTTTAAATATTATTATTATTATTATTATTATTATTATTATTATTTAAAGTTTTTCACTGTTTATTGTTTATAATTTATTTTATTGCTTTTCGTTTATTTGTATATGTTTTAATTAATTATTTAAAAAGTATTATCCAATATTGTATAATTAATTACAAATGAGAATATTCTTAATATGTACTTTTTGATTTTGTTTGTTATAGATGATTGTATATTGTACTTGCGTTGTAGGAACACCACTTTAGTGAGAAGTTTGTAATTCCCAATGAATATTTATTTTAAATATACTTGGTTCATTTTACTATTGTATAAAATCATTTTCAATCAGATTGTTTTATATATTGTCTATTAGTTGAATTTCTCACTTTGAAGAAAACGTAGCTGTGAAATGAAGAAAATTGAAAAATCTATCAAGTTGGGAACTAACATATTGATACGATATCTTCCCATATCTTCCCATATATTCCATATCTTCTATTTAGTTATCTTTTGATTCATAGTATCTTTTCATATATTATTTTCTTATTCGGTAAGTTAGGACTTAGTATTATAAATAGGGCAGAATGTAATCATTTGAATGATCATGAATGAAAATATATTATTTGCCCACACCCAACGTGAATTAATCAAACCCTAGTTCCATCGCTGCCCGACGGAGGAGTTCCGCGCACAGCTAGAACTAGAACTACCGCCGATCCTGTCGCAGGACGCCGGAGAATTATCTGTAACTTAGATTCTGCGCTGCCCGACGGAGAGGACTTCCGCGCACAGCCAGATCTTCGCCGCCGCCGATCCTACGCTAGGACGCCGGAGAAAGGGATACGACAAAGGGTTGTATCAACTGGTGCTTTCATCGGTTTACTCATGTCCCGCTTCCATAGCAACGGGAAATCATTGTGGGGGGGTCACTGCCCCGACACTTTTCCAGAGGGTGCTTTCCGCTGCACTCACGTGGGAAGCCGTCGCTACAGGCCAGACTTTCAGCGCCCTCCCATGGAGGAGGACCCGATTGGCCGCCCTTCCGACGAGGGACGCAATGCCGACTCAATTGGCAACAAATTGGATCGCTTGATGGATAGGATCGATAAATTAGATGCTTGGAGAAAGGAGACGGACCGGCGGTTTGAGGATTTGAAACTTGCAATCCCGCGCGTGTTCAGCCATCCGCTTGACTACGATGACAACGATGAATGGGAGTATGAGGATTATCGTCGTAAACGTAATTGGAATAGTAATCACCACATGGGATCGGTCCAAACCCATCGCCCCACCTGTTGGTATCCTCCCGGTGATCGACCACTGCCGAGTTGCCAGTTGTACGACCCACCACAGTCGCGGAGGCCCCCTTGTTGGGAACCACCGCCTCGCCGTGCATCGCGAGAATATTCGGACTCCTCATATGTACCGCCGTGGCAGCCGATCTTCACCAACATGGATTCCTCATATGTACCGCCGAGGCAATACAAGACCTCGACTATTAGGCAACCCACCTATTCGTCAGACGTACCACCACGAAATCCCCCAGAAATAGATCGTTTGAAGCTTTTCGACAGCGACGGCGTTTCTTCAGACGAAGACCTGTCCAAAATTGAAATCAACCAGGAATTTGCCAAACGCTACGAGCACAACAAGAAGAGAGTGGAACTGCATAGGTACGAAGTGCTCAAGAAGCAGGGCAGAGTCGACTCGTCGGACTCGGATTCAGAGAAATCGTCGTCTGGGGAGGAGGAGTTGAAGAAACCGAGTAAGAAGACTGACGCCAATTTTTTTTGAGGCGTTGATTAAGGTGAAAAATCAAGACCCGGTTTTGAGGGAGCGAGATGCGAAATTGTTCGAATCCGATGACGAGGATAGTGATGAAGAGGAGGATACTGCAAGTATGAAGAAGGGGAAGCCAATGTATTTGAAAGACGTCATTTCGAAGCAATTGATTGAGGCGGGTCCAGAGCTAAGTGATGGAGAGGATGGAAGTGGGAATGATGGAGAGAATAATAAGTTGAAGAGTTATTCGCAAGAGCAGGAGGAGCTGAGGAAGCAGATTGTGAAATCTCTGGTGGAGGGGAAATCGGATGATGATAAGGAGCTGCCACATGGAGGATGGATGAAGGGCTTGCTAGCCACAAAGGCATTTAACATCGGGCTAAACATGCCGGCAAAACCTGTTGTCTTCACGAATGTTCAGGAATTTGATGGGGATTACTATGTCAGGAGACGTTTGCCTATTTGGCGTGTGTTCGATCCAGGAGGAGACACCTCACCAAAGCTTTTGCTTCCAACTATCGTCGTTGCTTCGTAATTTCCACCTTGAGGACAAGGCGGATTTCAACCGTGGGGGAGTTGATACGATATCTTCCCATATCTTCCCATATATTCCATATCTTCTATTTAGTTATCTTTTGATTCATAATATCTTTTCATATATTATTTTCTTATTCGGTAAGTTAGGACTTAGTATTATAAATAGGGCAGAATGTAATCATTTGAATAATCATGAATGAAAATATATTATTTGCCCACACCCAACGTGAATTAATCAAACCCTAGTTCCATCGCTGCCCGACGGAGGAGTTCCGCGCACAGCTAGAACTAGAACTACCGCCGATCCTGTCGCAGGACGCCGGAGAATTATCTGTAACTTAGATTCTGCGCTGCCCGACGGAGAGGACTTCCGCGCACAGCCAGATCTTCGCCGCCGCCGATCCTACGCTAGGACGCCGGAGAAAGGGATACGACAAAGGGTTGTATCACATATTGTGCGAAGCGATCAATAATTCAGGTATATATATGTGAAATGAGTATGGCATATGTTTCTTTATAATTTGAAATTTGAATTTTTAAATCAAAGAGACTCTTAGAAGTTGCTTACTCATTGGCATATATCAATTAATCATTTTTTGGTATATGAAAATGTAATGGCATGTTTGTTCATTCAGTGTATAATCTATTTATGAATCATTTTATCGGTTTTAGCAGAAATTTGATTTTGTTGTTGATTTTTGGGATAATTTAAAAATGTTTTTTTTGTCGTTTTGTTTATTTATGTTATGATGTTGATCTATGTAGAAGGTGGAGATTTTGCTATTGCATTTTATCTATTTTGGGGTAGCTCAAAATTTTAGGGATCTTGTGATATATAAATGTTAAATATTCTTTGTTTCCTTGAATATAATTAGGGAATTGATTTTTTGTATATTTAATTTTTCGTATGGGCATTTATTTTGATATTTTTTGTTATAATTTAAATTTATATTTTGTATTTACGGAGATCATTTGTTTAATTTATTTAAAATAATTTTTTGTTAGTTTTTGATATTTATGTATGCTTTATATTGTGACTAATTACTAATTAAAATTTTTGATAATATATTTGTAGGTAAATCTTCATTGGTGTCTAAAGGTCTGAATATTTGGGAAGGTACTCCCATTCGAAAATTTAAATTATTTTATGGTGATTTGAAGTTCACAATGGCTTCAAGGAATGGTGCTGTTATAAATGGTATTTTCTGATGTTATGATTTATTAAGTTAAATTATTTATTTTCATGGTATTGTATTTCATTGAGTTGTTCGCATTATTTCATTATTGTTTTGTAGGTGTTAACACTCCTGGTCTGGTCGAAGATAATCAACGATCGTTTTTTAAAAGTTGTAATGACAATGTTTTGACGTTTGAAGGTGATATTTACTTTATTGGGTTGATTTTTTTGGTTTATTTTTTTGTGTTTTACATACTATTACTATTGGCAGGTGTGTCTTCGTTAGTATTTAAAGGTTTAGATGTTTGTGAAGGAAGGCCTAATAAAAAGCTTAAATTGTTTGATGGTGATCTTAACTTTACAATGCCGTCTTTAAATGGTATTTTTCATAGTAAAATCAATTCTACATTCTTTTTTAAATTTGTTCTTTGAAATCACTCAATTTATTTTTATTACTAATTAACTATAGGTTGTTCGATATCTTCGTTGAAAGAAATGGATATATGTAACATTAATTTTTTATTTTATTTTTTTTAGGTGATGAAGTTGTAAATCTGAATAAATATGATATAAACATCTACAAGTGAGATTTTAAAAGATGGTGTTTATTGTGGAGTAAGAAGTAGTTTACCTTCATCTACATTCTTTTTGCTGTTGAAGGTGTTTTTTTATTATTTTATCAAATTTATTAATAGGTGTATATATATATATATTTAAATTTATTTATATGTATTTGTTGTATAATCTTTTATCTTTGTAAGTTATAGTTTCATTTTTTTATGTTGTTATTAGTTTTTAGTTTTTGTTATTTTAATAAATTTATTGTATGTAATGCAGGGTATCTCGACATTGGTGATCCAACCTTTGTTTGTTCACATTGTAGTGTTATCTTTTGGTACGATGAAAGGTTGAAAAGGTCTGGTAAAAATAAAAATCCAAAAGTTTTCTAGGTGTTGTGTGAATGGAAAAGTACAACTACCCACTTTTGAAGATCCACCTACATTTGTCAAGGAATTATTTTTTGGAAATGATAGAAAGTGTAAACATTTTCAGGAGAACATTCGTTCTTACAATATCATGTTTGGATGTCCAGAGTCTTTGTCCTAGCAGCAAGGAGCTTAGACATTATTGCATGAGGTGCAGAGTTCAAGCCCTCTTGACATCAGTTGCAATTTCCTCCTATATATAGTATAGGAGTTTATTTGTAAAAAAAAAACAATATCATGTTTGGATTCATTTCTATGGGTGGAAAAATTGATAATAGCATTAATATTGGACGAGGTCCTCCGATTTTTCGTTTGCATGGTCAAAACTATCATATTATTGGTAGTATGATGCCATTGCAAGGCTGTCAGCCTAAATTTGCTCAATTGTACATTTATGACATGGAGAATGAAGTGCTTAATAGAATGTTAGTTGTTAGGTATGGTCTATTTTTTGTTGATTTTATTTTATATGTTAACTCTATTACATTGATTTGATATAGTTAACATTTTTTTATTAGGGTTGAGAGAGAAAGATTTGAATTCTTTGATTGAGGAGTTAGTTTTGGATATTCAACAAATGCTTGATGAACATAATTCGTTAGTGAAGTCATTTCGGATGGTTAGAGAAGAGTTACTTGAAAGTGATGAGATTGTGAAGTTGAGGTTGATTGGAAAAAGAGGGAGAGATGGCATGAGATATAATTTGCCAGCTGTATCTGAAGTAGCTGCATTGATTGTTGGTGATCTTGATGAAAATATATGTGATAGGGATATCACAGTTGAACATCGCACAAGAGAGTTGAAAAGGATTTATGAATTGCATCCAACATATCTTCCTTTACAATTCCCATTGTTGTATGTATATGGTGAAGATGGTTATAGGGATGATATTTGTTTTGCAGAATCTGTGGCAGGTTTGGGTTATTCTCGCAGAAAATTAAGTGCTAAAGAATATTTTGCGTATTACTTGCATGATAGAATGAATTGTTTGTCTTTAATTCTGTTATCTCGACGATTGTTTCAACAATTTATCGTGGATGCACATACGGTGGTTGAAGCTGGCAGATTGAAGTATATCCGTTCTCATCAAAAGAGTTTGCGATGTGATTTGTATAAAGGTTTGTCGGATGCTTTGTTAAGTGGCGAGACAGATGATAGTAAGTGTGGTATGCAAGTTATTTTGCCTTCAAGTTATACAGGTGGTGCCCGTTATATGATTCAAAGTTATCATGATGCAATGGCTATTTGCAAGTGGGCTGGATATCCAAATTTGTTTATTACATTCACTTGTAATCCTAAATGGCCTGAAATTTTAAGGTTTGTTGAGAGTAGGGGGCTAAAATATGAAGATCGTCCTGATGTGGTTTCTAGAATATTTAAGGTGAAATTGAACAGTATGATCAAAGATTTTCGTTGTAACAAATTGTTTGGTAATGTAATTACAGGTTAGATTTATAGTATTATGTTTTGTTTTTAATATGTTCTTAATTTTTTACTTATTGTTGTTTATAATGTATTTTTTTTGCAGTTATTTATAATGTGGAATTTAAAAAACGTGGTCTTCCTCATGCTCATATTTTTTTATTTTTAGTTAAAAACAAAAAATATCCTGAGCCTGCAGATATTGATCAGATTATTTCTGCTGAAATTCCAGATGCTGAACTTGATGCAGATTATTATAAACTTGTGTCTGAATTTATGGTGCATGGCCCATGTGGTGTAGCAAGACGTGATTCTCCTTGCATGTTTGAAGGTAAATGCAGTAAGTATTTCCCAAAAAAATATGTAGATGCTACAAAAGTTGATGATGAGGGTTATCCAGTTTATAGAAGGAGGAATAACGGTCGAACTATTTCGAAGAGTGGTATTCACTTGGATAATCGTTATATTGTTCCTCATAACCGTTATTTATTGATGAAGTATGGAGCTCATGTTAATGTTGAATGGTGTAATCAATGTAGGTCTATCAAGTATTTGTTTAATTATGTTAATAAAGGTAATTATCGTGTAACTGCTTCATTTTATAATACTGCAAGAGGTACTGATTCAGAGAAAGAAGTGGATGAAGTTAGTATGTATTATGATTGTCGATATATTTCGCCTTGTGAAGCTGCATGGAGGTTGTTTGGATATGAGATACAGTGCAGAGTACTTGCAGTGGAAAGATTAAGTTTTCATTTGCCAAATGAACAAACTATTGTATATGATGAGTCAATTGGTTTAGATGATGTTATGAGTCGAAGCAGTGTTAATGAAAGTATGTTTTTAGGTTGGTTTGAGGCGAATAAGAAATATTCTTATGCTAGATCATTGCTATAATAGGATTTTCCAAATAAATTTGTTTGGAAATCCGCCAACAGAGAGTGGACACCTCGAAAACAGAGTTTTGGTATTGGAAGGCTGAGGTTTATTCCATTAGGTACTGGTGAGTTATATTATTTGAGATTCCTTTTGAATATTATTTGAGTGTTAAGACATCCAAGTAATGTAAATTGTAATTATATTAAATTTTGGAGTATTGTTTATTTGATTGCACTCATTTAACATTATATTTGTTTTTCAGATTTGGTACTTACTGAAGAGGATATACGAAATTATGCATTAGCAGAGATTGAAAAGGCGTTGGTGAAGTTGGGAAGGAGTTTAAATGAATTTCAATCAATGTCATTTCCATCAGAAGAATATTTTCAAGTTTGTCAAAATAGGTTGATAATGGAGGAGTTATCTTATGATCGAGAAGCTTTAGCTAGAGATCATGCTGTGTATGTCTCTAAATTTAATGATGAACAGCGTCATGTTTATGATTCTATAATTCAGTCGGTTGATTCTGGAAGTGGAGAAGTATTTTTTTTTGTATATGGATCTGGTGGTACTGGGAAGACCTTTATGTGGTCATCTTTGTCTGCTGTTATTCTGTGTAGAGGTGAAATTGTGTTAAATGTTGCCTCAAGTGGAATTGCATCGTTATTGTTACTTGGTGGGAGGACAGCTCATTCTAGGTTTAAGATTCCTATAAATGTAACTGGGGATTCATTTTGTTGTATTAAGCAAGGAAGTTCACTTGCTGAGCTTATTGTTAGAACAAAATTGATTATTTGGGATGAAGCTCCAATGATGCATAAATATTGCTTTGAAGCTTTGGATAGAAATCTTCGTGATCTAATGCGTTGTTCAAATCAAAGGAGTCCAGATTTACCATTTGGTGGTATAACAGATGTTTTTTGTGGTGATTTTCGGCAGATTTTACCTGTTATTCTCAAATGTAGTAGACAAGATGTTGTTAATGGCACTATCAATTCTTCTTATATTTGGGATTATTGCAAAGTTTTGAGTTTGACAAAAAATATGAGATTGTTGAATGTTGATAGTGGTACTAAAAGCTTGGAGTTAGTGAATTTTCTTAATGGTTGATAGATGTTGGTGATGGTGTTGTTGGAGATTGTACAGATGGTATGGTAAAGTATTTATTCCAAGAGATTTGTTGTTGGATTACACTGTTGATCCTTTGCAAAGTATTGTTTCTTCAACTTATCCAACATTTGGGCAAAACGTTGAAGACTTGAGTTATTTAGAAAATCGGGCTATTTTAGCTCCAACTTTAGAAGTGGTTGAAATGGTTAATCATTATATGATGTCTCATAATTGTTTGCAAGAACATACTTATTTAAGTGCAGATAGTGTTGTTGGATCTGATTCACGTCCTGGTCTTTTCGAGGAGGTTCACACTCCTGAATTATTGAATGGTCTGCGTTGTTCTGGTTTACCAAATCATGAATTACTTCTTAAGATTGGTACTCCAGTGATGTTGTTGAGAAATATTGACCATGATTCTGGATTGTGCAATGGAACTAGGTTGGTTATTACTAGACTTGGAGGGCATGTTTTGGAAGCAAAGGTGCTTGCTGGTCGTTGTGCAGGGCATTCAGTGTTGTTAGCTCGGTTGTCTCTTAGTTCTTCTGATTTAAGGTTGCCTTTAAGTTTCAACGTCGGCAATTTCCATTGATTGTCTCTTATGCAATGACAATTAATAAGAGTCAAGGACGGTCTTTATCTCATGTTGGTTTGTTTTTGAAGAATCTTGTCTTAACTCATGGGCAATTTTATGTTGTTGTAACACCACGATTTTTCTACCTTTTTATTCGTTTTCAAAGGCGTCAGTTTGTACAACCAAATTTTTTTTAAAGCCCAAGATCTTTATACGTTTGAAGGACTCGACTTACGACCAATGAAAAAGATGCGAATAGAAGACCAAAGAATGAGACATGTGATTTCGACGATGGAAAAGGAATTTACATATTGGGCCTAAGAAATAATTCTTTTGCTAGCCCAATTCTTTTATTTAGTTGAAAGCCCTTTGAGCCCAAAATCAGTCCTCTTAATTTTAATTTCAGTCTAAGGATATCTATCACTCTTTAAATTCAAATCCACTCTTCAAATTCAATAGTTACCTCAAATCTCTCCGCCACCCTCAAAAGGATGAATATAATCTGTCAAATATTTTCCTATGTAGAGATATATTCCACCGATTCCATAATTTAAATCATTCTCTCAAAATCCCAAAGATAATACCGTGAGAGAGAAAGTTCTTCCTGCAAATCGATTTCCTTCCGATCAAAGGTAATTTTCTCTAAATCATGAAATCTTCCACGTTTTGTTTCAAGGCATAGCTTCATGTTTCACAGTAGTTTACACAAGTTTCACTCTTAGGCCTCTGCCATTAATAATTGATATCGAACTATTAGAAAACTTAATAAGAGTTTAGATTGGGGAAAAGAGAAGAGGGACTTACCGGTGGTGAGAAACGGCACTGCCGACGGAGGAGCTGACCTCCTGGAGCGGCGGCGGACAACGTCGATTGGTCTCACATGCAGCGACTGGATTGCAGTGTGGTGGAGACGGCGTCCATCGGCCGCGGCGACAGCGTTTTGACAGCAGCAGCGTGCGGTCTTCGACGGAGGGGCGTGAGACGACTCCAAATTTTTGGAATGAGGGAGATGGGTGTCGTTTTGTGTTGTTTCTGTTTGTGTGAGAAAAGAGGGAGGAAGTAAGCTTGATGTTTGTGAGCGGTAGAGGAAAGGTAGAGAGTGAGAGAGCGTAAGTTTTAGAGAGTCAGAGAGTGTGAAGATTTGAGAAAAATGGCGAGGGAGAGAGACTAACTTTGGGTTTTTTCTTTTTTTTTATTCTAGAATAGAGATATCATTCCTTCAGTGTACTGAACTTTTTTTTTTATTCCGGGTTTGGGAGAGACGCATGACCCTCATGCGTCTCCTTTTAGTGAGACGCATGATGATTATGCGTCTTTTATAAAGACGCATGAGGGTCATGCGTCTATCTTTTTTTTTTATTTTTTTAACGACGCATGAGGGTCATGCGTCTTAGGCAGAGACGCATCTCCCTCATGCGTCTTTTATTTTTTTAAAATTTTAATAGACGACGCATGATGCTCATGCGTCTTAGGGAGAGACACATGATGCTTCTCTAACTTGCTTAAATCAGTAGCAGGACGGCAGAATAGGCAGAATACGCGAGAGAAAGAGAGGCAGACAAAACTTAGCGATTTCCTCGATTTCTTGGCGACTCCCTTCATATTTCGGTAAGTTTCCTTCAATCTTTCAACATTGCTCCCTTATTTGTTGTTTATTTGCATATTATTAGGGTTTTTGATAAATTTATTTTAAACTTACTAAATTAGGGTTTATTGAAAAAAATTGTCTTTAATTGTTGTTGGTTTGTATATATATTTTGCAGAAATCATGTCAGTATTCGTGAGTTTATATTGGGGTGGTAGAATAGTTCAACTTCCTCAAGTGGGCATTGGGTATGATCCACCTCGTGCGAGAGCCTCCATCGTACGTGCGTTTCATTCTCTGAATTAGTTGCAATGATATATGCTAAGATAAGGATAGATTCAAATCAACATTCCATCAATATTTCATGGCGGCATTGTTTCTTGGGTACCGGTACGAGTTATGTATGTACTGGGGTTGACAGTGATGAAAGTGTGTTGTTTATGTTCAATGCGACTCTAAATTCTACTTAGCATATTGAATTATTTATTGAGTATTTGCCTGCTGGAAATGCCTTCATCCCACCAATTGTTGAGCATGGTGTTGGATCATCTACGAGGTTTGAACCTATGAGCATTGATTGCGGTATGAATGAGCAAACAGATGTTGCAGATGCTGCTGATGTTGGATTGAATACTCAAGAGAATGTACAAGAGCATGCTGATGTTCATGTTGTACGAGGAGACCTTGATCCACCATTGTCGTCATCATCGTCTGATGATATTTTAAGTGATGATTCCGGTGCTGACTCTAGTGATGAGGAGGTAGTGTATAAACCCGTCGGGCAAGGTGAACAACCACTTCCAGAATACTTTCACACTGGGTTGAAATATTTTCGCAGACTGCCGAGTGGTCCTTCTGAGGTACCTGAAGTTGGTAATGAACGCAGTACCATGTACTGGGATGAAGAACACACATATCGGATTAATGCGGGAACAAAATTTGATAGCAAGCTGCATGTGAAGACTGCTATTACTATGTGGAGTTTGAGGCAACACCGACAATTTAAGGTGGTTGAGAGCAAATTAAGAAGGTGGCATGTCGTGTGCAAATATCCAGCAGGGAGGACAGAAGATGGGACAGCTATTATCAGCGAGACCGACGCTGAAAAAGTGAATGAATGTCGGTGGGAAGTTTCTGTTACACACATGGCCCATGATTATATGTGGGAGATTAGGAAGTGGTGGGGACGCCATAGTTGTGAAGGCCATCGTAATGATAGATGACATGCTAACTTTTCATCACCAGTGATTGCTTTGTGTATTCGACATCAGCTGCTAAAAAATGCCGAGTTCAGTGCTGCAGCTGTAAGAAATTTTGTTCATGACAAATTTCATGTGGTAATCAGTTATAAGAAGACATGGTATGCACGGAGAAGGGCTTTAGAGATTGTATTTGGTGGATGGGAGGAGTCATTTAGGGATTTGCCAAGCTACATGCTTGAACTGCAGTATAGGAATCCAGGCACAATTGTTGAGTGGAGGCATAACGAGTTGTTGAGCCAGGGCAGTACTAAAGTCTTCTATTACGTGTTCTGGGCACTTGGGCCTGCTATACATGCTTTCCAGGAGAACCAACCAGTTTTAACAATAGACGGGACTCACCTTCGAGGAAGATTTAAAGGTAAGTTGCTTGTTGCTTGTGGTGTTGATGCGAACAAGAAATGTCTGCCTATTGCATATGCTGTTGTTTATGAAGAAACTGGCGACAGTTGGGAGTGGTTTTTAGATCATGTCAGAATTCATGTGGTGAAATACCAAAGGGAGGTGTGCATCATTTCGGATAGGCATAAAGGAATCCTTAAGGCTATGCGTTCTGATGAATGGAAAAAGCTGCCTGTCACCACAAATTTTGTTTGATCCATGTGAGGAAAAATATCTTGACGAAACTTAATGGTAAGGGTGCTAAAGCGAAAGGCATGATATGGGCATTGGGTGTCACAACTCAAGTACGCAAATACATGCGAAGGCGACGTGCACTACGGGAGGAAAGTCTTGTTGCGATACACGAGCTCAACAAAGCCAAAAAACAAAACTGGTCTCTTTGTTACAATGATGAACTGAGATGAGGGGTGCCCTCAACTAACATGTCAGAGAGCTACAACAACGTGTTGAGAGGTATAAGAGAATTGCCAATTAGAGCTTTGGTTGATCTGACATTTTGGAGAACAGTGGAATGGTGGGCAGATAGAAAGATAGAAATACAACATACCGAAGGTCGGTTGACCCCGTGGGCGAGGGACAAACTTTGTTCCATTGTGAATATATTTTATATGTTAACTGTTGTGACATGATTTGTATAGGTCAAGAAAGTGTTGGACTATCTCCCTATGAAAATGAAGTCCTTCACCAATTGATTTATTAAGTTCTCTTGGAGTTTTTGAATTTAATTGAACTTAACAAAGAAACCACTAACCGCAAATTGAAGAAACCACAAAGAAAACACAAAACACAAAAAATAGGGTTATAAATGAGCCACCCGGCTGGGTGGAATTATTGCATAGGAAATTCACCCGGCCGGGTAGAATCTGCTGGACTCCCGAAGGTATAAATGACCCACCCGGCCGGGTGGAATTATTGCAAAGGAAATTCACCCGGCCGGGTAGAATCTGCTGGACTCCCAAAGGTATAAATGACCCACCCGGCCGGGTGGAATTATTGCAAAGGAAATTCACCCGGCCGGGTAGAAGCAGCTGGACTCCTTACAGAATAAATTAGCCACCCGGCCGGGTGGAATTATTACAAAGGAAATTTACCCCGCCGGGTAGAATCCGCTGGACTCCCCACGGTATAAATGAGTCACCCGGCCGGGTGGAATTTCCTATGCAATAATTCCACCCGGCCAGGTGAATCTACCGGCAGTCGCGCGCGGCGTTCGTAGATCGCCAATATCTCTCTCATTCGAACTCCGATTAGGGCGTGTGAGGTACCCACGCGAAGCTCTTTGATGATGAAGACAATGGTAGTCTCAAAATAGGATTTGGACCCCATCTTGATAGGCAGATTAACGTAGATGCAATATTAATAACAGAAATGTGAAAGAAAAATAATCCATATCAACAGCTATGTACATACACAAACCATCTATTATAGTTCTCAACTTATTAATAAGTTTTGGTTACACCAACTAACTAAATAAACAAAGTGCCTGAAATGATGCGCTACTTATACGACGATGGAGTGTATTTCGACGGTTCAATGCCCTTATTCTTCCTCGTAGACAACCTCTTGTACACTTTGCTCATGAGCTTCCCAACCCCGCCACGTGATGAAGCCTCCGCAGCTGGTCGAGGTTGGGTAGGAATCCTATGAACAACGTCTTCGTCCTCATTTTCCTCCTCTATGTTGTCATTTTCTTCTTCTCCTTCATCATCATCCTCTTCTTCAGCTTGTACAGGCTGCACGATCTGATAATTCTGGAAGAATGAATCGACCGACGCTCGGGCCCCACTCCATTGCCGCACGTCTTGGCTTTGTGAATATGGGTGACGATTCCAATCGGGCTCAGGCTGGCTTGGAGAATACAGGGGACGGTCCCACTGTGACTGAGACTCATGAACCGGGTATAAAGACCACTGGGGTGGGTCATGCTATTGATTCTGGGGCTCTGGTGCTACATAATCGGGATGCGGCTGCGACATCCTAAACTGCTTTGTGTAGCCGTGTCCCCCAGTCCGAATACCAGGCACTCCACGACGCCGTGGAACTACTTCTGGTTGATAAGGCATGACCACATCCTGATGTTGAGAAGCGGGGTACTCCATGACATCAACGTTGTTCGTAGATTCGAGGACATTCCTAACAATTTCTCGAATCTGGCGTACTCGTGGGTCCATTTCGTCTTCCGTAGTTAAATGGAAAACCTGTTGATGTTCATGTTGTACGAGGAGAACTTGATCCACCATTGTCGTCATCATCGTTTGATGATATTTTAAGTGATGAAAACCCTCAACCTAGACAAAAATGATACAAATATCAATACGAAATTTGCCCGAGAAAGAGAGGGAGACAAAACTTGGAGATTTCCTTGGCGATTTCTTGGCGATTTCTTGGCGATTTCTTGGCGATTCCCTTCATATTTCGGTATGTTTCCTTCAATCTTTCAACATTGTTCCCTTATTTGTTGTTTATTTGTATATTATTAGGGATTTTGATAAATTTATTTTAAACTTACTAAATTAGGGTTTATTGAAAAAATTGTCTTTAATTGTTGTTGGTTTGTATATATATTATTGCAGAAATCATGCAAGTATTCGTGAGTTTATATTGGGGTGGTAGAATATTTCAACTTCCTCAAGTGGGCATTTGTTATGATCCTCCTCGTGCGAGAGCTTCCATCGTATTGAATTCATGTGTTTCATTATCTGAATTAGTTGCAATGATATGTGCTAAGATAAGAATAGATTCAAACCAACACTCCATCGAAATATCTTGGAGGCATTGTTTCTTGGGTACCGGTACGAGTTATGTATGTACTGGGTTGACAGTGATGAAAGTGTGTTTTTTATGTTCAATGCGGCTCTAAATTCTACTCGGCATATTGAATTATTTGTTGAGTATTCGTCTGTTGGAAATGCCTTCATCCCACCAATTGTTGATCATGGTGTTGGATCATCTACGAGGTTTGAACCTATGAGCATTGATTGCGGTATGAATGAGCAAACAGATATTGCAGATGCTGCTGATGTTGGATTGAATACTCAAGAGAATGTACAAGAGCATGCTGATGTTCATGTTGTACGAGGAGAACTTGATCCACCATTGTCGTCATCATCGTCTGATGATATTTTAAGTGATGAAAACCCTCAACATAGATAAAAAAATGATACAAATATCAATACGAAACAATCTATATCACATGAAAGCATATAGTTTAATATAACAAACTTACAAATAGTCTCATCGAAGCAGCCGACTCGTTCATCCTAGCAGTGGACCGTGCCCCAGGCTGAGTCAGGTACGTCACGGTAATCCTGTTATACCACGCCATATACCCCGGGCTCATAGGAATATTCATGGACATCGGTGCGGCGTCTTCGGCAGCCTGGAACCTTTCGTACCTCAGGTCCCACTCCCCAATGTAGAACTGATGCGTGTTTGCCCAGTTGTTGCCCTTCTTACCATGCCGATCATTTTTGCCCAAATGATCGGCGTTGCTTAGCATCCTGTCTACATACTGAGGTATATCCTGATACCGATTGAACTGTCGCTGCACTCGTCCAGGCTCATGTGCCTCGACATAGGCCCGACATACCAAGTAGGTTTCACACAAAGAGCATCCATTCATATCATTGCAGTAGTCAGGCAGTATGCAATGTGCGTATGGCGTCCTGATAAACTACAAAACAGCAATGCAAATGCCAAATTAATCCAGAATAAGTTCATAAATGAAGTCTAAACCGAAATAATATTCACCTGGCCAGGTCTAATCAGAGATATTTGGTCAAGGTAATGCTCAACCGAGTGTCCAGGAGCATTTCCTATCTGCGTTGTTCCTTTCCACCTATACATAAAATTGATGTAAGAAAATTACCCAATATGCATAAATATACACTTAGATATATACCTGGCGCCACATGGTGTATATGGCTCGTGCACAACTGATCCTATGAACGAAGGCCTCAATGTGAGCATTCTTTCCCACGCCCATAGCTGCAGAAGGATCATAGGTCCGCCCAACTCTTTCCTCTTATCCATGGAAGCCTCGCACAGATAATGATAAAGGTAGGCCAATGCCGCACTTCCCCAACTAATAGTCTTCACATCTTCCGGATCCTCAAGCGCATTCAACCACATAAATGGAACCTTACACCCCGTGGTGTCTGGTAGAATGAGACCTCCTAATAAAATTAGGGCATGGATACGTGCCCTTTGGATGTATACGTACGTAGGTAGGTCATCACCCAGAGGCATCCTTGTCTAGTTGATCAGTGCGGTCATCAGCAAACCGCCTTGCTTTGTCTCTGTGGAAGTATCTGGTATCCATCCCAACAGATCGCGGCACTTGCTGGTCCAATCTGAAAAGTTGACATGATAGTCACGCCCTGTGAAAACGCGACCCTCCGCTCTCAAGCCCCAAATGACTTGCACATCTTCCAAGGTGATCGTCGCCTCACCGATCGGTAGATGGAAAGTATGCGTCTCCGGCCTCCAACGCTCAATCAAAGCCGTGATCAGCTCATTGTCGACCTTCATGGGCCTCCCACAATCCATCACGCCTTTGAAACCAAAGGCTTCAAGCCAATATCTAACATTCTCATGAATGTCGATGTCCCAAGTCTTACTTTCTATCATTCGGACTTTAAATACTTGTGTTGTGCCCTCTTTCATGAGTTTATTTGAAATATGATGTTTCTGCATATTTAGCACGGACGGGTCTTCGGGTCCATATAATAATTGTCCGCTAGAACTTGAAGTCTCCATCTAATCTAAGTACATATTCACAAAACAACAATTACAAACTCACAATTGTAATACAAATAACATATACATTCAAATTCATCGGCAAAATAACAAAACATCATAAACCAAATGATTCACTCCAATTCAACACAATTCATGATTTATAATGCCTAATTTATATATAACTACTAAATTAGAAGGTTAAATTAAAAGATACATTTCAACCCATACTATACAATAGTAAATCACAACACCAAGCATCTCAATAATATCATAAACTATACAATAGTATGAATTTAACCAAAAATTCCATTACCATTAACAAAACAACAAAACATCGGCTAAAAATTAAGCAATTTGTTGTAAACCCTAATTTACAAAATTGGGAGAAATCTAAACAAAATATGCACATTAACAATAAATAAGGGATGAATATTGAAAGATTGAAGGAAACTTACCGAAACACGAGGGGAAATCGTCGGATTCGCCGGAAGTGCCAATGAAAAATCGCCTAATTCGTCTTTCTCTCTTTCTGTCGCGCTTGAATGAGGCTACTGCCTCTGCCTCATCTGATTTAATTCGAATTAGAGACGCATGAGCATGTCTATTAAAATTTTAAAAAAATAAAAGACGCATGAGGGAGATGCGTCTCTACCTAAGACGCATGACCCTCATGCGTCGTTAAAAAAATGAAAAAAAAGAGAGACACATGACCCTCATGCGTCTTTATGAAAGACGCATAATCGTCATGCGTCTCATTAAAAGGAGACGCATGAGGGTCATGCGTCTCTCCCAAACCCGGAACAAAAAAAAGTTCAATACAAATACGGAATCTAAGTTCTATTCTAGAACAAAAAAATGAAAAAACCCGACGAACTTTGTTATATTCCCAATTTGGGATAGTTGAGAGAGAGATACATTGGTGGCGGCTGGGAGTATATTTTAGTTCCCTTACAAGTTTTGGGCCTTTAGTTAAATAAACATGCGTTGGGCAGGGACTATATACGTGTGGTGTTTGGGAGTAATAGAAGTTAGTGATTATTTCTCTTTCTTTAGTTTGTTTAATTGGACCGATCAAATACTTTTGGACTGATCTAGTTCATTACATATTTGGAATTTATGTGTTTTGGAATTTTACATACTTGGCCTATTCTTAGTGAGAACCGAGAATTTTAGTATGTTGAGGGACTTTTGGGTCATGTGTTTAATTGATGAATCTGTTTTATTATATGAGAACGAAGAATAATTTAAACACACGTACGTAGGATGCATGCTTATTTTTTTATATATAAATTGCAAAGTCTAATTGTTGCATATTATGTTATCTCCAAAAGGGTGAATTTTTACCCCTCGTTTGTGGTTGGAGATGAAAGTTGATTGAGGAGTTAAGCGTTTCAGGTGGGCTTTCTTTTTAAATAAAGGATGTGCCCTAAGTATATTTTTATGTGAAAATGTTGTGAATATTTGTCATGCCGTGTTTTGCTTTATCTATGGAACCTATCTGATTTGGCTTTTGCCATCAATGGATAATCGAATTCGGGTCTGACTAGGGAGTGAGTCCCTACTCAGGCTAGTGTACACCAATGGGGATCATGAGCCGTCTTTTGGGTCGACCGGTCTAGTGACTTGGAATGTGACCACATTCCTTGTTATCAATGGTTCAGATATGGTAGACATCTATGGGAAAATTACTGCGCAGTCACGGATTTTACGATGGAAATGATTTTGGTGTCTCGGGCATTTCAAAGTTAAAACCCCGAGGTCACTCAATGGTGGCATGATAAATTTCTTTTTATAAAATGTTTTCGGCATGAGTCCACTGAGTGCATCAAGTACTTAGCCATGCATATGTTTTAAAAATGTGCATGTTGAGGGGTGACGAGAGTGGTGGATGTTGAGCATAAAAGTGAAGAATGTCTATCAAATGTTCAGAATATGTTGTGTCTTCATACATAGCATAATTCTACTCTCAAAATGCTTCCGCTGAATGTTGTTTCTTTTGAGCTCATGTATTGTTGAGATAATATCCTTTTGAGTTGTTGATTGTCGAAATGGTACTCTGATTTTATTCGAGCTATTCCCATTTTTTTGAGCTATTGTCGAGTTGTGCATTTTTACCCTTTCTTTCCCGCTTCTTTAATTCTCCCCTAGTCGTGATCCACCGTGTTTTCTATCCTTATAAAATGCGGTCGTGACAACTGTCTCAAGAGTTACAAGTTGCAGTGGGTTAAAAATATTAATACAAGGAAGTGAAGATGAGCATTTTGATGTTACCGACAATGTTGTATACAAAGAAGTTTTCTGTAATGTATAATATATATCTGTATTTATTTTGTTTTTGTCCATAATATATGTTTTTGGTTTAATTGATATCATAACTTTGATGGTTATTATCCATTATGATTTGCATATTTATCGATTGCTATAATTGTGTTTCTGATTTTAATTTTTAGAGTGATTATGTTGTAGTGTTTATTTATTTGTTTTGTATAATGTTGAAAGTCGTAAATCATTGGTATAATTCTGTGAGGAATAATTAAAAAGGTAATACAAACTGAAAGATATGATCCTATAAAGGATTTTGTTTGATTTTAGTATAAGTTGATGATTACGTCTGTTGATTAATTGTGCTATTCTTAACTGAAATCTGGATTTATTGAAAGATATATTACTATGAATTGAAAGATATGTTACTACTAAAGTATTTTGATTTATAAATATTTACATATATAATTTTGATTTTATGTTCATTATAATTTGCATATGTATTAATTGCTATATTTCTGCTTATGATTTTCATTCTTCGAGTGATTATGTTGTAGTGTTTATTTATATATTTTGTATAGTTTGAAAAGGCTTGAATCATGGGTGTAAATCTGTGAGGAATAATTAATAGGGTAATAAAATTGAAAGATATGTTACTACTAAAGTATTTTGTTTGAGTTTAGTATAAGTTGATTACTGTGTCTGTTGATTAATTGTGTGATTCATAATTTGAAATCTGGAATTTTTTTGAGAGATATGTTATTACGCATTCAAAGATAATGTTAGTACTAATGTATTTTGATTTTACATTATTCATTATTGAAATCTGTTTTATTGTAATATTCATATGTAAATATTTAAAATGTTGTAATCTTAATGTAAATCATTTGATTTTTCAAAGTTAATATCAATAATTAATATTGAATATCAAAGGGATATGTAAAAAATCAAAGATATATTGGAATATATATGTAGGGTCCTGTTAGGTTGAAATTTTTTAGCTTAATTGAGAATTGAGATGCATTTTCAGTCACTCATCCACATTTTGAAAATGTCAACTGCAAGTAGATTATGTCAACTCGGGGGTATTATCGTCAATAGCATGCACATCAAATGTCAATAGCCTGCACATCAAATGTCAACAACTTATAGTTGACATTATATGTGTATAGTTGACATGAATTGTATATGTAGTTGACATTATATGTGTGTAGTTGACATGAATTGTATATGTAGTTGACATAGATTGTACACATAGTTGACATTATATGTGTGTAGTTGACATTATATTTGTGTAGTTGACATTAATTGTATACGTAGTTGACAAAAATAAATTTTAAAAATAAAAATTAAAAAATTAAAAAATTAAAAAAATAAATTTAAAAAAAAATTAAAAAAATATTTATTGAATAAAATGTACCATGAAATTATCATTCTGCCCTTTCATAATTAATTAATCTAAAAGTATTTTCCATGTGGCAAATTTTGGACCACTCATTTAATAAAAATGAGTGGCTGATAATGCATCTCAATTCTCAATTAGGCTAAAATATCTCAATTGATCACAACCATATATATGTATATATAGTCCTATAAGGGAGTGATCAATTGCTAACTCATCATTTAATTACTAAATACAACTAATTTAAGACCGTAGGATTTTAAAAAAATTGCTAACTACAATTTGTCACGTGTAATTTTTATTTTTATTAATTAAATTGAAAAAGATAAAAAAAACTACCAAATTAGGGTTTTGAATGAAAATGTCAATATAGTGTTTCGAAAATATCAATACAATGCTTTGAGAATGTCAACACAATGCTTTGATAATGTTAACACATTGCTTATATTGACATTCTACATGTATTATATTGACATATTTTATATATCATGTTGACATTTGTTGCTGTACGAAAAAATTGAAAATTTTCTAAAATTTTTTCAAATTTTGACATCGAAACATATGCAAGTGAGATCTCGTTAGAATCATTATGAAATTATCTTTAATTTGATATATGTTGTGCGAAAAAATAATTTAAATCGAGAAAGTTATATGCGTTTTAAAGTTATGAGATATTTTTCAAAAGTTAGTTACAACTAATTTGTTGTAAATTGACTTTAATACCCTTAGTGACATTTTTTTGATCGTATTGACATTCTGGTTAATGATCTAGGCCCTTAATTTGAATATCTAATGGCTATTATTTAATTGTAGTTAGCAATTAAGTATTGAGTTAGCAATATAACACTCCCCTAATCCTATATATGTATGTATAACTAATAAGCATAATTTATTAAGAACATTTGTTATCGTAATTAACTTTGAAATCAAAGTTGATTTATAGTATATTATTTCATTAAATGTGTAACTTAGAGTTAAATTTCAGTAAGTCAAATAATTGAAAGCTTAGATAGTGCATGGAAGTTTCTATCATTATAGATACATATGTTAAAGTAGAGTAAGCAAAATAAATTGTTTCAAATTAATATCTACTGTTAGAAAATATTGAATCAACATTACAAAGAAAAGAAGCAAGTTTGTTGATTTCAGGAGTAGGTACATGTATGCAAAATAATAATTCTATGTTAATATTTTGTTAAAGAATGATGATAAGTTTAGTAGCATGCTTGAATTTCATATAAATGTATATAAAATATATTTTGCTAACCTTAAGTTTGAATAGCAACCTTGAAAACAATGTTTGGATCTTCTAATAGCCAACAAGTTCCAATAGCCAAAATGTCACGACCACAACTCTGTAGTACTAGTGAGCGTAGCTACTTCGCGACTAAAAAGAATTTCATAAACTATGGATTAAACATAAGTGAACAAATCAACTCAAGATTTCAGTTTTGAAGGCGAACGAGTACATAGTCAAAAGAGAATCAGAGTATCAAGACTAAATTCATAAATTCCTAGAACATAGTTCTACTGCAGCGGAAGAGTCTAAGACAAAATAGTATGTATGAAGACATACTACTTTAGGCTACCTAACTACTTATTAATAGTCATTTGCCAACACCTTCGCCTCCTCGTTCACGTTCAACCTGCACGTTAGAAAAGAACATGTAGGGCTGAGTACTTGATATACTCAGTGGACATAGTGCCAAAATATAAGTTCCATTTAAATTTGTCAGCCACAGTTGAGTGAACACGGGGTTTTATTTAAAAGGCCCGAGTCACTTAAAAAATGGTTTATTTATTCATTAAATTAAAGCTTATGGGCGCATTCTTACTACGTGGGACATGCATAAGATTGTGATCATATATTAATGATTTATGTATAAATTTTTTACATTTTTGGAACCATAAAATATAATTAGTGCATTTTTTAATTCAAATTTGAAAAGTAATAGAGAAGGCAATTCAAATATAAAAAAAAAATTGATTGGTTGAACGTCTTGGAGTGATGATCGAGTCGATTACTTGGAATGATCTAGTGAACAAGTCTAGATCTTGACTGAAGAAATGTTTGGATCTCAGAGCAGGAAAGAAACTGAGGCTCTGATACCACCCTGTCACGACTACATTTTGCTAAGGATAGCGAAAACGGCTAATCCGCGAATAATAAGAGGGATTAAAGAAACAGATAAAGAAAATTGGTAGAACTCAAGGAACTTGCCGAAAAGGCCAAATCGATTGATACCATGAAATAGAAGCCAATTATTCAATTACATGGTCTCACAAATAGAATAATCATCTCATCAACTAAATCAGAGTTCGATGGTCAGACTTTGAAATTCCCATTTAACAAAAGTACAGCGGAGTAATTCCTTACTAAACGACTTCGTGTATGAAGACACGAATCGTCGAAAGATCCACTTGATTAATTAATAACATCGGCTCCGATCAATACTCCTTCCTCTTGACGTTCAACCTGCACATTTAGAAATACATGCAAGGCTGAGTACAGGAGTACTCAGTGGACACGTGCCGAAAAGCAAAACATACATTATATAATTGTCATCCGTCAACAGTAACACACGGGGGTTTTCTTAAAAAGGCCTGAGCTTACTAAATTCTTTTGTGATCAAAACAAACATTTTATGGCATGACAACAACTTGAAAATAATCACAGCTTCATTTTGAGAAAAGATGATATTTCATAATTTCACAAGTATTTGATTTATATCCACAATAATGTGCTGGATATTAAAGGAAAGCCCACGTAATATCATATCACCTTGGCACTTTTCATGAAAACTGTACTTTAAACTTAAAGGCAACATTCGTATCTTAAATAGAAAGCCCACCTGGCTAGCTCAGTTCTCACTTAAAGTATTTGCACGGGTTTTACTCCGCTCCGAGCAAATTATCCCCTGTAGCAATAATAGTGTAGCACGCTAATTAGTACTTGAAATATTTTTCTCGAGAGAAGAATGCATGCACCCTACTGGATAGCACCTATATCTTTAGTCTCGTCTTAGGGGTTTCTCAACGTTCTTTCTTGAGCTTCACTGCATCGTAAGATTTAATTATTCTCTTTATTAAATCTGGAGAAATTATATTTTCTCTAACACAATTACTTGTGCTCTTATTTAATAGAATATGAATTCTTGGATAATCCCTTCTAAATTCTTTTTCTTCGCATTTTCCTTAAGGCCGCCCATGGCGTCGCGGGGCGACGCCGATCGGCTTTCGCGTCTCCCACTTCATCACTTTCCATCTTTGGGAATTTAGTAATTTATTCGGAAATTAATTAATCAAGCTCCAACTCGACTCTTAAATTAATTCCAGCTTCTCATAATTAAATCTCGGCCCAATTGATTACAACCTTGGCCCATACTAATTAGTTTCTCAACTCATTTCTTCCATTCACCAAACATCGGCCACTTCTCAATTTAATTAAATGGAACTAGTCCAAATAATTAAGTAGTAATATTCCATCACTCCATAATTCATTTAGGCCCAAAGTATAATTAAATTGTAGTCCATCAACAATTAATCAAGCCCATCTTCATGCTAAAAAAATTTCGCCCCAAACTCAAATAATTCTCGGCCCAGATCATGAATTACTTACTGGCCCAATTATTTAATTTCAGCTCATGTGTAGGAATAATTCTTTTGGCCCAACTAAAAATTAGTAGTGGCCCAACAAAAAATGAATAAGGACCCAATATACTCCTTTCTCCACCATCTGTATTTCTCCTCCAAATCACCTTCATTCTTCCCAAATGAAATCCCTAATTTAGAGCATCAGCGATGGCGGACGTCCACGCGGAATTCCCACCGGCGCATCCCAGGCACAGATACGGAATTCCGCGAAGGAATTCGCAGTTCCGCGGGGAATTCCGTGCGGACGTCCGCCATTGCATTGACGCCCGCGAAATTCCGCGCGGAATTCCACTTTTTTTCATTAAATATTTTTTTAGTAATTATGTATTTTTTTTAATGAAGCATGGTTTTTTTAAAGAGTAAAGGCCAAAATTGGTCCTGAACATATGGTCATTTTATGTTTTTGGCCCTAAACATTATCTTTTGGATTTTTTGATCCTGAACATATATTACGTTAAAAAATCCATACATTACTTCACTCCACATTCAAAATACATACCTTACTAGTAAGAAATTCAAACATTACTAAATCTATTGATGTCAAATAAAGCTTTTACATCATGATTCCACTCTACATTCATGCCAAAATACATACATTACTTCAACTAATCAGTTAGGATTTAAGAGTAAATGCCAAAATTGGACTTGAACATATGGTCATTTTACGTTGACCGTTAGTTTTTAACGGAACAGTTAGTCCAGGACCAAAATGATCAAATTTTCATATGTTCAGAACCAAAAAATCCAAAAGATAATGTTTAGGACCAAAAACGTAAAATGACCATATGTTCAGGACCAATTTTGGCCATTACTCTTTTTTAAATAAAGTGGTTGCATTTTCTCCGTATTTGCGTCGAAATTTTAATTCCGTAAATTGTTGAATTCCAAAAATTGTCTAATTTGTGAATTTGTAATTTTTTTTATGTGGGAATTCCTTCGGGAATTCCACAGAGAATTCCGTATGATGTGGCAGCGCAATGGGAAGTCCGTGTAACGTGGCAGAAGGTGTTTTTGAGAATTCCGCAGAGAATTCCGCCGGAATTCCGCTCCACTGCTGATGATGCTCTTAGGAAATCAGCAGCGCCTACTCCCTCTCTCACGCCTCCTCCGGTGAAAACGACCCCGCTCCTGTCGCCGGAGATCGCCGCTCCGCCTCCTCTCTCAGTTTCCCCTTCTCGACTCATTCTCAAGTTTGATTCTGGAATCCTAGATCGAAGACTTCGAGAGGCAGCGCCTCCTTCCTTCCTTCTACGGTGAAGTCACCGATTGAGGGGAAAGGCGTCGCCTTTCTTCCTCCGGCTCTCTCTCAATTTCGAATCTGTAAATTTTTTTCTAGATCGAGGAATCGGGAAGCAGAGCCTCCGTCCGTCCTCGTCTCTGGCTGTTCGATGAGCAGACCGCCGCCATCACTCGCCGTCCGCCGCTCCTCTGCGTCGCCGGCTCTCCGTCGCTGCTACTAGCGCCCTGCATCAGCTCTCGGCGTCTAGCCTTCCGCCGAGCTCTCCCTCCGGCAAGCAGCGCTGCTGCATGCGCTCTCCCCTGCTCCCTCCGGTGAGTTCTCCGTTGTCATACGCTCGTCGCCGTAAGGCCTAAAAGCTAAGTCATCCTCCCATCTTTCCCTTACTCGATTTCTTTGAGTTGTGGCAGTAGCTATTACTTGGAATTGGGAGTGTAATTGAGTTTGACGAAGGGTCCTGTTATTTGAATCCTAATTCTCGACACTTCACCGAAATGCGTTCTTACTTTTGTGATTTTGCTACTGAGCTTCATAAAGAAGGCAGCCTATGCTTATTTCTGTTCCAAGTTATGTGCTGTAAAAGCTCTAAGCTCTTGGGCTTTAAACATGATACTCTATAATTGCTACTGTTGTGGATATTCTATTGAGCTTCTAAGGTTCTAAGTTATTGACTATCTATTGTGGTTGATCTATATGATGCAAAATATGGTGTTGGGGTGTTGAGGTATTTACCTCTCGGTTGGTGAATCCTTGCTGTTTTCTTGCTGCCAACTCCTCTCCTCGCTCCCCTCTCCGCTCCCTGCTGCAATTCCTTACGTTCAGGGAAATTTATGGTGACTAAATGATGGGGAGAGAGGGTGGTGGGAGGCAGTTTATATAGCTCTCATTCTTGGCATCTTGTGCCTGAAATCTTGGGGAGGAAGTCTCCTATTTTGGGCTGTCATTTGGTGTATATTTTGGCATCCTAGATTGGTTGATCTCATGGCCGTTTGTGGATGTATGTGCCCCTTGCAGTAGTTCTCCTCTAATGGTTTATGACTAAGCACACTTTCTTTTGGCTCTTTATCTTCATCCCTTTTCTGGAAAGATTTGGGAGATCATGCTCCTTTTCCTTTCTTGGTCTTTGACAGAGGAGATGCTATGTTGTACCATTTACTCTACTACTTTGGTGAAAGCTTAGGGTCATAGCCCTTTTTATTGACAATTTTTAATCCCAATTTGTGTTAACCTTGTAGGATTTATTTGGTGTGATGTGGCTGCCAACTTGGAGCCTTGTGGGAGCATTTTTTGAGAGAGAGAGTGTAGGGAAAGGGAAAGAGATTCTCCTCTTGAAACTCTTTGGCTTCATCACTAAAATAGCTAGCTTCCAAAACATGTTTACTAGTGTTGGTAGGATGAAAGGTGTAATATAGGTGTGTGTTGTCCCTTTCACACGTGTAAGCATGTACTATTTGTATCTCCATATCTTGAATTTCTATTTCCACCAGGTGTAACCACATTTCTCTAATAAAAGTATCTCCTCTACTTGTATCCTTGAAATAATAATTTCCTTGCACTTTATTTTTTTTCCAATGAAAATACTTAGATTATTCCATAGTCGGAAATTACCACGAGAATTCTACGACTGCACGTCTTCTAAAGGAATTTAATTATGCTAACAAATCTGATTTAATTCGAAAGAAGAGATCAAAATTCTGGGGCGTCACATTAATAAAGTTATAATGTTATATTAATATATTTGACATATTCTGTATTACTTAACTGATAATACTTGGCTATTTTTAATATATTATCAAAGTCTCAATATAATATACTACCAAATAGATACTAATTCATGAGTATATGCAAAATATTGCCTACTACTAATAGAGTACTAAAAACACAGTCGAATAAATACATATTGTTTGTTCCACAAAATAGAGTTTTTCAAATTAACTTACCTAGTCAGGGTATTTTTCAAACCATTCCAAGTAGTCAGCTTTCATCATTGCATAAGATATCGTGCAAGATTGTTTTTTTATTTATCAATCAAAGAAATATTGGTGTATAGAGTTAAAATATAAATTATGGATTAATTATGATTTACCTCGGCCACAGTAACTTTGAATTTGATGGTAGGGGTGCTGCTTATCATCTCAAACTTCAATTGCATTCCATCACACAAAGAGCATTCTTTGTAGAAACTTGACCATCCTGTGGAGATTCTCACCCTATCTTCAGCCTTCTTCAATATTGTTTGCCATGTTTTCCCTTGGAATTACAAAACTGCCACTTCAATATCTTTGTCTATCACATGTGTCCTCCAAAAATGGATTGATATGAGCTGTAATGTTGATTATATTAATTTATCAATTTCGATTGTTCAATTTATAATAAATTAACACAATCATTATCAAATATATATATGAAGTAAAAGTATAAATTCTTACAAGACTTTTTCAGTTTGATATTGTCATGGCTGATTTGAAAGAAGGTGAAGCAATAGGTTGTGAAGACGATGCGTCGTCGGTTTCTTGGCCAAATGAACCTATAAAGAAGTGATTAAATCATGGAGTATTAATATTTTGATTGACAAAGTTGAATTTATTGTAATTACATACCCGATTGTTGTTGGATTTCCTTAGCACATCCCGTAGCATCATACATTTTCACAAAGAAATGATTGGGTGAAATCATATGGAAAGTCAAGAAGTCTCCAGCTCTCAAGTTGTGATCCTTGTGGAATTGCTCCCAACCATGTTTCAAGCATATTCTTCCATCTGAAAGTGTTTTGACTTTTGTTTCCCAAATTTTTTTGCTGGATTTGTCTTCAAGTGTGCAAATTGGTCCGAGCTTAACTGAATATTGTGTTTGGAAGCTTCTTGGAAAGATCTGTTTTATTGTTTAACATGTAATTATTTTTGTGCATCCAGATGACACAAGGAATATTTTATTTGAAATAAAAACTAAAAGTACTAAACAAATTTCAATACAAATGATAATTTTTCTCAAAAAGATATTCTTCAGCATATGTTGACGATTAACAAATACATACCATCTTCGATTGTTCTTCAATGATTAATACTGTGAAGAACTCCGGAGCGTCGTCCTCATCCATGTAAGAGCAGTATTCTGGAATCACATCCCCCTCCATGTATGAGTTGTCTGTTGATTTAGCCATTTGTTAACAGATAGAGTGTTTGGAAGATGGAATTGGTTTGAGATTTGAGAGAAAACTTGCACGAGTAATTGATTTTGTGTAGGTGTAGTGGTTGTTGCCTTTATGGATTGGTAGGTGAAAAGGATTTGAATTCTTTGTAGTGTAGTTAAGAAAATAATTAATGAAGAGTTTAAAATTGTATTGATATAGTGGCTGAGGGAATGGATAAGGAAATACAACAGTACCTCCAAATTTTCACAATTATTATGCATAAGATTTACTTTCATTTGCACTTCGGGTGTATGATAATATATTAAGATTATACGCAATAATGAAGTGCATCTCATATTCTCAATAGGGATAATTTAGATTCTCTATGGACGAAAAACCAAACATAATTATAAGGATACACACAGATATTTAAAATTATATTCAATATTTTATACAATGGCGGATCCAGGAATTTATAACCGTGGGGTCGAACTAAAAACAATATAATATTTAAATAATTATTTCTAATAAAATATTAAAATATAAATAATCGCGCTCGAAAAAAAATACCGAAGGCAATATCCAACATCTTTTTTCATACTATATTTAAGTCAAACATAGTCTGTATACAAACATCCTAAAACTTCTCATATCTTTTGAGTTTCTAGTTAGTTATTTTGGAAATCATGGTCTTTTGATTGACAAGGACCTTTGACTACATATTCTCTACGAATATGATCTTGAATGTTCACATAAAAACTATCAATAGAATCTCGTAATCTTAGATCAACCTTAATTTTTCTTTTATCAATTTTAATCTCGTCAAGATTGTTATCAACCACTCCATTATTTTTCAATTGTTGTGGTTTTTGTTCAACATTAGAAGAATAGATAAAAATATGAGGCTTTTTTCCCATTAACCTAGAAGTAAAGTAACGAAAATCAATACTTTAATAGATTTAAAACAAATCATTTAAGTCTGTAGTAAAATACAAGGATAATTATGATATCTATTATTTAAGTTAGGGTAAATAGAATCAGCTAATAAAAGAAATTTTTTAAAAAATAAAAAAAATGATTATTACTATAAAATCAGAAAAAAAAAATAATTCTTTCTGCAAATGCTCAGCAAGAATTGGTTACTTCAAAATTACTACCATCGCCTATCAGAAGTCAAATTTTTAATTCTGCTTGAATTTGTTAGGAATTGGAATAATATTAAAAAAAAGTATATTGGGCTGTAAAAACACAAGTTTTATAAACCTAATAAAAGGCCCACTTGTAAGACAACCTACTTTTAATTAAAATTAGAGAATAAGCGGGCGGTGAGAGTTTTTTCTTGCAGAGAATGGGCGGTGGGAGTTTTTGTTAGATAATAAGCTCCACCGCTTCAGAGATCAGAAGTGAAGAATGACGACGAAGAGTAGGCGATGGGGCAGGGGTTTGAACGCCGTGGGGTCGGGGGTTGATGAAGGGTAATTTTATCCCAATGTCGACGGAGTCGGCGGTGGGGTCGGCCGACCCCACGCGACCCCACCTCCATCCGCCGCTGATTTTATACATATGTATTCTCCATTGGCAACTCGGTAATTAATTACAATTATAATTAGATGAATACGTAATTAACTATTATCAATTATATGAAAAGTAATTAACTAATATTATAATTTGATGTATATGTACGAACATCAAAAAAGAATTAATTACATTCGAAAAATCTCTCATTCATTGTCCAAGTATTATTTTGCATTTGAAGTTGTTTGCATTATCTGTCCCAATTAAGTTTGTATATGTACGAATAATTTGCTTTATTCGCATCTTGGATGAAGTATAGGATTTGCATGTGTGGAAGTATTGATGTTTGGTTTCTTGAGTTTAATTTTATAAAGTTCAATTAATGTTTTGTTTTATATTTTATACTAGAATTTTTTGTTGATATGAAAATTTGAAGCATTATTAGCTCCAATACAAGTTTGTACATTTATTTTATGCATTAGTTATTCTCGAATTTTATTTGTTGTTTTTTATATTTATCTTATTTTTCCTCTTTGTCAATTTTAATTTTCTCTATTTAACCCAGTAAATATTTATTCTTAAATATTATACTCTCTCTGTCCCAACTAAGTTGGTACACAAAACTTTTGGGTATGGAGACATAGAGTTTCTAAAATTATTTCCTTTATTCACATCTAGCACGAAGTATAGGATTTATTACGAATGTCGTCAGCTGCGCAATGCGCAGGGGATGTACTAGTCCACATCTAAATTTAGATCTTTACTATCTAACGACTTATTAAATCCTCTCAATTATCCAAAGCTCTGCTCAGTTATCTACTATCCAGTAAAACTTATACGTATATCAGTAATTTCACCAATCACTTTTTAATTCATTCTTTTTTAATTTCTCTCTGATTATATAATTAATTAAATTGCTACTATATTTTTTAAATTAATAGTAATAATTACGAAATAAAATATACATTTTTGTTTATTCTTTCAAAAAATCATGTGTTGGCACATTTTATATACTAATGTTTTAAACATTAAAATCAGGAGTACAATTTAATTTCAAAACAACCACAAAATATTATATTCCCTTTGTCCCACAAGAGTCACAATTGTTGTGGCCACAGTTTTAAAAATGTAAATAATAATGGATTGGAAAAGTTAGTAGAATATGAGGTCCACTTTTTTATATTAATTTTATAATAGAATGTAAGTGAAGTGAGTTAGTAAAATGCGAAACCTACTAACTATTTATGATAAAAGTTAAATGTGACTCTTATTGTGAGACGAGCTGAAATGACAATATGTAATTTGTATTGTGAGATGAAGGGAGTACATCTAAAAAGAAAAAATGGAAAAGGAAACGGAAAGAAAATGAGAAAAGCGTAAGGAAGATCAAAGAAAAAGGTAAACTGAAATGGAAATTGCATATGGTTTTGTTGGGGAGTTGCAAGCATTCATCTATTAAAAAGATCTGTGATGATTTAGCGAATTTTTGATGGGAATAAATGCAAGTAATAAATGAAGATCACAACACTGAAAATTACGTGGTTCGATTTACTGAGGTAAATCTACGTCCACGGGAAGAATAGAGGGCAAATTTGTATTGCTTGGTCTAGCTTACAGATTACAATACTGATTTGCTATATGAGATTCAGGGTCTAGAGAACTTAACCCTTGTCTATCTGATCTAAGTTCTATTTATACATTCGAACTAAGATCGTGGTTTG
This sequence comes from Salvia splendens, assembly GCF_004379255.2. NCBI lineage: Eukaryota > Viridiplantae > Streptophyta > Magnoliopsida > Lamiales > Lamiaceae > Salvia > Salvia splendens. Next base: position 36,752,487 of record NC_056036.1, on the reverse strand, counting down.
CAGCCCTGGTAGGGGGTGATAACTGCTTAATACCACTAAATAGATCGTGGGTGTAATGGAGGTCGTGGAGATCCTGCATGGGTCCACTATCTCCTTGTTCGGTCGGATACTGAGACCGAACTGCTGAACTTTGCCGATCAGCTTTTGCCGATCTGAGAGTTGAGCTCGATTGGTCGACTTTTACCGAGCTATAGGTTGTGACCGAACTCTTTGGTTGTGCCGAACTGATACTCTTTCTTGGGTTTTGCCGAGCTATAGGCTGTGACCGAACTCTTTGGTTGTGCCGAACTGATACTCTTTCTTGGGTTTTGGGCTGATGGGCCGTCACTGCTATTGGGCTCGCAATTATTGTTTAGTTGTTTAGTTCGTATCCCATCACCACCCCCCCCCCGAAAAGCGAAGTGAATCACTTCGGCATTTTGGATAAGTGTAAGGGGGAGGCTAACGTCAGGGGACGTGCTCTGCACGTGTCTGCATTAAATGCGACAGCAAATCCGGCCAGAGAATCCAGAAAAAGTGGGATTTGAAACGGTGCGACGAATTTGAAAACGCCTCTGCGAATCTGATAAATATTTCCTTTCTTCATCATTGGAACACTTTTGCGATTATTTCTTCTGCATTCTCTCTCTTTTTCGTAAAATTTTCTTCCGCTTCTTCAAGAATTTCTTCAGAGACTTTCGACCATCAAAGAGTAAGAATCATGTCTTCTTCTTCTGAAACTGTTTCTGAATCAGGTAGTGGTAGGAAGGGGGGTGAGGGGTCTTCTGGCCGGAAAAGGTCCGGGGAGAAGATGGTAGAATATTTTCACAGCATTTTGAGTAAGGATACTGTGATATCCTTACACGGAAAATATTTTCTTCCTGGGGGGTTAGTGGTGATTCCCGACGACATTCATAGGGCTAACTCGCCGCCGGAGGGTTATGCCACCGTTTACGAAGCCTGCTTAGAATGCGGGCTTCGTTTCCCTCTTCCCCCTGCCTTTGTAGAGCTTCTTGATTTTTTTCAACTTCCTTTAGGTCAGGTGACTCCAAATTCTTGGAGGCACTTATCGGCCTTTGCTGCCGAGCTGCGTAGACTAGAAAAGGATCTGTCTCTGAGGGCAATCCTTAATTTCTTTCAGTTTAAGAGAAAGGGATCCTGGTTTTACTTGATCCCTTTACAGCCCTTCAGAGCATTCTGTAAAACCAAATGGCCGAAGTGGCAAAATCGTTTCTTTTTTTACAATAGGACAGCGGCTCCGGACTTTTCCTGGAGAGGGCCGAAGTCCGTAATTCCTCATCCTCGGGTAGAACCGTTGGACGAGCTCGAGGGCGAGCTCAATAAGATTCCCATGATTAGGAAACAGTATTCGGAATCTGAGCTCGTCAAGGGTGACTTCGTGTTCGATTCCTCGTCTTCGGACGAAGAGACTGAGGGTGAGGATTTCTTTTTATGCTTTACTGCTTTAGCGGCGAAAACTAACTTTGTTTTCTCGCTTTTTGGCAGTGAACATGCTAAGCAGGCTAGGTCGCAAATCCTCCGAATCCAAGGAGCCGGAGAAACAGAGAGCCACCAGCTCGGCGTCTGATGCCGAGAAGAATCCGAAGAGGCAGAAGACCTCTTCGAGTCAGTCTTCGGATCCAAAAAAGCCGGAATCGACTTCGGCAAAGGGGAAGGCGAAGACTCAGAAACCCCCAAAAGCGCCACAGAGAGACATTGTCCTGGGGGGTTGTGGATCCGGAGCGGTTGCGGCCACTTCGGAACATATCTCTGAGCCCTTTTTATGGCCAAAGGACTTTGTGGAGGTGAATTTCCTTCTTGATTTTCTGGTTTTGCTTCTTTCCTATATTTTTTGTGGCCCCTCTGTTGACTTTTTTCCTTTTTCCATTCTCAGAGGAACAATATGCTCTGCAAGCTCGTCACAGTTGAACTCTCTAAAGCGTCCAGCGATTATGATGAGATGCAGAGGAATTTGAATGCTGCTCGTCACCAGGCCGAACAGGCTCGGGCAGACTTTGAGGAGGCAAGGGCCGCTAGGATCTCGGCTCAGGATGAAGCCCAGCGTGCCAAAAACCAGCTCATCATCCAGAGAGAGCAGTCGAAACAGAGGGAGGCTGCTGCCGTGGTTGCTCAGGGGGAGGCTCTCCGTGTTTACACGGAGAAACTCTTTTTGAGCAATCAATTTTCGGCCCTTATCGGCGATCTGCTGAAATTGATGACCGATAACGCTGAGCAGGAACCCGAAGTCGTTTTGCCGCTGTATGGCCGAGAGATTGCAGCGCGCCTCCAGAGTCTGCCGCTCCTTGAGGAGCTTGCGTCTTCATCGGTCCTGCTTTCTGCTGAACGAGTCCGTAATTGCCGTGCTGACCGTGACGAGAACATGGAGGCCATCTTTGCCTCCTTGGGGCCTGTTTCACCCGCTTCAATTTTCAAAGAGGGTGAGCAGGAAAATGAGGCCGGCCGGGAGACCGAGCAGGAGGATCAGCAGACCGGCGATGGGGGCGCCGAGCAGGAGGGAGGGAGTAGGGAGGCCGAGGCTGAGACCGAGGTAGACAAGGAGAAAGAAGCTGAAACCCACAGAGAAGCCGGAGACGAAACTGGCGGAGTATGATTTCGTCTCCCTTCTCTTAGTTTAGTTTCTTTCTATTTGTAAAATGGCCTTGAAGCCCTCCTTGTGTAAATAATTTTTCTTGTGAATGAAAAAATTCTTCTTTCTACACTCGTGTCTTCTTTATAGCTTTTCTTAATCTCTTTTACTCCTATAGTGGTTTACTGCCTGCTCGGTAAACTGAAATGCCGAACTGACATAGCTGCTTCGTATTCTTTACTCTAAGGAGCTGGAGGTACTTCACTGGAAGCGGCTATACTCTTCGGCTTTAAATGAAGCTGAGAAAAAAGCTATAGATGACCAGATGAAGTATGACGAACTCTTGGCTCGTTTAGTGGAGCTGGAGTCCAACAATAAGGACTTAGAGTCCATAAGGAGAGATCTAGAGGCCGAGCTGAATACTGTCATCGCTGAGAGGACTGCATATGAAGACTTCATCAGCGGGCGCGGGGGAATGACTATATCCGAAGTTCAGAATCAAGTTGATGAACTGTGGGAGAAGCTTCATGTACTCCGGAAGAACAATGTGCTGGAGAGCTCGGCTTGCCAACAAGTTGTGAAATCATTGCGGCGCTTGGCTTCTCTGTACGACATCATTCTTTCCCGGCGTCCCGCGATCGAGAGATTCCTTAGCCGTTTCCCGCTAACAGACGCTCACGCTCCAACTCAAACCTCGGATCCACTTACTCAAACTTCTACTCCAAATCAGCACCGGACTCAGGAGCAACCGGAAACGTCAAGACAAGAACGTACTCCAAGTCAGCAACGGACTCAGGAGCAACCGGAAACGTCAAGACAAGAACGCCCTGAAGTTCGTAGAGGAGAGGTGAATATGAGTGAGCAAGATCAGCGAATGCTTCGTGAAGAGACTCTTCGCCGCCGAGGTGCTAGAACTTCCCGGACTCAGAGAAGAGGCGGTAGGTCGATCAGAGCATCTCGTCCACCTACTGATTCTTCAACTGCTCGGAACGCCCGAACTCAGCATCATGAGGACTTTTTGGATAGGTGGCTCAACTTTAGCAACCGTAGACAGTAGAGTAGTCCTTTGTAATGGTGTAACGCATTCTCGTAGGGCAGCGGAATTGTATGCCCAACAAGACTTAGTAAATGAAATTTTTTCATTTCGCTTCTATCACTGCGTATTTACAGTTCAGCGATTTTTTATTTCATTTATTGTACTCGTCCTCGGTCTTATGAAGTAAACTCTTCTTTGACCGGACTTAGTTTGTGTACTCGTCCTTGGTCTTATGAAGTAAACTCTTCTTTGACCGGACTTAGTTTGTGTACTCGTCCTTGGTCTTATGAAGTAAACTCTTCTTTGACCGGACTTAGTTTGTGTCCTTATTTGGCGAGTTTTATCGCTTGGATTGGACTTTCCCTAGTTAACCGAAGTGGTTTTCGGCTTATTGCAGTTCGTTTCAGACGAATTGCTTGTTTCTTAAGCTGAATTGTGGAGTCTTGTATCTTCCTTAGAAGCTTGGACTCACAATTGTCTTTAATAATTGATCTAAAAAGGGGATCAGCCTTTAAAGAACAATATACCTCAGTAACATTTATAAGAGACAAAACGCACATAGAGAGACAAAACGCACATAGAGAGACAAATAAAAAGGACGAAAAAGATTTTAATCTTTTAAAAAACGACAAGTAAAAAGAACAACAAAAATAAAAGAAAGCACATAACCCTAGGACCGAACTAGACACAAGACTGACCGGACCTTGTCTCTTACAAATAGAACTTCTTGAGGTTGGAAATATGCCATGTTCGGGGTACTTGTTCTCCTGACATGTGAGTCAATTTATAAGACCCTTTTCCCAGGACTTCTGACACCCGATACGGACCTTCCCATGTGGGTTCAAGTTTGCCCAGCTTTTCTGCTCGGCTTACTTCATTATTTCTCAATACGAGATCTCCCACTTGAAACTGCAGCTTTTTCACCCTTTGGTTATAATACCGGGTTACTTGCTCCTTGTACTTGGCTTCTTTTATGAAGGCCAATTCTCTTCTTTCTTCGGCAAGATCTAGTTCGGCTCTCAGTCCGTCGTCATTCAGTTCTGTTGAGAAATGAAGGGTTCGGGGGCTGGGTATGCCGATCTCAACCGGAATTACGGCTTCAGTGCCGTACACTAGACTGTACGGAGTTTCACCGTTGGAGGTCTTAGGTGTAGTTCGGTAAGACCATAGGACTTGAGGAAGATTTTCTACCCATTGTCCTTTGGCTTGTTCTAACCGAGTTTTTAATCCTTTCACCAAAGTACGGTTTGTTACTTCCGTTTGTCCGTTTGCTTGTGGGTGGGAGACTGAAGTGAACCGCTGTTGAATATTCAACTCTTGGCACCAATTCTTGAATGTTTTGTCAGTAAACTGAGTCCCATTATCTGAAATGAGGATATGGGGTATGCCAAATCGGCAAACTATGTTCTTCCAGACAAAATCTAATGCCTTTGAGCTTGTTATCGTAGCTAATGGTTCAGCCTCCACCCACTTTGTGAAGTAATCCACGGCAACGATCAAGAATGCAGTTCGAAAATTTGGTCATCTGCTTTGGTTTTTCGAACATATCAGAATGCAGTTCGAAAATTTCCGCTCTCGACTTGTTCAATGGTACGAACTGAGCGGGGGGTTTCTCAAGATTGAGACGTGGTCCCAACCTGTCTTGTACCGGTGCCCTTTGAATCCTTTCAAAAGGAGTTCGGCGAGGATGCCCCTGATCGCTATGATCGGGCTTCCTCTTGTCTCCTCTGGAAGAGCTGTCTAAAGACCGTTTTCGACGGTCTGCCTCATCAGCCTGAGAAAACTGGTCCGCAATGTCCCACATCTCTTGAGCTGTTTGCGGACTGCATTCAACGAGCTTTCTGTAGAGAGCTCCTGGCAGAATTCCATTTTGGAATGCCGAAATGACAAGTAGATCATTGAGATCATCTACTTGTAGGCATTCCTTGTGGAATCTTGTCATGAAGTCGCTAATCTTTTCATCGCGACCTTGACGTATAGAAAGCAGCTGAGCCGAAGTGATTCGGGTTTCCGCTTTCTGGAAGAACCTCCTATGAAAAGCATCCATTAGATCTCTGTAAGATCTAATGCTGCCTTGAGGGAGGCTATCGAACCACCTTCTTGCGTTCCCGATGAGCAGCTCGGGAAACAGCTTACACATATGAACCTCATTGAGACCTTGGTTCGCCATATTATACTGATAGCGTCCCAGGAAATCATGAGGATCCACTAACCCGTCATAAGTCACTGACGGAGTTCGGTAATTCTGTGGCAACGGAGTTCTGGTGATATCATCCGAAAATGGAGTCTTCAGCGCTCCATACATAGCGAATCCGACATCTCTACGGTATGGTGGAGATGGAGTTCTCCTATGATTTCGGTAACAAGGATGAGAAGGAACATATCGGTGGTGAGGATTCTTTCTCCTGGAAGGTGCGACACTACTGCGGTAGTGACTTTCATGTCTGGAGGGGGAGGGAGAATCCGCCGTTTTCTTCTCCGGCTTCTGGCTCTTTTGCAGGAATGTTAAGAACTCATCCTGCTTCTCAGCCAAGAACAACTTGACAGCCTCATTCAAAGCGAGCTGCTGGGGAGGCTCGGTGCGATGACTTTTTGAGTGGTTTGTTCTTTCACCGTGAGAACTGGAGGCAGATTTCTCCCGAGGCTGTTTTCCAGACCTACGGGCTGGACTAGCTTCCTCACGTTCATCACGGACGGAAGTATGGGTATTATGTGATCTGGTACGCATTTTTTGGTGGAGGAGGATCAAAAACTCGCTTTTATCACAGTTTTGGTTTTCTGTTTTCCCACAGACAGCGCCAGTGATGATTTAGCGAATTTTTGATGGGAATAAATGCAAGTAATAAATGAAGATCACAACACTGAAAATTACGTGGTTCGATTTACTGAGGTAAATCTACGTCCACGGGAAGAATAGAGGGCAAATTTGTATTGCTTGGTCTAGCTTACAGATTACAATACTGATTTGCTATATGAGATTCAGGGTCTAGAGAACTTAACCCTTGTCTATCTGATCTAAGTTCTATTTATACATTCGAACTAAGATCGTGGTTTGCAGCCCTGGTAGGGGGGGTGATAACTGCTTAATACCACTAAATAGATCGTGGGTGTAATGGAGGTCGTGGAGATCCTGCATGGGTCCACTATCTCCTTGTTCGGTCGGATACTGAGACCGAACTGCTGAACTTTGCCGATCAGCTTTTGCCGATCTGAGAGTTGAGCTCGATTGGTCGGCTTTTACCGAGCTATAGGCTGTGACCGAACTCTTTGGTTGTGCCGAACTGATACTCTTTCTTGGGTTTTGCCGAGCTATAGGCTGTGACCGAACTCTTTGGTTGTGCCGAACTGATACTCTTTCTTGGGTTTTGGGCTGATGGGCCGTCACTGCTATTGGGCTCGCAATTATTGTTTAGTTGTTTAGTTCGTATCCCATCAATCTGTATTAAAATTAGTATGCATAGGATCATTTTATCTGACAGCATGTCAAATTGCATTGTACTTTAGATTTTAATTTTGTGAATTAACGTTTGCAATTTCAAAAATCATCTTATGAGATACTCGAAATATCTTCATCACAAAATACATTATAGTCCAGTCGTAATTTACAAAAATCTATCCATCATATCAAAATAAATAGAGATGTATACAGATGAACATAAATATAGAATATCACCTTCATTCTCAAATGAGCATTAATTATAACTGCAGAAGTAAACATACATAGAAATGTTTTTATACTGTTAAATTTTGCACTCTAAACAATAGATTGATCCATATTATGCAAATTATTGATCAAAACAACGACGAATTCATCAACGATAACCTAAATGCACAGCTTAGACAACAGAAAACTGTCCATATACATATGCTGCACAGCAGGAGTATGCATTATTTGCCAATGCTAAACATGCAGGATGCAGCAATCAAAAAGCCTGTGAATCGCATAGCTGAATCTGTTGCATAACTTTGTTATATATACATCGAAAGGTTGTCAAATAAAGAGGATCCAACGTGCACGTGGATAAAAGTTAGCCTGAACGTACACTTGACAACAAAAAACAATTGTTGAAGTGTTTCAAGGCATGATTGCCTTTCTTTACACTCTTCCTGTGAGTAAAGTAAAAGCTCGTGTAACAAAAACAGTTTTGAGCAAAATTGACAAAAAAATCTGGTCCTTACTGAGCAGGACTACAGCTAAGTTTTCACACATGGAGTCCGATTCAAACAACATAGAAGGAGACTGTAGTTCACTTCTTCAAAACCTTATGAGAGAAAATCCTCTTGGATTCAATCGCATTAACTAGAGAACTATGTAGAGATCCCTGCTTGCAACAGAAAAATAAGTGGCTTTGTCAAGAATATCCCATATATGAGTACTTTCATTAAGCAAAAAGAATGCCCAAGTGAACGTGGAATCAGATGAATAAAAAACACAGGCCCTAAAGTCATCAAATATATTCATCAAAGATATGTAAAACTAATCCTCATTTTTGGCTGCAAATAGCAACTGAAGTAGCTAGTTTAGCTCTAGTGCATGAAAAAGAGTGAAAATTTGGTTGCAGTGCCAAGAAGCCTTCTCATCTTCCACTTCTTGAACTCATTACGTGCATCATAGTGGAACCACTTATATGGAAACATGTGCTAAATGTTTAAATCAATAACTAGAATACTTCTAGTAGAGAAAAATAGAGAGGATTCTAGTTGAACATTTTTAGAGATGGTTCACTTAAAGACTGACGGACAAATAAAAGTTATAAAACCAATGAGGTAAAAATATGATTTAGAGAGGTAAAGAACAAAACAGTTTTACAGAACAGATTTGCAGCAATTTCTTAGTGTAGAGGACCACTCTTTTTCCAGGGGTTGTTCTCAACTGAGGTGTTGGATAAGAAGACAGGGTAATGCTCGACATATAAATATGTCTCGTATAAGTTAAGACCGTCATATTTTTTAACTCATATAATGTTACTTTCTACCATAAGTGCAAGTTACATGTCATGTATCAATTTGATTCCAACAAAAAACTAGCAGTCTGATGGAGAATGAATTAGCAAATTATTAGCAGCAAGATGTCAGTGAAAAGCATACCTCAGTAACTCGAAGAGCTGTTTGCGCAACATAATTTGCATGAGGATCCTGAAGCAACTGCTCAAAGTAAGTGGCAGAGAGCAATTAATGGATGATCTTTGATTGTGTTTCATTGTTACATACCACAAAACACTTTTCAATCGCATGGCTACTAAACTTTTGTCTGGATAGATTCACATAGTTACCCTCAAACTGACATGTCAACTTGGATGTCGCAGATGGGATCTTAAGTTCCAAAATGAACTGAACCACATAATTTCTGCACATAACAAGATAAAGGATTCAGGAAATATGGTTTTGTGTGTAAAGATTACAAGTACTGAAAAGTGAAAACAACGCCAATTAACTATGGCTATAGTAGTAAATGTTTTTATGAGTGCTTTTCAATAAACTAGAGTTAAACTTAAAAAGGTGGATGAGAGAGATCAACAATTATCAATACCATACAACAATCAATATCAAGAAAAAGGAAGTATCATCAATCACCCACAGATAATACAGAAATATGAGAGACCCCTGCTCTCTGATTTGGCCTGGAAAGTTGTTTCAGTTATTAACTCAGCTTAAAGTTCACTTCAGCATTTTACTCCAACAAGATTACTAAGCTTGTGAATGAAGCACATTCAATCTGTAAGCTAAAATATGAGACAGAGGTGAAGCAGAAGATGTCAATGGATGTGCTTCGGGAACTAGGTCCCGACCTTGGAACTGTTAGGGCTCCTGGAATTGGCTTGATTTATAATGAGCTGGCAAAGGGGGGGTACCGGCTATATTTGGGCATTTCCTGACAACACTACCTGCTGTGCATTCAATGATGATATTTGTGTGTATAAAGTATGTTCCAGTATCTGTTGTCCCTCAGAGTGAGGTTTCTGTTTAGGCCTCAGAGTGATAGCCTGTGGCCTGAGCAGGCTATATTACTTGTTTCGATAATGTGTAAAAAAGATTTTATGAAATACTCTAGTCCTCTGCTGGTAACAGATACGGATACAAGGATGTTCGCAAAGAAAACCAACAGACCTTTGAGCAATTTCTGATTGAGTCTCTTGAGAAGTTCATTTGGCGGGAAGCTCAGGAGAGATCGCTAGAGAGTGATGATGATGACTCTGATGCTAAAGAAGAAACTTTCTCGAGAATTCTAATAGCTCCAAATGGGAGTGTGTATTCACTCGGTGTCCCTCTCCTGGAGGAGTTCAAAGATACGAGCAAGTTTATCTCAGGAGGAAGCATGGTGAAGGAACAGCAGCAGGCACAAACAGAGGAGATCAGCATTGATGCGGAGCAAAGTCTCGAGGAGCTGTCTTTCCTACGCAAGGCAAAGGAGTCTGGTGTCGTATACCTTCTCGGGCATGATAATATTCGAGCAAGGAAGGATTCTTGGTTCATAAAGAAGCTCGTGATCAATTATTTTTACGCGTTCTTGAGAAAGAACAGCAGGAGGGGGGACTGCGAATTTGAGCGTTCCACACTCGCATCTGATACAGGTAGGCATGACTTGCATGGTGTGAAAGTGAAACTGTGCATTTTTGCAGTTCAAAACTAGATTCGTAACCGCCTAATATCTGGAGTTTTGTATTGTATAGCGTCTGCTGATTCTTCACTTCCAACTTGCCAGATTTTTGTCTTCTGTTTTGATCATCACAACAGGTGGTTCCAAATGCAAATATTGTAATCAACACAGTAGTTTTTAATGTGATTTTTTTACCATGTACGTAATAATTTTTTTAATGCCTAATTTTATCATATGGACATTTATTTGATTACTAATATTTTTTTGTTTCTTGCACACTTATCTTTGGGATTTTGATTTATAATTTAAATGTGTTTATGTTTTTTATTTTAATCTATATTAAAATATGTAGCATGATATTATTTTTATTTAAATTTATTAATATTTATCATTTGACAATAATTATAAACTAATGATGTGTAATTGGAAGTAAAATTACTTAAAATCCATCATAGCCTCAGAGGCAATTTAATCACACAAGGATACAAAATTCAAGATTCTAAATTCAAGATTCAGTCACTTCCCACACCAATGAGAACATGTGCTTGTGCAATCTTGGCATCCGTGTTCGAATGAGTCCATCTACAAACCATTCACCACTTAAAAACTCTATCTAGCAGCTCAATATGGGCGTTGCAATCTTGCGTCTCCATTCCCAGTATTTTCGGCATCCAAAGGGGCCTTGACGTATAGAGGTAATTTATGTATATCTTTCTCTATCGATTTAAACCTCCATCTGAGAAGTATTGAGTTTGACATCACACCAATAGAACTCAATCCCATAAGTGCACCTGCAATCGAAGGTGATAGCATGGTTCCAGTCACAGGCAGCAACGTCCCAGCCGCTACGGGGATTCCTACCTGTAGAAACGAAGAGAACATAACTAACCAACTGCAATAAAAGTAGGATTACTTTCCAGCTGGGATTTCCAGAAGAGAATGCTATTAAATCTGTGGATACTACATGTTAAAACATCGGTTTGCAACTCAAAAGAACAATCAAAGAAGCAGAACAGCATCAAATGCATCAGTCTTCCCACTGAAATAGTGGCAAGAAACATTATATTATCGTGAATAATGTTATACAATGGCAAGTACATGAAGAGCACTGTAAGTTTGTTACAATCTAATCTAGCCCGACAGCATCAAACTTTAATTGTCATTTTCAGAAGGTTGATACTATGACTTCATATCAACATGGCCTCAAAAGCATGAATTTCAGAGGAAGAGAACCATGATGTGATATAATATGGGACATGAAGCAGGACCATTAAGTTTGCATGGGAAATTAACATTTTCAAATTATCAGTTGCTTCTATCTACCATTTACAAGTAATCCGTTTGCTAGGTCCTAAGGGACACATTCTCAGATCCGCGTATAGATGAAGTCAATAACATTTAAAAGCTTGAGAGACACCATCACTACATGTCAATTACTTAATAGAGCAGATAATGTTGCATTATCTGGGGTTGTAATAACTACCCACTTGAGAAAATAGTCCACTCAAGCCAAGATTTGACAGTTACGACGTGCCACAGGTTAACTATGCTACGCTAAATCAAGTGCATAGAAAACTTTAGCCATGGACCCTTGATGCTCAAAAGTCCATGATCAGTCCCATGCGATCCTTCAGTCCATTGTGGTTTGAGTTAGCAGTTTACAAATTTCCTGATTTGTAGACATAGCTCCAGTCCTTTTTTTTTGTTACACTGGATTTGTTCTACCAGGGTTTTATAACTCCAAAAAATTTTAAAAATATGATTTTCCTTATATGAAATAAATTGCAGAGTCGCGAAAAACTCACAATGTTGTATGCAAAGGCCCACCATAGATTTTGCTTCACAGTCTTCATGGTAAGTCTACTTAACTCCAGTGCATCAAGTAACTACATGGAAAACCATATTAAGCAGACACACAAAGATATAAGTTATCTGAATTCATGATACTACTTATATGCACATTGAGTATACCAGTTCAACTTCAGACAGCCCACTTGGGATCATCAAAATTTCTTTTTTATTCGTGGTCACGACTTGGTAACTTAACTGGTTTTCTATTTTTATAACTGGAAATGACTCTTTATTTCCTATATTCTACCAATCAGATTGTTAAGTACTTATAATTCTACCAAGACCATAAATAGGTTTTTTTTTTTTAATTCTGGGCTTTATACTAGGTAATTTGATTTAGTTTTTATATATAATTATCAGACTTGTAATAGCAAAGCATCTAAGTTTGCTAAAGCATGACCTCAAGCTTTCTCTGGTAAGAGTAGCAAGCCACAGTAGCATCACCCAGTTCACACCTCAAAAGCTTGTGCGTGCTGTGGAACTAATATGGAAATTGCCCCTCGGTGAAAGTGAGTGAGGTTCTTTCCTCATCTAAAAGACATAAATTACAAATCCCAAGCCTAAGAATTTGCACATACGTCCAAAATATCTTGCTCTTACAAGTCATAGAAGTCTTTGCAGAAGGCTATAAAGTAAAGCATCTCAACTATACATGCTATGGGCCAATAACCAATACCTACAGTTCAATATGATATCAGTGGTGTCCTAAAACTTAGTAGAGAACCAAAAAGAAAGATAATCCCGAAATATACTTTGAAATGGGTCATCATAATACCTGGGACAACCTGTTCTGCATGAGCACAATAGAGGAGACCTCACTAGCAGCCCCAACACCACCACCAATGGCAATTCCGACATGAGATGATGCGAGTGCAGCTGCATCATTGATTCCATCACCAACCATAGCAACAACATTCTGACCTTCCTGAAGTTTGCTAATGAAGTTCTTTTTTTCATCAGGTTTGACTCCATATAAAACCTGCAATCAACCAGCCATTTAATGCATAAATTCATTTCATACTTATTACAAGTAGTGATCAATAAGATTATTGTACTGAGTGAATAACACATAAGCAAATGCCATCTATTTTACAAATTACATTTAGCTTCATATCAATGTAACTATATTTGGGCAGTCAGGTCTACCATTCCATTTCATACTCAATGAAATTAAAAATATTTTGCTCAAAGCTTTATTCCTTTATCTCTTCTCTGAAGAGAGTTACTACTAAGCAAAACTTATATCAGGAAAATTATAGTTTCATAATTCACAAATATATACTCTGCTTAAAATCCGATCTCTATATGGTTGCACTTCAAACAGTATACTTGCATCAAACTTGGTTTGGGATATCATAGATCTTGCATTTTCAGGTTTCTATCTGATGCACTAGTGAATACACATAAGTTCCTAGTACACAGGACATGCATTTTAACAGCTGATGTGGATTGAGGTATTTGACGGTTTGTTATTCATACCAACCCAAAGTAACAGAAAGAATCAGTTTTTTTATACAAGTTAGTTTGTACCAAGATCTCCATCCACTTAGAGAAACTATTGTAACACTCCAAGTTAAGGATGGTAACCTGATCAATCTCACTGATGAAACTTGATATTAACTTTATAATTCTCAAGAACTTGACAGAACTTGCTGAATTCTGGTGATATTAACCACTCTACCCAAAATTGGAAGTATGTGTTATGCAAATGCCTCACCCTGTTTTTTGGAATACCAACAGCAGAAGCCACGTATTCAGCAGCGCTTCTTTTATCACCAGAAAGTAAATATGTATTGATTCCTTGATGAGTCAATGATTCTATCACATGCCTGGCATCTTCTCTGATTTGATCCTCAACATAAATTACTCCAGCAAGAATACCATCTATCCCAACATATACAACTGATTGATTTTTAAATTCTTCAGCTTCTTGGAATGGACTATCGCCAACTACTCCATGCCTACATGAGGTTAGATATTCAAACTGTAAAGCTTTAGTACAAAAGAAAGTATCAGAAAGGCTTTCAATTTTCATGCAACCATTCTATGATTCAGACGGAAAGACTCAAGCAAATACCAAAGTGCAAGGATCTTTTTGATTTCACAAACTACAAACATCTAGGCATACAAAATTCCTTGTTGCCTCAAGTAATAGTAGTGATGTTTCCTTTACTGTCTTACTTTCTAGTAAATTCAATTGTTGTACTGGAAGAATGCATTATCATGAGGCTTTCTTCCATAGTTATATCATTGTTCTACAGTTCAACTGACTGGTGACAACTGTATTCTCAGAAGAAGTTTGAACAGCTGTATCTCCAACAGTTCTTGAGTAGAATTGCTATTGATTAGTGTGGGCTAGTCCGAAATAATATGTATTTATGGATTTGGTGATGAGAGTCATCTGCAGCCATATTTAGATTGTGCTACACACTATAATACCAAAGTAGTGGTTACTTGCTGCCTCAAAAGAAGATTATAGACATATGTTACCTTTGAACCCAGTCCATTGTACCAACAGCAACCTTTTTCTTATCAACAGTTGCCACAGCACCAGATCCAGGTTCCTCAAAAAATGTTCCTTGCGCTACCTACAGTTACAATCAATAGTAAATCTAAAAGTATTTCTTGACAATTTGATAAGATAAAAGTTACAAATTAATTAGCTCAGCATCCTAGACAAAGTGATGGTAATTTCAGTGATTAAGTGGAAGAATTGATGAAACATAGATCTGTGGAGCATCAGAAAGGTTCCCTTTAAGGCCCTTAATTAACTATGCTACATTATTATATCAAATAAAAAATGTAACATCACAACGAAAACTAGACATGAACCAAGTTCATGCAAGACACTGGCAATGGAAAACCATATAGAGTTCATCATGTTCTGGATTGTACTATCAAGATGTACTACCTAAATATGTAAATTTGAATGAAATTAGTAAAACAAAAAACTATACCAAATAATTTCATAAAATCTCTGAAAAATGGAACCCAGAAGCAGCTGAAGCATGAGGTTCTATTATAGCATTATGATCAGAATAGGTATTTATATTAATATACTAAAGCCCAGGCCATGAAGTGTGTAAGAAAAACATCAAAGCATTCTTGACAGAAAGTGTTTCCTTGACTAAAAATGTTTGAATATAACTGGAACGTGTGCATGCAGTGCAGTTAGAACTTCATATTGCAAATCACAAAGAATCCTTGCCACTAAGTGGCATCAATTTCTATTGGTAGAGTATATACCTTTACATTCAGACAGTTCTGAGCCTTTGCAGCCTCTACAATTGCTTTTCCAATTGGATGTATTGTACTTGATTCTACTCCAGCTGCCAACTTCAGAATGTCAACTTCAGACCAGTTACCATTTGAATTTAGCCTGCATTGAACCATGTTCAATATCATCTGAAGCCCATAAAAATTGGAATAACTTCCATCATAGCATCTGAATAAAATGCTAGGTTGAAAATGTAACTTCAAGCTATCAAACACAGCTTACAACTATCACCAACATTTATCTAATCTACACTAAGAATATTTGAAACTACTTCCTTTAAGTCGACAAGGGTCATCTATGTTTCCACACTTTACTTTGCTTTAAGGAACATGACATACAGTGAACATCAAGGGCCTAGTTTTGTGTGCACAGAAGCACAATTATCAAGAAACTGGAAACACTCTTAATTGGGTATAACTATGCCTTCACATCCCTCTCAAATACTGAATCCCTTTTCTTCTTGCTCCAAAAAATCTCGTAGTGCATCTTTCATTTGGGGACTTGGTGCAAAACTGAAGAAGCACAAGCCTACACCAAATCTTCCCTTTCTCACAATATTAGTATATTGTTTTCCAAATGAAACAGCTGAGTGATTTGCTCAGACTGCTATATGATGTTTAGTCACAAGTGTTTATCCATAACTTATCCTAACCATGCAAGTTTCATGCTTGACCAGTATAACAAAATTATATTGCAAAATTCTGTACTCAACTCTGGAGTTTTATCGGCTTGAGAGTCTTGTACCAGTATTTTTTTGACAACAGGCCTTCCAATTGTTAACGTCCCTGTTTTATCAAATACAATCGTGTTAACACCAGAAAATCTTTCTAAGGTACTTCCACCACGCAAAAGTAGCCCTTTTTTAGCACCCAGTGAAGTTCCAACCTGAATTATGGACTAACGGTTATATAAAAGCATAACAAAGTTAACACTCTATATGAACCACGTAAGAGAATACTGGAATAACATCCAATATACAAATATTACCAAAACTGCTGTAGGTGTTGCTAACCCAAGAGCACAAGGACATGCAACAACCTGTATGAAGTCAACAAGGAGAGGGATACTAATTTAGTAACTTTAAAACATAGATCACCAAACACCGAACAGATGATTAAAATAAGACAGATGGAGATTACAAGACTTCATAGTGGAAGCATGGAAAAAACCAGGGTTTTGAATGTGCTGTCTAGTTCCACAGGTTAGTTACTTGGTATTTATCTTTTTTTAAGGTACCTTACTGTAAAAGGTGCAAATAATTTAAATAATATTGGTGACAAGGTTAGATCAAACGGTGAATAGCAGGTACCAGTATACCTGGTGTGATTCTTAACACAAGAATGAAAATATAGACGAGCATCTTTTACAGTGAGGAAAGGAAACCATTTGTACTTTCAATTCAAGTCACAAAGTGAATAATTGTTCCAGAAGAAAGGATTTAAGTGAAACAAACGGATAAAATTAGGAAAGAAAAGGGTTTTAAATCTGTTTCCCTTTTTTCAAACTCTCTGCTAACATTATTTTTAAATTTTCAAATTTGATGCTGGAATCAGACGTGAGATAAGAAAGGAATACCAAAACACTACAGGAGAGTTGCAATGCTAATGACATGGTATATCCTTGGTGAATAGCTGCTGGAAGAATTTGTGAACCAAAAAGATTCCAGAACATAAATGTGGCAGCAGAAAGCGCCATTACTCCGTAAGTAAAACGTCCAGCAACCTGGATTTACTATAGCAGAGTTAGTTGACTGTGATTGGACCTCCAGCAAAAAGCATATTCTAATCATGCAATCAAGCAGGTAATACTCGAGGGTATACAATATAAACATGGGCAATGGCAAATTTAATATTAATAGAATAGTGTGTTAGTAGATCACTTGTCACAGACATCATCATCCATCACAAACAGGAATTAAAATAAAAAATCAACGAAAGATAGGTAATTTATTTAGTTCGGATTTGCAGTACGCTAGTTTCTTCTCATGTAATTTAAGCTGGTAGTGGTAGCCAACTTAGTAACTCTTGGTTTCCTGTTCAAAGTGCTGCTGTAATTTCATTAATTAAAAGAGTAAATGTTTTGCCTTAAAATTTCAAGGGTATAGTATCTTAAATCTATTTCAAGGAGAAAGTAAGAGAAACCATCAAAAGTAACTTTTAAATATAAAATTTGCTATTGAAATTAGTAATATCGAATTTGAGAATAATTCAATTAAAAATTCAATATATAGATGTGTGGATAAAAATAAACATTAAAAATTTAACAAACTAATTAGGTGATGTATTTCAGTTATAGTTAATTAATACAAGCAGGAGAATATCTTTATAAAGTATAAACATCTCAATTTGAGAATAATTTAATTCAGTTAAATGGAATACTAAATCATGACAACAAGATAGTTGCAAGATAAACTGAATAGTACATCCTTTCCAGTATCTTTATTAAGAAAGGTGCAGTTAAAGTATAATTTTATCAAAGAATGAACATATATACAGCGAGAGAGAGAGAGAGGTCCGGATTATTTAGGGACATCAGATACAAACATCATAACCAATGGGAGAAAGGAAAGTTACGATTATGAACCTTGTCAGCTAACCATTATACAGGAGCTACTCCAGAGGGAGAGAGGAGGAGGAGGAGGATATAGAGATGACAGGTGTAAACATCATAAATGGGAGTACGAAAAAAGTTACTGTTATGGACCTTGTCAGCCAACCGTTGAACAGGAGCTTCTCTCGTCTGTGCTTCATCAACCAGCCGGAAAATGTCACCGATTGCAGTCTCACCACCTGGCCTGCGCACCTCAACGATAATTTTTCCATTTAGGTTTATGCTTCCAGCTGCAACATCGGCCTAAAACAGCAAGACATAATCATGTTAACAAAGGGGGCACTTAAAATAAAACTTTCAAAATGGAATAACACCCACCAAACCCAAAGATGACATTAAAAACTGAGATGGCAGCCCCTCTTTATCCATATTCACATTGTCCCTGTTGTGGGAATTAAGGAAATAAATAGTGGGAATGCATAGAAAGAGAAGGGCCCAACAGAACTTCCATTGTATTTCAAAAAAGACTGGAGTGGGCAAGTTTGTTTAAAGAGAGGTTTCCTGTGATTTGTAGATCGAAGTTACTACCTTAACAACAAGGAAGATTTGACAATGAACTAATTTATTAGTTTGAAGAAAGTTAACTCTAACAAGTATTTTATCAGCTCCAAATTTGCTGGTAAGAAAGAACATCATATATATACTAAAATTTTAGTCGCTCAACCAGATTCCCTTTCTTGACAACAATGAAAGGCAAGCACAGTAAACACTTGCACCATCTCCGTAGAAAATAACAATGCACAAAACAACAATAATAAAAATCAGCAGTGACAGTACCCCGGGTAATTTAGTGACGGGAAGAGGTTCCCCAGTAAAGCTCGACTCATCAACACTGCTTCTGCCAGCTGTAACAACTCCATCAGCTGGAATACGATCCTACATGCATGACAAAATGTGAAAAACATAATGCAAGAGCATACATGATGCAGTGCCCATATGACAATGATTGTTTTACAAAAAGATGATTACAGATGTTCTAATTTTTCTTAAAAAAACTTAAAATTTCATCAGGTTCATGATGCAGACTAGATGTATTTTTCTCTTGTTTTTGCTTAGTTTAATTGGTGGTGGAGCAGGTGAATGCAACGGCGTTGAAAAAGCAATAGGCAATTCTTACACCAGGCAAGACAACAATATGATCTCCCACGGAAAGACTGTTAGAAGGTACTTCAACAGTTGAGCTTGACTCTTTTTCATCATCATTAACGACAAGACGCGCTTTAGATGGTATAGTACTAAGAAGGCTGGTCATATCGCTAGTTGCTTTTATCTTAGCTCGTTGTTCAAGATTTCTTCCAAGTAGAACGAATGCTATCAACATAATTGGCTCTTCAAAAAATGTCTTCCATCCCTACGCCAAAAGTAATGGAGTATAATTTAATACAGAAGAATGCAGCCTTAAATTCCATAGGTACACACAAAAATGCTTCTAAGGGATGAGATGCAAAGATTAGGGAAAAGATAAAATACTAAACAGTATTCAGATATTTTAGGTGAAAAAATGTGATTGTTGTAGGAACCACCAAACATGAATAGTATAACAATCAACAAATAAGATAACATATTAGAGTAGTATGATAACAAGAAATCTGCAACTAGAACAAAACTGAAATGTAGCTCTATAGAAATAAGCATGAAACAATATACTCTGCATGAATGCCTCATTTTCCTTTGATATGTGCCACATACTGTACAAAAATGATTTAAGTTTTGCACTAACATTAAGCCAATGGATATAAATTCCACCTTTATGAAAGTATGGAATTTCTAAAATACAAAATTGGAATATTTCCAATACAACGTGGGAAGATTTTTAAACTGGTCTTGGGATCACTGAAACATCTACGTACAAGATTGAATTCATTTTTTCATGTCAGCCAATAATCCTGTCAAATATTGTTCTTGTGCATCTGTGAATTGTATTTAAGAATTTCATTAATTATATATCCATCCCTGATGATCATGAAAAAATTGTAAGCTTCAGGTTACATCAAGCATAATTTGCAACAATGTATATAGACATTTGTGTTTATTTCTAATTTGAGACCCAAGTGAGAGGTTTTGTTTATAAACTTTTTACCAGTTTTGGCACTAAGGCTGCTATTGTGCTGACAGAAAAGGATGATAAAGCACCAAGACCAACTAGCGTATTCATATTTGGGGCCCCTCTAAGTAGACTTTTCAAGCCATCTGTAATAAGTTGGCGTCCAGGACCAAGCAGTGTAAAGAGAGACAAAGACATATGGAATCCCGTCGAGTGCAATGCATGAATCCATGAGCTGTTGGCTCCAAAGAAATGAGAAATATGGCCAAAGATGCACACAGCGCAGAGAGCCCAAGAAACAACAAGGCCACGACCTGTTAAATAGGCAAATTTTCAATTTAGGTGATATGCATCCACATTGTCCTAAGATTCTGCATAATAAGCTGAACAGGTAATCAAGCTCCAAATATATAGCTTTCTATATATACTTCAAATAGTTTATTTAAGTCATAGCAGAGTTCTACGGTTCCCCTTGATCTTCCCCAGATCTTTGTGTTGGACTTGGGATAGCTAGAAAGAAGGGGGAAAGGGGAAGGTGCCATGGTGACATATTGCCCGGCTGTATGTTGGGCAGTATAGCTGAAGAGAAACCATTTTCCGTATGAAGAAGGGGCCAATTTAGAGTGTCAGAGAAGGATACATATTGGATTTTCAAAAGCATAAAGAATTTATCAATCTAGCTTTATCAATTTTACATAGAGAGGTTTGACCATTGGTTGTACTGACTCTGTACATTTTCTGGTTGATTCTTAAAGAAAGATCCACTATTTTGCATCTCCAAAACACAAATAAAGAAGAAGAAAAAAAATATAATCATAATGTTTAACAGGCCTCAACTAGTCACTAACATTGTTGAGAATTTTCAACCAAGTGTTTCTGTACTCTGAAGTCAACATTCTGCAAAAATCTTTTTAAATCCTAAATGAATGGCTTAGACGCAATATATTTTTGCAATATTCCAAATATGGAATTCCATCATATCTCACATTCTCCTGCCAAGTTTATATTAACAGTTCCATTTTATTGATGATCTAATGACTGCAGGCGAGAAACTTTACCACTTTCTTTTAACATAGTATGCTTTTCATTCATTTTCTTCTCAAATGTCTCATGGAAGTTCATTCTTCTCAAATCTGCAAAGTATCATGGGTATTGTTATTGCCACACAGAAGAGATAAATTGTAATAAAGCCAATTTCAGGATTTAAATTAGTTCATATTTTCAATAATTTTTTTAGGGACTTGCTGCAGATCTGTATCATATTTGTAGAATCAAAGGGGCAGTTTGGTAGGGAAGATAAATAAACAAAACATGATAAGAACACACATTTTAGGTTATTTTTGTTCATATAACTCCAAGATAGATGAGTTATCTATCCTACCATACTACCCCTAAGTGTAGAAGTTTTGTTCTACATTTGCAATGTGGATAAGCAAGCCATCCAGTATAAGCCGGTGAAACTGAATAAATATGATTGTACATCATTTCCTACTCAAAGAAGACAATTCAACCTACAAACTAACTAAGAGGTCCTTCCATTCCTAACCCATGGCAGGCAGCACTTTCTATCTTCTGCTTATTTTTGGTATGGCATGAGCTTTGAGAAAATTGTCTATCATGGCGTGTTAAAAATTTTCCAGTGGGCTGAAATTGTGAATAGGATGACAAGTAATATGAGTTGGATTTCAAATTTCCACCTCAACAGTAAAAATGTTATTTTCATCTCACATTATGAAATAAAGGGTTAATATACTCCCTCCATCCCCAAAAAATATGCACTTTGAGTTCGGCATGGGTTTTAATGTAAAATTGGTAAAGTAAGAGAGAGGTAGAGAGAAAAAGTAATTAAAGTATTGTTAGTGGAGAATGGGTCCCACCTCATTAGAAAGAAAAGACTTTACAAAATTAGAAAGTGTATATTCTTGTGGGACGGACTAAAAAGGAAAGAGTGCATATTCTTATGGGACGAAGGGAGTAGTTAATACCTAAACTTTTAGCATTTTCCAATTTGTAGCCTTAACTTCTACTTATTAAATACCACCGTTTCTTCCTCCGTCACAACTGCCCACCTCATCCTCTTCGCCTTCATCACTGTGTACGATTCATCAACCTTGTTGAAAACCTTCACTGTGTGCTTCAACTCTTGCGTTATTTTTAAATTATCACCTGAACTTTGAATCGAAGGTGACCTTTTAATCAATTTATAAACATTACAAATATAGCTTATACTTAATTTCATTATTCGCTTAAGTAGATATGCCTTCAAGAAATATGCATCAAAGCAAATGGTATATGCCTACAAACAACTTGAGATATTTTATGTAAAAGCTAAAAAAGTAAAAAACCAAAGTGAACTCTCCTCAGTCACCCGGATATTGTGACTTCGGGTTATTAAGTAAAGACAAATTCATTTTTGGTCCTAAACAAATAACTATTTTACAATTTTGGTCTGAACATTATGTTTGATAGTTGCACAATAAATTGGTCCATATTTTGTCCTAAAAGTAACGGTATTATCAAATATAATGGTCAAAGCGATTTTAGACCGATTGGTAACTTAAACACTGCTAATTTAAAAAAAACATAACAATCTGTAATTAACTGATGTGTTTCCATTACTACATATCCCAGGGACTGATTTTGCAACATGGACTCATACGCACAAGGAGGTTCATCTACACAAAGCTTAGATTAACAAAACTGTTTGTAAGTTCTAACAGTCTCCTCTTACAAAAGCTAATACATTAATCCCTTAGGAAAATAACTAAAACATCCACTTATATCTAGGAACACTTGTAATAGTTGATCTGCTTAACAGGATAGATGCGCCCGCCTTCAACAAATCCATCACTTATCGCTGAAGAGAGACACCTAAGATGAAAATACTATGTTATTAGAATATCCCGGGGCTGGCATTTTCTTTAGTTGGGTAAAGAGGGTCAAACTAGACTAGAAAGAAACTCTCGAACATGAATAGAGCCAAGACATACCATGATGGCAAACTGATGGTTGTTACAAGAATCCATTGCACCCCCTATAACTGAATATCCCCTTCAATAGCTTCCTGATCTGCCAATTCCCCAAAGCTATGTAAGTCATATGAAGGCCACATGCATGATAGTGTGGCTTCTAACTATAAAACAGACGAGAGCCTCAGTTGACAGGTAATTATTTCAACATATTGTTTCCATGTTTTAGAAGAATTGACATTACAGTTATATTCTTTGAAATCATCAACGTAAATAAAGTCAACATAATTAAGTACTCCCTCCGTCCCACAAAAGATTCTTACTTTCCTTTTTAGTTTGTCCTTCTAAAGATAACACATCTCCATTTTTGGAAAGAGTTCTCTCTCATATTAATATAAAATATATTTTATCTCTCCACTTAACACACAAAACAAAACCTATAAAATCCCATGTCATCCCACAAGTGTGACATCTTTTGTGGGACAAAGGGAGTATAATTTTAATTTCAAAACCTATGACGGCTATGACCCATTTGAATCACCATAACAAGGCACCAAAACATCTTTCATGGTCAGTTTCTCCATGTGTCAAAATCAGTTTACCACCTTGTGGCTCTGCCTTCTCCGAATATCTGATAAGTGATAACTACCCCAGCACTGGATGATTTTTTAACAAAAAACTGATAACGAACATTAGATTGGACCCTTCCCCTAAATATCCAATAATAACCCTCACACTGGATCATGTGTGAAGAAAAAGAAAAGAATTACCATTTTCATTTCATATGTTAATCAAGGGAATGTAAAGGGTGTTATTAGTTTATCTGTGAAGCTAAATCATTTGGACTGACCAGTTTCATTAATATATATTTTTATACCATCCTAAACTAAATATGTTGACTGTTCTCTTTCTCTGGGAAAATAAACTGGTCATTACCTCAACTTGCCAGTGACTGAAAAAATGATGAAGGAAAACGAATATGCTCAGAGCAAGATGATTTTGGTTGTGAAATTAAACTTAATAGCAACCATCCAAGAATGTATGTAGACAGTGGCACAATTTTGGAAGTTTAGAAGAACAGGTTACAAGGTGTGAGGACTCGCTTGATCATGCCAGAGAACAAGTTATCTTGCTTTGACAATATCTTTATTTCTAAGGAAAATGCAATAGCATGTCTGATTCTTTCCCAATGAGAAGCGAATTGGCGAAAAGAAAGAACCAAATAGGAGTCCTTTGCAGTGTCTTGCTCGTTTCATGGTATAACTAAAATAAAAATGACATTGGTGATTAGAGTATGCCATGCAAGGACTCTTGTTATTCTGAAATTCACCAAATTGGCATATCCTCAATAATAAATTCAGATATTTATCACTGGAGAGTAGAGATGGAAAGAAAGCCTCAAGGTGGATTACTAATGCATCCTTGTATCATAGATATATATTGACCAAGTGTTATTTTCTAGAAACTCAAGGAGATTGAAGTCATATATGCCACTTTTTCCAGAAATAGCAAATATAACTCCCTATTTCAGCATTTACACCAACAAAACCACTCACTCACATGGAAGTTTTCAATTAAAAATTGCAAGAGCATAAGTAGCACAACAATCAGCAACTTGAATAAAACATCCAAATCAAAGATACTAGATGCAAACCTCTTAAGTTTGATGTGAAACCACAGCTGCTTAAATGCTTTGCAAGAGCTTCTCCTACTTCCTTTTTCCAGTTGGGAGCTGCCATGGCTTCAGAAACAGGCCATACAACTGCTGTCTCCGTCGTCAGGTTTACACTAGCGGAGGAAACCTGCGGCTGTTCGCCAGTTTGATAGTATTGCAATTAGTTCTATTGTTAAGAGCAAAATTTCTAGTAAAACATCGCCATGAGACTTCCATCAAACATTTTCAACAATCTTTCTCCCACAAACCCTGACCAAAATTTTTTTACAGTAACTAAACCAAATTTCAAAGTTATGGTTGTTATATAAACATTTTAACAGCATCACTCCCAAACAAGTCACATACTCTTTCTTTACTTGGTGTAGCAGATTAATTGCATTAGTGTTCACTGATCTCATTCAACTTTTCATTCAAGTTTTGCCACAAGCTCACAAGTTAAAAATAATAATACTAGCAAAAAACCATTGTCTTACTTCAACAACAAAGACAAAGAATTTCAAATACACAGATAACAGAAGTACTAACCAAAAAAGAAACCTCATGTAGCACAAATATACCATTCAAACAAAAGAAATGTGCACCAAATGAGCTTCTTATATCAAGCATACTCTGAAATTCATACAAGAGGAAGAACAAAAACCAGCAGACATTTGGTTAAAACATGTTTGCATCATGAATGATTACAGATGCTTACTTGACTTTCTAAAATTCTCTTCACACTCGCAGAGCATCCCCCACATGTCATCCCCTGCAATACCAAGGAAGTTTCAAATTCCAAACATGAGAGAAATCACATACTACAAATTTAGGAAATGATCAGAAGAATAAGACCAGTAATTAAAAATGTCAGCCTGGATAATTTGATCGACAATCAATTGTACATTAGTATTTAGAAACAATCTACCATAAACGGCCAGTCAACTATGAAATGATGTTATCCAAAAATATACGAAGAAGTTGTGGGGAACATCAGCAATATTATCCAAAACAAACTTATTTGGACTAGCAGAGCTCGGAAAAAGACTGCAAAGCAGAAATAGGTGTTACAAAATCAAATTGAGGCAAGTCCTTACTCCAACATCCAGAATAATGACATCCGAACTCAAAGCAGCACCATCGGCAGCCCCAGGAGCCACGGCTCCCGGCTTAACATCGCCACTTCCCGGAGGTCCATCGCCGCCGCCGCCGCCGGCACCGCCATCAACACCGCCAAACCCCTCGCCGCCAGACGCACTCAACACCGAATACCTCGCGCAAAACTGCGACCGGTCCGGACGCAATTCCGATACCCGCACGAACGAACCCGGTCCGAGTCGGGCAGAGTCGACGCAGCGCCTGAGGTGGAGGTGGGCGAGCTGAAGGGGGAGAGTGGAGGAGAATCGGCGGTGGAGGTGCGCAATGAGAGGGGAAGAATGGTAATTACGAGACTTGGAGAGGAGCAAAATCGAGACTGTAGAAGCACCGAGTGAGAGCATTGTTGACTCCATTTTACGCTCTCTTCTCGCTCTGTGAGTTGATCGCCCTTTCTGTGGCTGATGAGAGAAGGAGGGATTACTTAATTAAGAGCATATGTGGACGGACGGCGCCCGTCCGTCCGTGCCAGCGGCACGGAAGACGTCGTCTGCCGCTGCGCTCACGCCGCTGGCACGGCACTGCTCGATGCACGTCCGTGCCAGCTAGCAGGTGACGTGGCAGGGTGTGATTAGCCAACGACATTTCTGTTGGAAAATCTTTTTTTATTATTTTTAAAAAAAATAAAAAAAAAATTCCCAGTCCCAAAAAATGCCCGTTTTTTTGCCCATTTTTCTGTATTTTTTTTATTTTTTCCCCCCAAAATCATCTATAAATACACGCATTCATCATCCATTTTTCACATCAAATCATCTCTCATTCATATTTTTCATACAACTTATCTACACTTTTATCTCTCACTCAAAACCTCAAATGGATTTCACCCATCTCATTGCGGAAGCAGAGCGCGAAGAACAAGAATACTACGAACAACATCGTGCCGCTTATGAAGCATATGTCGCAGCGAATACCCCCGCTCCTCCTTCTCAACCAACTAGATCAACTAGCCGCTACATCCATCGTGACCAGGAGGGAGCCCACGAAAGGCTCGTTGCCGACTATTTTGCCGACTCGTCGCGGTTTCCGGCATATTACTTTAGGCGTCATTTTCGCATGCCAAAGCGCTTGTTTATGCGTATTGTCAACACATTGTCCCCCCGTGTTGAATTCTTCCAAACAGGTCCAGATGCAGCCGGTCGGCAAAGTATCTCGGCGTTGCAGAAGTGTACGTATGTCATCCGACAACTCGCTACTAGGCAAACGGACGACCTCTTCGACGAGTATTTGCATGTCGGTGAGTCCACTGGAATCCTTTGTGTGAAAAATTTTAGCGAGGGCGTTCGTACAATTTTCGGTGATGAATTCCTTTGAGCACCCACCACCGATGATTGCCAACGGTTGCTTCGTCTTCACGAATCAGTCCATGGCTTTCCCGGAATGCTTGGCAGCATTGACTGCATGCATTGGAGGTGGAAGAATTGCCCGACTGCTTGGAGGGGGCCACACTTAAGCGGCCACAAAGGCGGCGGCCCAACACTTATCCTTGCAGCGGTCGCCGACTACCGCCTATAGATTTGACATGCATATTTCGGCGTTGCCGGATCCAACAACGACTTGAACGTGCTCTATTCTTCACCCCTCTTCAATGATGTGTTGAATGGTGTAGCACCGGCGATCGACTTCACCGTCAATGGAAATACATACCACATGGGTTACTATCTCGACGATGGTATCTACCCAAGGTGGTCGACTTTCGTGAAGACGCTCAGCAACCTTCAAGACCCGAGACGGGTTCTTTTTGCGCAGCGTCAAGAGTCCGCGCGGAAAGACGTCGAAAGAGCCTTTGGGTCCTTCAAGCCCGATTCAACATTGTGAAGGCCCCGGCTCGGCTGTGGTACGTGAATAATATCGCCGACATCATGTACACATGTATTATCTTACACAACATGATTATAGGCGACGAAGGACCGAGGGCGGCTAGCTTCTACGACGAGGATGAAGCCGGAAGCTCAAGCGCGATGTCTCCCCCACGCCGAGGTGTGCATACGACTGTGGGTGAGAGGATTGAAACAAGACACACAATGCGCGATACCCGAACCCACGTTGAGCTACAAGAAGACCTAATCAAACACATGTGGGCGAAATTCGACAACGAGTAGTGGTTTTTTTAATTTTACGAATTTAATTATGTAATTTTTAATTTTTAGGAGTTTAATTATGAAAATTTTAATTTTTAGGATTTTAATTATGTAATTTTTAATGTATTTTGTAATATTATTCCGGGTATGTGTAATGTATTTTAATTTTGTGGAAATGTTTTTATTTAAATTGAATAATGGAATGGTGAGACCCTTGTGCTCGTCCTTGCGGAAGAGCACAGCTGTGGGTGTTGTGCTCTTGCCTAAGAACAGGCAGAAAAAGTGGCGCCAGGCCCACAACCGTGTTCGTTGGCAAGAGCACGGTTGTGGGTGCTCTAAAAGCGTTGATTGGACAATTTTGTTATCGTGCGTTTTAAGATAGCAAATCACCACTCGCTTACCAAGAGCAGTGGCGAATCCAGGATTTTCATTTAGGGGTACGATAAATAATTATAACGATTCGAAGTTTCAAAATCTGACCAATCGTTTTTTTTAATTTAATTTTTCTTGCTAAATATTTATACTTGTAATTTTAATATTAAAATATGATATAGATGTGCACTAGAAAAAAAATCGGAAAGATAAAAACTAACGAACGAAACAACATGCATTAGAAGAGAATCAAAATCTATTAAAATGTTTAAAAACTAAAATTATAAAAAGTGTCCAATTTTTTGGAAAAAATAGAAAAATGAATGAACGAAACATGGAGAATAAAAATCTATTAAAATATTTAAAAACTAAAATTATAAAAAAAAGTGTCCAATTTTTTGAGAAAAATAGAAAAATGAATGATGTGAGTTGTGTCGGTTTTGAATCCAATTGAATATTTTAAAACAAAAAAAATAAATATATATTATGCATTAGATAGATTTCCCCTTTCAAAAGCATTTTAGAATATTTAAAAAGACAAGTAAATATATAAAAAATGCAATATTTGAAGATACAAATATGTAGAAGAATGAAGAAGGCGCTGGTGATGAGAATCAAACCCTGGCCTCCAGGGTGAGAGGCGGAGATAAATACCACTACACCACCTGCGCGAAGTTGTTTTGAGGGTACAGTTATACCCTTTGTTTCCACGTGGATCCGCCACTGACCAAGAGAAACACGTTTTCCATCTTGGCGTAATTAAGACTGACCGAGACCCATTAATTTAAAAAATGAGATAATTTATCTTAGCAATATTTGAATTTCAATCTAATTATTGTGTTTAAATATAAATGGTCTGTTCAATTTTGCCCATTCCTTTTTTAAACTAATCATAGAGAATGGAAATAAAATTAGGTACTATAAGAGCGTCCACTATAGTAGGACGCGGCTATAGCCGCGTCTTGGGGGCGGTGGGCGGCGGTGGGCGGGCGGCTATAGTGGGGAAGGTGTGCGGACAACTTTTGGGGCTATTGGGGGGGGCGGACGCGGGATAGCCGCGTTCGCGGCGAGGACGCGGCTATTGGAGGAATGTGAAAATGTAGAATTTTGTATTTGGAATTTTGGGGCTATTGGAGGTGTCCACTATAGTGGCGGAAATAGAATTTTGGGGCTATGAACAACAAAATTAGGGCTATGGACAAAAACTGGGGCGGGACTATTGGACGTGTCCGCCTTATAGTGGATACTCTAAGTTGTGAGTTGTGACCCATAGGTTTTCCTATGGAAACTAGTAGTACTACTTTGATTTTGTCGAATTTTCCCTTCACGTGGATATTATAATGGTGGTAGGTGAATGTACCAGTTTGGACTTAATTAATTCCGTTTATTTGAATTAATTTACTTATTATATACTTTCTTTATTCTATTTTAAGTGGAACATTTCTTATTTGTTACAAGATTTTATGGAATGTTGTTTTCAAAGTTAAGTGAAAAGATAATAAAATAGAAATAGCGATATTTTTAATTAAAAAAATACTATTTTAATAGAGTTGGCGATCTCAAAAGAAAATATGTCACTTAAAGTAAAACGGATGGAGCATTGGTTCCTCTTATCTTTGTTCCTATTATTATATAGAAACACCCCAAACTCACTAAATATTGATGAATTTGATGGAGCTTCGAGTATAGAGCAAACAATCTATCTATACACATATAAAAAGCGAGTTTTAGCCTCAATTTAAATATATATAAATTATGGGTAGAAATTAGAATATTTATAAACTTTGGGTATGAATTTAAATATTTATAAATTCATGTATAATTCTAACATAAATGAATTTGGAAGAATATTGCAGTTATAAATCTCTAATAAATGATGATAATGTAGTGTTCGTGTATTGCAAAGGGGATTAGGGGAGGCTTGGCGGTAAATGGCCGTTACAAATCAAA
This sequence comes from Salvia splendens, assembly GCF_004379255.2. Classification (NCBI taxonomy): domain Eukaryota; kingdom Viridiplantae; phylum Streptophyta; class Magnoliopsida; order Lamiales; family Lamiaceae; genus Salvia; species Salvia splendens. Next base: position 36,722,330 of record NC_056036.1, on the reverse strand, counting down.
ATAATCACTAATAATTGTGGTGTGAGGAAATAAAATGTGAATTAAATATTAATGGTCTGCAATGAATGAAATTGATAAATAATTTGCATTAGAGCATCTCCAATAACCGGCGTCACCACCGCGACGCCGATTTTTCGCCCACGCCGGTTTGACGCCGAACCATTGGAACCGGCGTGGGCGAAATCGGCGTCAAAATCGGCGTCGCCATGCCGATCCCCGCGCTGATGCCGGTTCCGACGCCGATTCTCACGGGCGCCATTGTGCGTCCCGGATCGGCGCCAAACCGGCGTCGGATTTAAATTTTTTTTTGTTTTTCGAAAACACTATATATACGCGCGTTGAACCTCATTTTCATTCGCACCACTTGTTTTAACGAGTACTCTCTCTACCTTACTTTCTGTACAAGATCAATAACGAGCAATGGAGAACAACTACGAAGGTATTCCAGTTAATCCCGGGGGATGGTCTCAGACTCCCCCGCCTCCCTGTGTAGGGTCTCAGACGCCCCCGACTCCCGGGGCAGGGTCCCATACTTCCCCGGCTCCTGGGGGAGGTGGTTGGCCTCCGATGAGCGGGTACTACAACATGTACCCGTGGCAGCATATGATTCCGGGGTGGGCACCCGGCATGCAGCCCCCTATGCAGATGATGCCGGGGTGGGCACCCGGCATGCAGCCACCGGCGCAGCAGATGATGCCACCGGCGCAACAGATGATTCCCCCGGAGCAGGGGACGTACGGGGGGGACAACGCCTATCGGCCGACTTTTGATTTTTCCACCGGTTCTTCGCACACATCGACCCCAACTGATGCACAGTATACGGAGACCTTCTCCTTAGCGGACTTGGGTTTTGATATTAACGAGGTTTCGGAAACTCTCATTCAAAGCCAGGGAGTAGGGCGGGGTAAGAAGAAGGGCAAGGCGAAGAAGGTCGGCGAGTCGTCGCAGCCCCAAGCCGAAATCCGGGGCCGGAGGAAGTGGACAGACGCGGAGAACGTTGCGGTTGCCAAGGCGTGGGTGAGTGTCTGCGACGATCCTCTGGTTTCGAACAACCAGAGGATCGTCAACTTGTGGGTCAAGATAGCCGCAGCCTACAGGGCATTTTGCCCTGAAGGGAGACCGTGCACCGGGGAGGAGGTCCGGAAGTGCTGGGACCGAATCAGGGCTGGCGTCTCTCGATTTTTGGGTTTGTACGCCAACGCCCTCCGCATGCAGACCAGTGGCCAAACAGAGGAAGACGGCAGGAGGATTGCGGAGAGAGCCTACCCCGATCCGGATAAGAAGTACTATGAGTTCACCTACTGGAACTGCTACGTTGTGCTCAACGAGTCGGAGAAATTCCGGGCATGCGTCGACGCTGGCTGGCCGAAGAGGCAGAGACTGAACTATACCGGAGATTATAGCGGTAGCAGCGGTGGTTCGTCAGACCTCCCTGAGACGGCCCAGGAGGTCCCGACTCCTCGGTCGTTCGGTCGCCGACCTCGCCCGGTTGGGCAAAGGCGGGCGCAGCAGGTTGCGAGGGGGGGGCACCCCGAGTTCCCAGGACGTCCATTCGGCATCCCCCCTCGGCAGGTCTACCGAGGAGCTCAAATTCTTCGCGCGCCAACAAACGCGCGCTCAAATGGTGAAGACCTTAGCCGACTTCCAAGCGGCGGTGGACCCCGAGGTGAAGGATTTTCTTCGTGTATTGCTCCAGAGCCAGCGTGAAGAATTGGAGGCGATGAGGAGGGACACCGGCGGGAATAGCCGCGGTGACGACGGTGAAGAAGCGCTGGGCGACGACGGAGACGAGGACGGCGGCGATGAGTGATTTTGTTTTACTTTTATAAATTAATGTACTTTTTAATTTTGTATTTTTTTATATTATTGTACTTTTTTTAAAAATTAATGTACTTTTTAAATTTTAATATTATTATTCGAATTTTCCGTATTTGTCTCGTAAATTAAATTCCGTATGTTGATACAAGTGTAAATTAAATTATATAATTGTTATTAGTGATGTGGATAGGTAGTGTGAAGGCTATGTGAGGGCTATTTGATGTCCAGTTGATGTGGCAAACTGATGTGGCAGGAGAATTGTAGTGCTGATGATGTGGCAGTGTGAAGGCTATTTGATGGCTATTTGACGTCCAGTGCTATTGGAGATGCTCTTAATATGAGATTTTGATATAGGCGTATGGGGTCATTTGAATTGGCTACAATATTAAAGGGTTCAGCCGTTTTTTTGAATCAAAGAGAGAAATAATTTATATGGCAGTTATTTTGCCTATTTAAGGCAAATAACTGTCATATGGAAATTTTAGAATATTTTTATAACTCTTGTCTATAAATATGTTATTTCTTATAGCTCACTTATTCAGTGTTCTCTCCTGATGCATTATCGAATTTTCTGCAAAAGGGAAATTTTATTTTTAAGTATAATTCTTGCTCCTTGCCAATGGTTGTACATTTCATTCTTTAGTACATTTATATTCATTATTTTACATGCTCTTTTTTGGGTGATTATTATGTTACTAATATTGTGGTCTTATGAAAGGAAGAATATTGAAACCATTGAATTCACCTTCCACAATGATCTTCAACCTAGCATAACTTCATCAGTCATCAAAGTTTTGTGTGTTCGTGTTTTGGAAATGACCAAATCTGGAGACAAGTCAAATGTTGATAGCTTGGAATGTGTTTTTCACGATCGTATGGCATGTGTTTTGTTATTTCTTATTTTATTAGGTTTCTATCTTTATTTATTTTACAGGTTAAAAACTCAAAAGAGATCGTAACATATATCTCACTTATGTGAGTGCGATATATTTCATTGCTATATCATAGTGTATTTCATTGCTTTTATATGATTCCGCATCTGATTGGTCTTGCTATAACGCAGGACATTGAGAAGTTACAATATTTTCGGGATGTTGCCAGAGTATATTGGACAAATGACGACACTTAAAATGTCTTTAGTAGAATATTTTATGCGTGATTAATTTTGTTGTTCATACCTACTTTAATCTGAAAACCTTACATACACTTAAGTTAAGTATCATTCAGAGCGTCATATTGATTTGGAGTAATTTACTAATTTAAATCATGTTAATTTTTGGTACTCCATACAAATTTTCATTCATCAATAATTTATGATAAGCAGTTTTTAATTCTTATTTGAGTTGCCTATTGGTATTTTAAAGATTTTTTAGTTTAGAAACTTTTATTCCAATTTCGACAACCTTGATACAATTGAGACTACATTATCTTAATAGAGCCTTTCAAGTCACATTTTAATACATACAAAGCTAGAATTAAAAATTTTGAAACAAGGAAGACAAAACGGTGAGGTTAGAGAACGGGTTGGAATTTTATAATTTCAATTTTATTAATTTAGTAATTTGGGTTTTAATTAATGGGTAGTGATAAATATACATAATTTTGTAGTACATACATAATTGAACTTTTTTTACACCTTAAAAATGTGTATGCAATTGTTGATTTCCTAAAGTTGCTTTATTTATATTTTTGGGATGATATATTTAAACTGTGCTTGGTTGATTTCTAAAATTGCTTTATTTATGTTTTTTGGATTGTACATTTAAATTATTTTACATATTTGTGATTTTTAGTCCTTAAATAATGTATTTGGATCGTAATAAATTCAAAATATGAATTCATTGTGATAAAATTATATCGAGACGTGCATCGCAAGTGTCTGATACTAGTGCTCCTAAAAGGCTAGATGATGGATGCGTGTGATGCACATGCTCGTGAGCTTTGAAAGACAAAAGTGGGTTGGGGTGATTGTTGAGTATATTCTTTAACTCTCGATGCCAAAGACTTCGGCCAAATGAACTTGCCAAGTGGATCGCCATTAACATGTTGTTTTAATGTTGAAGTGGATGATATATTTCTGTTTAGAGCATCACCAATGGTAATAGGCCAGCCATAGGTTAGCCACAAACTCCTTCTGCCACACCATCAGTACTAAAAACTCCTCCTGCGACATCATCATGACAAACAACTGGACAAGCAATAGGCAATAGGCTAACCACAATAAACAAAATTATAAAAAACAAATAATTAACAATCACACAAAATACATAATTAAATTTACGATACAGATACCGAAAAATTCAATAATAATATTTAAATTTTAAAAAAGTACATTAATTAAAAAAATTACATTAATTAACAAAAATCTAACGACGTGCAGTCCTCCGTGCCCACAACTCTTCAATTAAATCCTTTTGGAGTCGAATATGAGCATCCACTTGGCGCATATCGGCATGTGCCTTGAGGCGGCCGACTTCATCGTGAGGTACCCCCTTCGTACGTTGGGGGCGGCCACGCCGTGGCTTGGGCCTGCTTCATTAGCATCGTCATTGGCCCAACTAGTCAGCTGTACACCTTCATCTTCGACAATCATGTTGTGCAGGATAATACAGGCGTACATTATATCAGCAATGCAGTCGACATGCCACAAACGCGTTGGACCCCTAATTGCAGTCGAGGTGCCGCCGGCTGCAAGGCCCTTTGTATCAACCGGTTTATCTCGCGGGAAATATAGGCCTCCAACTCTTCGTTCACTTGCCGTTCGTACTCTTCAGCATCACCACCACTACTACCACCCGCGTTACTCATTTCACGTTGTCGCCCTTGTACAGAAATTAAGATGGAGAGAAAACTCGTTAAAACAAGTGGTGCGAATGAAAATGACGTGCAAATCGTGTATATATAGTGTTTCGAAAAATAAAAAAAAAATGAGCTGGCCGATCACGAGCCTGCAATGACGGCCTGCTAACCGGCAAGCGGATCGGCCAGCGCCCGAAATTCAGCGTCGGGTCGCTGATTTTTTCGCCGAAATGGCGCTCGTCGGTTCCAATGGTTCGGCGAGCGGACAGGCTAGCGCCGGGAATCGGCTAGCCTGTCCGCTCGCCGCCATTGGAGATGCTCTAAAATAAATCAAAATATCCGCATCAGATTCAGACCTTAGGAGGTGTTCGGTTTGCAAGATTGTATTCCAAATTAAATATGGAGTAGTGTGTTTGGTTCATGAGATTCAATCCCACAACTCAATCCTAGATGAATAATCCTGTGATTATTAGTCATAGCTAACCCCCCTATGACTAAAATAATCTCACAACTGAATCTTAGAATGTATTATTTTATCTAGGAAACCGAACACCACCTTAGTGTCAAAATTTCCTGCCTAAAAGCTTACAAATCATACATATACAACTATAATACATTCATATGAGAGTGTGATTGATCAAATGGAACACTGTCCATTACAGAGACGACGCTTCCCATTTATGGAAGAAAGAGCCCGACAGCCTCCATCACGCAGCAATGCCAGATCCACGGAAGCCTCAGACTTCCCTCAGCTGGCCATGATTTAAGGCAATATATGTTCTAGCAAAACGAGGACAGACAGAATTGATGGGTATCTTGGTTGCAAGCCAGTATAACGCGTTTAGAGCTGCTTTCGACACTTTTTAGGCTGCAGAGGTGATAATGCCAGTTAATCTCTTCCACCCTCTATGCCAGTGAATCTCTTACACACTTTTTCAGTTTGAACTTCAAAAAGAGTTAATAAAAAGATACAAAAATCCTGAAAAATGAGTCCATTATAACCTCCAGAATATTATACAAAATAGATACCATAAAGATAGAGAGAGAATTGCCCAAAAACGTCACATTTGGTAGCAAAATATGGAGGTCAAGTTACAAAGTATATCTCTATTCTACACTGTGGGGCTAAGTTATTCATGTACAAAGACTAAGCCTTGCAGGTGCCACATGCTATGGAAAATAGAGGTAGCCACACGATATAAAGTTAAGAGTGACTTGTTATCCGCGCTTAGGCTTTCATAGAACAGAATGTATCCATGGTCTGTGTTGCTTGAGTATTCTTGGGCAGAACCGAAAAACGTCTGGATGGCCGACTCATCAATTATCTCTGCATTCTCATCGTCAAAAAAAGCCAGTGATTATGACTTTTTACAAGACTTATATAGTGCCCGTGGTTTGGCCCTGTCCCTAAATGAACCACCACGGCAAACAGCGAGTACTCAGAGTCGCCAGCGTCTAATGTGGTGCTGAGCTTTAGTTCCAGGGGGAACACTACGCGATACGATAACTTCTTGTGTCTGTTAGTTGTTCCATGTACTTGAATCGCTTGAGATGAATAACCAAGATACGAGGTGATTTCTGTATCTTCATCCTTTTCTGGGCTTCTTGCAAACTGTGTTTAGACACGAAAACAAATTAACTTTCTTCGTCGTGAACACATACTTGTAACATAAACAAGGCCACCCACCTGCAGCATTTGTCACAGAAGAATTTAAGGGTTTCTGTAGAGCTGAAATTCTTGAGGCAGCTAGTAATTGAACTGTTTTGTTCAATATCAAGGCTTAAATCTAAAAATGTCTCGTCCCTTGCAGTAACTGTCTCACACCTTAAACACCTCGTCTCATTCGTGAATACCCTGCTCCCCATTCAAAGTCAGAATCAATCAACAATAACAAAAACATATATAAGGAGAAAACAGAGAGTGGCAGGAAATGACAAAGTGCAGGTAGACATGTGAGCAATGAATAAAGTTTGGGAGACACAGAATATCCGTTGGCTTTACCTGAAAATTTTTGTGGACCCAAGTAAGTGCAAGTTCCTGCTTAACACCATTGACATGACCATTACTCTGCCCATTTGAAACAATCTCACGCGTTGCCTTGAGATGCTCTTTCTCCAGTATGTCAACAAGTTGGTTTAGCAAGAAGTTCAGAAATTCATGAGCATCCTGCATGACAGGATATGAGAATAGTTGAATATCAGTTAACGAAATATCCACAACAAAATGCGTACAATCAAGAACCCTTTTTGCCAAGCCATACCATATAATGCATGATATGCTACAACCATCTCATCACTCATCTCAAGCTGTAATAATCAGAAGGTCCCAAAAGATGTTTTCAACAAACCAATGCTCTTAAAACACAAGCATTTAAGTAAAGAGTAAAGACAATCTGAATGACATAAAAAGAATTAAAACAGTCATCAGAATAAGTAACTTATTGACAAAGCAGCATCTACACTGGTGATAAGAATAAAATAAAATTGAAGAACTTGAAGAAATCCATACAGGCTTATAAGAAAATAATAAAATCCTTCTCTTGGCTAAAGAGGACAAGTGAGAGAAACAATGATTCTACAAATGAGTTTAATCCGTGACCATAATTTATCAATATACTCAACTCAAAATGCATTGGGGCAATCACTAGTTGCTCATCCAGAATTTACCTATTTGGGGGGGGGGGGGAACATATTATGTTTTCTACATAATATGTAGCCTCTGTGTTGTTGTTCACTATAACTATACTAACAGGAGTATAAAATAACTAGGAAAAAGCAGAAAAAAAAAACAATTTACAAGTAAATACCTGGTGCATATATCCTCGAAAAACATCATTTTCTTTTCTAAGTCTTTGCACAAAGCGTTTTGGAGCTATCACACCTGTTTTCTTCTTTTGAGAGTTTATCTGCGCATAAAATATCATCAAAATTTGTACAGGAAAGCCATAGGCTGGTACATTGCTTCAATTTCGGAGGTTATTATGAAGTCTTACAATTGTCATCGATGGATGCAACAGGATTCTAAAAAAAACCATGAAGTAGGAGTGGGTTTCTTAATGTTACTAGGAACCATGACATATACATTCTAAGTTTCTAACTGATGGATTATTCTAACAAGCACAAACTTTGCCTTCAAACAGTACCTTATTACAAAAGGTAACAGTTCTAGGTGCTATCAAGGATCAAAACCTATCTATATGAACTGTTGCAATTCTTACATACACTACCTGTGAAAAAAGTTCCGCAAGACAAGTTAAAAGGTTTTCATCTGATTCTCCTTGGCTTTTGTTGTTGGAATAATACTCCAATATTTGTTCGCGAAATGGTACACAAAAGTAGAGAGCCTGAGAAACAAAACAAATCAGTGAAATTAAAAAAAAAACAAAAACTCTCAAAACACATAAGACAACCTTGTATCCAGGGGCGGAGCCAGGATTTTATTGGAGAAGGGGCAAAAATATAATACATAGGAAGAATTTATGTATTTGAGAAGGGGCATTTAGTGTGGTTGAAGTATATAATTAACAATCCATGTATAAATATATAAGGAAATGAGTGGATGAGGAGGGACATTTGCCCCATGTCCCCATAAGCTGGCTAGGCCCCTGCTTGTATCATCATGGAACATGCTTTAACAATTGAACCTACTGGTCTAACATTGAATATACATTTTGTTTCTATATCGCCTCATTTGACATAAGCAAAAATGTATACGACCTCTCAAAGATATGCAATTCTCTCCGAGAAACGCAACAACCTGAAAACCACCCCACCTCCTTCCCCCATACTACTATTATATGGAGTACTTACAAAAGACAAAGCACAAAAACATCTTGTCTCAAGCTATTCGGTGTAATAGATATACTATAAGATATCCCATCTGACGTCATTCAGTTTCAAACCACCACAAAACCGAAGAACAAGAACAGTATAACCTCCTTCCTAAACAATAATCAACTAAAAATGATACTACATCAATAAATCTCCTAAACTAAACCAACAAAAAAAATACATGAGTTGGTCTCTATTTTCATGCCACCACTCAAACCAGCAACAGAATCGATCACAATTTCCCCAAATGATCAAATAATCAATGCAACAAACATATATTTATGCAATCAAACTATCGAAATTTCTCCCTTCATCGCCCCTAATCTCAGATAACGAAAAACCTCTGATAAGATGTTACGGACTCAATTCCCACATCGGTAGTGAGGACAACTGATGTGGGGTATATAGACTAAATGAGTTCTCTCTCCCTAACAGGCTAGTCTTTTGGGATGAGTTCTCCTGTTTGGTCTGTATCAATTAGTGCTTTCATTGAGAGCCCAAACGGCTCGGAATTGTGGCCGGACAACAAACTCACCGTGACCAACGAGTGCGTTTGGGACCGCTCGGAGTGGTGACCCACGGAGTGGTGGCCGGGCAAAGAATCCACCGTGACCAACATGGCCGTGACCAACGAAAACTCGGAGTGGTGGCCTGGCAAAGAACCAGCCGTGACCAACGTGGCCGTGACCAACGAGGACATTGGCCCTTAAAGGAGGGTCGAATGTTACGGACTCAATTCTCACCTCGGTTGTGAGAAACGTTGGCCCTTAAAGGAGGTCCGAATGTTACGGACTCAATTCCCACCTCGGTTGTGAGAAACGTTGGCCCTTAAAGGAGGTCCGAATGTTACCCTTAAAGGAGGTCCGAATGTTACGGACTCAATTCCCACCTCGGTTGTGAGAAACGTTGGCCCTTAAAGGAGGGTCGAATGTTACGGACTCAATTCCCACATCGGTTGTGAGAACAACTGATGTGGGTCATATAAACTAAATGAGCTCTCTCTAGTCTTTTGGGATGAGTTCTCCTGTTTGGTCTATATCATAAGACAACACAGTCCAAACTCAAAAACCTAAATCCACATAGAAACTAAGAATCATCCCTCAACTAAAGAAAACAAAACAAAAGTTCCCACAAGTCAAACATGATCGAGAAAATCGAGAGAGGGAATTGAAGATGACGACCTGCAAAGCACTGTTGCAATAGCATGTGTTGCCGAAATTCTCCAAGCCGAAATATCTTTCACCTTCGGGAAAATGGTCTCCCAAAGCCTTCTCTAACTTGGAGCCCGCCACACCCATTGTGAGTGTGACACCATCCACCATATTCCAGAACTCCTCTATCTCTCTCGTCCACGCATCTTCGCTCTCCCACAATCCCTCTCTAACTCGGCTATAGATTTGATTAAGATAGTCTCTTGACTGTCTTATCTCTTCACTATTCATGGGCTCTACCGTACTTTTCATCTCATCTCTAAGAGACAGCACCTGCAATCCTCCATCTTTTAACCTCTCTCAACCATCTCATCCTTTAACTATTCATTCAATTTCATTTTTTATTTTTATTTCTAACAAATTCAATTAATAAAAACACACTTCATTAAATAAAATAAAATTACAACTTAAAATTCTGAAAAAATAAAAAATCACATTAATAAAATCTAAAAAAATAAAAATTATGATGGATGTAAATCCGGGATCGACGTTGAGGCGTCGCGGCTTCCTCCTCCTCCCTACGTCGATCTTCTTCTAGTGATTCTTTCATTATTCGACGCATTTGCTCAAACGGATCCATGAATTGATTAAATTTGGGAGAAGAATAATATTTTGAGATGAAAATTAGAGACGAACGAGAGATGATTTGAGAAGAATAGATGTGTGTGTTTGTGTATATAAATGAGAATGAAAGAGGAGTATTTATAGAATAAAAAAAGGAAAAAAATTAAATTTTCAACGGTAATAAAACGGTAATATTACTGTTTTTCATTTTATTTTATTTTTTATTAAAATCAATTTTTTTTAAAATGATTTATTGCGTCAGCGTGGCGACGCCCACTCGCGGGCGTCACGCCTAGCGTCAGCGCTCGCCACGTGGCGCTGGCGCCTGGCGAGCTGTCGCGCGAGCCGTCCCTCCGGGACGAGACGCTCGTTGCTGCAACGCCGTCTCTTATCCGTCTCGTCTCTCCGAGACGAGACCGAGACGGTTAAGAGATGTGTTGCGGATGCTCTTAGGCCATCCGCAACGCTGTCTCTTATCCGTCTCTTAACCGTCCCATCTCTTCACTATTCATGGCTCCATAGTACTTTTCATCCCATCTCTTAACTAAGAGAGAGCATCTGTAACCCTCCATCTCTTAACCATCTTATACCTTAACTATTCATTCAATTTCATTTTTTATTTTTATTTCCAACAAATTCAATTAATAAAAACACACTTCGTTAAATAACATAAAATTACAACTTAAAATTAAAAAAACACATAATTAAAATCCTAAAAAAATATAAATTACATAATTTAAAATACAATTTTATAGAAATTATAAAAATTACTCCGCCGACGAATCATCCCTCAAAGGCGGTGGCGGTGCACTCAAGCTACATGGAGGTGGAATATCAATTTGTCTTGCCATAAACTCAATACCGGCAAGATGAGCTTGATATTGGGGAGACGTCATGCGGGAAGTGTCAGCCATCGTGGCGGCCAAGTACATGGACAATAAGGTGTCCGAGCCCGAGCCCGCCTAGCTTGATTCGCCTCGGCCCCTCCTCCCTCTAGCCGCCTTCGCCGCCTTGGTCCCTTGTGGCCAACGGCGCCCACTGGAGGAGCCCCCTGCATCGGTGGTCGTGCCCTCAACCTCCTGTGAGGCGTTGCCTGACCCGCCCTCACTAGACAAGTATTGGCCACCCGCCGTGTGCTTCGTGCGTTTCGAGCTCGAGCCCGTGCTGGACTGGACACCGTCAGCCCACCTTTCAACATCTTTGACCGCCTCCCAAATATCGACATGTTTGAATTCTTTGTTGTTGTCGTCAAAAAAGACTCGCAAAGCCGCTCTCAGAATGTCGGCTCCACTGGCTGCGCTTTGGTAATTCGCCGCTTCATTCTTGTAGATCTCACAAAAATTTTTGACATCTCTGTCGACTCGGTCAAAATGACTGCGTAGCAACTTCATGGTGCGGCGGCGTGAGCCCTTTGACTTGTTCTCGTTGTAGATGTCAGTGACCTTTTCCCAAAAACACTTACGGGTTTGTTGATTCCCGACGATGGGATCGTATGAGACGCTGACCCAAGTGTTGAACAGAGTCATCGTGTCTTTGCGGCTGTAAGGATGACGGCCTACATCATCCTCCTCCTCAACGGCGTCGAATGCGCGACCCCCAGAGCTTCCACCGCCTCGTCCTCCTTCCGGAGTCAGCCGGAAAATCCCCCATAATTTGGGATAATCCCTGCGATTGACCATACCTCGGGGCGGGGGGACGAGAGTATGCATCCACGTCAAAATAGGGTGGTTGGTATGCCACCGGCATCGACGAGCCTTGGGTGCCCGGCGTCGACGAACCGGAACCGGAAGCACCCAAGACATTGTACATGCCCCCTAGTCGCCAAACGAGTTCAAGTCATAGCCGCCGGAGCCGCTAGAGTTTCCGTCGCCGGACATTTTGAGATGAAAATTGGAGAGGTGAGATGAAAATTGGAGAGGAAAGAGAGATGATTTGAGAAGAATAGGTGTGTGTTTGTGTGTATAATGAGAATGAAAGAGGAGTATTTATAGAATAAAAAAAGAAAAGAAAAAAAATTACCGTTCAACGGTAATATTACCGTTTTTTAATTTTTAATTTTTTTATTAAAATCGAATTTAAAAAAAATAATTTATTGCGTCAGCATGACGACGCCTAGCGCCACGTGGCGCCGGCGCGTGGCGAGCTGTCTCGTGAACCACCCTCTCTCCGGGACGAGACCGGGACGAGACGGAGGGCTGCATCGGCGTCTCGCTGCCGTCTTGTCTCTCCGAGACGAGACCGAGACGGGGGCGAGACGCCTTGCGGATGCTCTTAGATTCGGAGAGACGAGACGGCAGCGAGACGCCTTGCGGATTCTCTTAGACGCCTTCCTTTATCCAGTAATTAGGTTTTCTTAAAGAAGATGATTTTGTGAAATCAAGATTGTTGTTTCCTTCACCTACGACCTGGTAATTGTATCTATGAGTATTGAGACTCGATTTTTTAATCAAATAGAGATGAATAAAATTACCTAAAACTCTTAAATAATTTAGTGCCATGAAAACGATAAAATTCGTAACAATTCAGTTTTTTAATTGATTTACCATAGTATTTTATTTGAGTTACATAAACAGTTTTTTAATTGATTTACCGTAGAATTTTATTTGAGTTACATAAAATTGGTGACTGCAACAATGATATTATCTGCTTTGAGTCAAGTCGACAAGGAAACTGATTAGGGATTTGACACGATTATATACACCTTCCAACTTCCTTTAAACTCTCGATATAGGATGAGTTTGTAAATAACAAATTTATATGCATACATTCTCGAACAGTGAAACGAGCTAATAACTAATTCTATAATTATTGCATCTTCATCCATGTTAGAAATGTTTTAGTACTCCCTATATATATCATGGGTAATGATTTTAAAACATAATGTCTGAATGCCATAATTTTTATTTTCAATGTTGACTAATATACCCCTAATGTTCCCTAATGTTAATTTAGGTAGATTTATATGACTGAATTAGGATAGTTTCACTTTCAAATAATATAAAAATCATACTAGTACACTTCTTTGTACATTTGATAAATCTAATTGGATGATTCGAATACTAAAAAAATGAGTTAGTAATAATACTAACACATCGAATTTACTTGATTTTTAAATAAAAAGTTCTATCATTTTTAAAGCAAAACGTCTTCGTTCATTTTGAAGTTTTATTTCAGAAAGTTTACTAATATTATTTTTAAAATACCAATTTAATAACTTAATTTTCAATAAACAAATATCAATTAATTTTAATAATAGAGTTTTTTTTTGCAACTTTCTTCTAAATCATAATCTACAAAATATAATTTTAACTTTCTCCCCATTAAATTCACAAACTTAATAACTCTATTTTCATGGCAATTTTAATTTGTATACTAATATTTCTCAAACTTTTTTATATTTTCTTCAATTCAATGATGTTATTTTATTATTATTATGAGAAATTGAGAATAAGAATATGTAAAAGAAAACACTATGCTTGGATTTATAGTGTGATTCATATAGGGTTTTGGGATATATTCTAAAACAAATGAGTCTTATCTTTTAAATTTGAGTTTAAGATGTTGGATTTTTTTTAAAACAAGAATTTAAAGAATTAAGAATGTTGCAAAAAAAATGCTATGCATTGGGATTTTATATTTTGAAAAATAAAAATTAAAATCACGAGATTCTTAAAATATAAAACCACACACTCACATATATATATATATATATATATATATATATATATATATATATATATTAGTGATCAAGATATAATTAATCATAAGTGTATAACTAGAGAATAAATCTCAGCCACACATCTTAATGGAACAAATATTATTTATTTTAATTATAGAAAATATGCTGAGGGTAATTTTGGAAATTGCTTTCTGAATTTAAATCTGCGATCAAAACATGCAAATCTGCGATCAAATTACTCCACAATCTGCGATCTTTTCTTTCCTTCCAAATCTGCGATACGATTTCTTTCCAAATTTCGTTACAAATCTTATTACTTCATTCAAATCGCGATTGAATTCAATTCGATGCGATGCAATTCGTTATTCAATCCGTTCATCGCGATTTAAATCAATCATCGTGATTCAAATCAATGGATTCAATTATGAGGTCGGACGAAAATTATTTCGATTCCGATTCATCATCTTCGGGCGAGGAAGCTGAGACTTCTAAAGGTAATCATTATTCGTTCAATTCTATAACAATTACTTCACTCTTGTTCAATTCTATAACAATTCCTACTATTTCTTAATTTTAATATACAATATTTTCGTGTATTCTGATTATGAAAACCGTAGTTTCTGTGGTTAGATTTATAGTTGTTTCACTGATGTTAAGTGATTATGAAAATCGTATGGCCTTTGTATTATGTTTACATGGTTAGATTTATAGTTGTTTTGCAAATAAGAGTGAAGTGAAATCAGAATAAGAGTGATGTGTTTTGTGAACAAGAGTGAAGTGTTTTCTGAACAAGAGTGATGTGTTTTGTGAACAAGAGTGAAGTAAAATCAGAATAAGAGTGATGTGTTTTCTTAACAAGAGTGATGTGTTTTGTGAACAAGAGTGAAGTGTTTTCTGAACAAGAGTGATGTGTTTTGCGAATAAGAGTGAAGTGAAATCAGATAAGAGTGATGTGTTTTGTGAACAAGAGTGAAGTGTTTTCTGAACAAGAGTGATGTGTTTTGTAAACAAGAGTGAAGTAAAATCAGAATAAGAGTGATGTGTATTGTGAACAAGAGTGAAGTGTTTTCTGAACAAGAGTGATGTGTTTTGTGAACAAGAGTGAAGTCTTTTCTGAACAAGAGTGATGTGTTTTGTGATCAAAAGTGCAGTAATCTCATTATTAGAGTGCTGTGTTTTTTTACAGTGGTTTACGTACCAAAATGCCCCGATGAATTGAAACAAAAAATTGGACAAAGTTTCATGACCCTTGATCGTGCATTGGACTTCTACAACAATTATGCTCGATATGTTGGATTTGACACCCGTAAAAAGGGATCGAAAAAGGAAAAAGATGTCACTACTTGGATTTACCCGGTGTGTAGCCGAGAAGGTACAAAGCAAAGAAACAGTGAACAATCTGAGGTGAAGCGCAAGCGTTCTTCTATTAAGTGTTATTGTAATGCTAAAGTGTCTTGGAAGTATATTATGGGTGTTGGTTATGTCATAATCACGAGATGGTTGAGGAACGCCATAAGCGTTTTATGAATTTGAACCGTAATTTGGATTTAGTCCATCAGAAATTCATCCTCGATTGTGCTAATGCAAACATTGGTCCAACTTTAAGTTTTAGCTTACTTAAAGAAGTGCTTGGTGGATTAGATTATGTAGGGTGTACTGTTTTAGAAGTGCGCAACTATAGACGTGACCTTAGAGCATATGTGGAAGGAGCTGATGCGCAAATGTTATTGAATGAGTTGCGAAGGAAGAAGGAGCTGTGTAGTGCATTTACATATGAGTATGAGGTCAACTCAAAGGATAGGATGACACGATTGTTTTGGTGTGATCCTACTGCCAGAAGAAACTACCATTTGTATGGAGATATTGTTTCATTTGATACGACATACTCAACAAACAGGTATGTGCACACTAATTACTATTTTGTTAAATTGTTTTCTGAAATCATAACAAGAGTGATGTGTTTTCTGAAAAAGAGTGAAGTGTTTTCTGAACAAGAGTGATGTGTTTTGTGAACAAGAGTGAAGTGTTTTCTGAACAAGAGTGATGTGTTTTGTGAAAAAAAGTGAAGTGTTTTGTGAACAAGAGTGATGTGTTTTGTGAACAAGAGTGAAATGCAGAATAAGAGTGAAGTTTTTCTGAACAAGAGTGATGTGTTTTCTGAACAAGAGTGAAGTAAAATCAAAACAAGAGTGATGTGTTTTCTGAACAAGAGTGATGCAAAATCTGAATAAGAGTGATGTATTTTTCTGCATGCTTATAGTGAATTGTTTTTCATTTCAGATACTATATGATATTTGCTCCTTTTACGGGCAAGGATAATCATGGTCGCCCTGTGACATTTGCTGCTGGCCTTTTGTCTAAGGAAAATGCCAACTCCTTTTCATGGTTATTTAACCAATTTGTAAAGTGTATGGGTGTGGCTCCCAAACTCATTGTAACCGACCAAGACTTAGGAATGAAAGTTGTTGTTGAGGAGGTCCTTGTCAATACAAGACACTGGTGGTGTATGTGGCACGTTATGAATAAAGTTGCTAACAAATTGCCAAAGAACATGCTTGGTAGTGAACAATTGAAGAAGGAACTGAATGCATGTGTATGGTCAGAGTTGATATAACCTGATGCATTTGAGGAAACTTGGCATGCTATAATGGAAAGATATGGGCTGGCAATAATGTCTGGTTTTCATCAATGTTTGCATCCAGAAAATTTTGGGTTCCAGCCTATTTCCGTGATTTTCCGATGAGTTCGTTGATAAAGACAACTTCTATATCTGAATCACAGAATAGCTTCTTCAAAAGGTACTCAAAGTCTCGGGCTAACCTTATGCAATTTTATATGAACTATAATCATGCTCTGGAGACTCAAAGAAGTAATAGTGCAAAGCTTGAATACTATGATTCAACAAAAGTGCCTATTTTGCGAGCAGGATTGGAAATATAGAAACATGCATAGACGATATATAGTGGTAGTGCTTATAATGAAATTCAAGAAGAGATAGTATATACATGTTTCTCTGTCTTGTGCAACTCTAGGAGTGTCTACCAATAGAGATATTGAAGTATATGACATAAAGGACAAGGATTCAAACTCATGGACAGTGACTTACTCCATTGGTGATGACACCTATTTGTGTGGATGCAAAAAAATTGAAAGACTTGGTCTATTGTGCATCCATATATTTTGTGTGTTGAAACATAATTTTGTTAAGTTGATACCCGAGAAGTTGCGTGGAGGAAGATGGTTGAAGTCACAGTTTGTGAAGCCAATACATGAAGGTTTTTGTGATGATCAAGAAATACACCTTGCTGTGGACAAGAAGAAGATTGCATTTAAAAACTTGTATGCATTATTCATTGAAACATCACAAAGCATTGAAGGGAACATTGATCAAATCAATGCATTCGCTGCAATTATTGAAGAAGGTAAGAAGCAGCTTATTGGAGAAGATGTTGTTCTGTCTTCCACACAAAAGAGAGCAATGATTAAGAACTTCTATGGCTGACATGTTCCGAACAATATTGAAGTTCATCCTCCTGAGGTTGTTAGTACAAAGGGAAGTGGAAGTAGGAAGAAATCGAAGAGGGAGTCAGCAACAAAGTTAGCAATGAAACCAGGCCGAAAGTGTGGAAACTGTCATGAGATTGGACACCATGATTCTAGGAACTGCACAAAAGTTAATGAGAAGGCAAATCAGAGGCAATGAGGATTTGAATAGTAATAGTTCACTTTGTAGCATTTTTAGAATACTAATGATTCATTTTATTACACTTTTGAGTGAATTTTATCTCAATGCAAACTTGGTTTTTGTGTTAAGCTCAAGTGTCAGTAAGTTCATCACAACATATACATTCACAAAACAAATCACTCTTACTTCAATTTTACATCACTCTTGTTCACAAAACACATCTCTCTTATTCTGATTTTACTTCACTCTTGTTTACAAAACACTTCACTCTTATTCTGATATAACTTCACTCTTGTTTAAAAAACACATCACTCTTGTTCAAAAAACACATCACTCTTATTCTGTTTACACTTCACTCTTGTTCACAAAACACATCACTCTTATTATGATTTCACTTCACTCTTATTTGCAAAACAATTATAAATCTAACCAAGTAAACATAATACAAAGGCCATACGATTTTCATAAGCAGTTAACATCAGTGAAACAACTATAAATCTAACCACATAAACTACGGTTTTCATAATCACTTAACATCAGTGAAACAACTATAAATCTAAACACATAAACTACGGTTTTCATAATCACAATACACAGAAACTACGGTTTTTATAATCACAATAAATAGTAGGAATGACTCATGGTTCGAACCTGGGTGAATAGAACCGGAACTTCCGGTTGTATTTTTCTTCGCTTGTTCAAAAGCTACAAAAAATACAAATCTAAATCAGATCTAAAATAAAACCTAGAAATGATTGTTAATCAGTAGGAAATTTACTTTTCGAAAAATCCTTTTGAGTTGTATCCATTTGTTCGACAAAGTAGATGATGTTGACGACTTGAATGCGGTTTAATCGGCGACGACGAATGCGGTTTAATCGGTGATTTTACGATGCTAAACAGAGAGGAGAAGAGAGACGAAGACGCTGTGTGAAAAGATGACGAGACACGGTTTTCAAATCAATTCAATTTTCACACCTAACCTGATTTTGGATTTAATTCGATGTGCAATGACAATAATACCACTGACTTGTTATTAATGAGTAAATTTGTGATTGAGGGAGCTAAAATCTCATTAAATTCAAAAATTAATATTAGCCCTTGATTTTTTTGATCTTGTGGCTATTATTTGTTCTCTAGTTATTTGGTTAAGGGGTGTTTGCCATACACTACTCTCTCGCTCTCGCTCTCTATATATATATATATATATATATATATATATATATATATATATATTACTACTATCATATGGGGAGTGATCAATTGCTAACTCATCATTTAATTGCTAACGACAACTACTCTAAGACCATAGGATTTTAAAAAACTTGTGATCTACAATTTGCCATGTGTAATTTTTGTTTTTATTAATTAAATCGAAAAAGTAAAAAAAATACCAAATTAGGGGTTTAGATGAAAATGTCAATATAGTGTTTTGAAAATATCAACACAATGCTGTGAGCATGTCAACACAATGCTTTGAGAATGTTAACACATTGCTTATATTGACATTCTACATGTATTATATTGACATATTTTATATAGAGGGAACATCTTTTTTGGTCCACGAACTTTATCAAAGTATCATTTTAGGTCCGTGAACTTTGAAAATATCATTTGAGGTCCGTCAACTATGAGTTAATATCATTCGAAGTACTTTTTTACTATTTCAAAGTTTTTATGGACGAAAATATCCTCAATGCCTTGAAGGATATATATTTTTAATTAATTTATCATATACTCATATTTTTTAACGAATTTTCTAAATATAATTTGGCCTTCAATATTATCACTTAATTTTGTGACATGCAAGGAATGTTCCTTATTCAACCTTTTATAATTAAAGAATTTCAAAATATTTTTAAGATATGTATACTCGTAAAACTAATGTCACAATCATAGTCAATAGACGATACTTGAATATTAATATATTATTTAAAAATAATATCAATATATTAGTATTCAAGTATCGTCTATTGATTGGGACATTAATTTTACAAGTATACATATCTTAAAAATATTTTGAAATTCTTTAATTATAAAAAGTTGAATAAGGAACATTTCTTGCATGTCACAAAATTAAGTGATAATATTGAAGGTTAAATTATATTTAGAAATTTATAAAAAAATATATAGTAAAGATATTCATAAAAAAATATGAGTATATGAGTTTATTAAAAATATATATCCTTCAAGGTATTGAGGGTATTTTCATCTAGAAAAACTTGGAAATAGTAAAAATGTACTTAGAATGATATTAACTCATAGTTGACGGACCTAAAATGATATTTTCAAAGTTCACGGACCTAAAATGATACTTTGATAAAGTTTGTGGACCAAAAAAGATGTTCCCTCTTTTATATATCATGTTGACATTTGTTGTTGTACGAAAAAAATTGAAAATTTTCAAATTTTTTTTTCAAATTTTAACATCGGAACATATGCAAGTGAGATCTCGTTAGAATCCTTATGGAATTATCTTTAATTTGATATATGTTGTGTGAAAAAATAATTTAGATCGAGACAGTTATATGCGTTTTAAAGTTATAAGATATTTTTCAAAAGTTAGTTACAACTAGTTTGTTGTAAATTGACCTTAATACCCTTATTGACGTTTTTTGTTGATCGTATTGACATTCCGTGGCTAATGATCTAGGCCCTTAATTTGAATATCTAATGGCTAGAGGAGTGATAAATTGCTAACTCATCATTTAATTGCTAACTACAACTAATTTAAGACCTTAGGATTTTAGAAAACTTGTGGTCTATAATTTGCCACGTGTAATTTTTATTTTTATTAATTAAATCAAAAAAATAAAAAAACTATCAAATTACGGTTTTGGATGTAAATGTCAATATAGTGTTTCGAAAATAAACACAATACTTTGAGAATGTCAACACAATGCTTTGAGAATGTTAACACATTGCTTATATTGACATTCTACATGTATTATATTGACATATTTTATATATCATGTTGACATTTGTTGCTGTACGAAAAAATTGAAAATTTTTGAAATTTTTTTCAAATTTTGACATCGGAACACATGCAAGTGAGATCTTATTAGAATCCTTATGAAATTATCTTTAATTTGATATATATTGTGTAAAAAAATAATTTAAATCTAGAAAGTTATATGCATTTTAAAGTTAATGCAGAATGGAAAGTTAGTGCACCCGTATTAGCAGTCCCAGAATCAAGGGCGGACTACGTTATCTATACAGATGCTTCCAAGAGCGGACTTGGATGTGTGTTAATGTAGAATGGAAAGGTTATTGCTTATGCGTCACGACAGCTCAGACCACACGAGCTCAACTACCCAACACACGACCTAGAACTAGCGGAAGTGGTTCACGCGTTGAAAATTTGGAGACACCACCTATATGGAGTTAGGTGCGAGATTTTCACGGACCACAAGAGCCTCAAGTACTTCTTCGAGCAGAAGGACTTGAACATGAGACAGAGAAGATGGCTCGAGCTAGTGAAAGATTACGACTGTGGAATAAACTACCACCCAGGGAAGGCCAACGTTGTGGCAGACGCGTTGAGCCGTAAGAGTCAACACTAACTAGCAGTCCTGTTCACCCTGGAGGAATCATTGCTTAGAGAATTCGGCAGAATGAGTTTGGGGATGGTGCAAGCACCTGAGACGGTGGAAAGTATAATTTCGACTCTAGTAGTTGTTCCCGATTTGAGGGCCAAGATCGTGGAAGCCCAGAGGCGGGACGAGACTCTAGAGAAATTGCGTCTGAGATTGAGGACGGGTAAACAAGAGAACTACCGGGAGGAGGCAGACAATGCGCTCACATTTGAAGGGAGGTTATGTGTACCCAACCAAGAGGAGCTCAGAAATGAGATAATGAGCGAGGCTCACGATACCCCATACACCGCCCACCCAGGGAGTACAAAGATGTATCAGGACTTAAAGAAGAAGTTCTGGTGGGACGGAATGAAGAGAGATATAGCATCCTACGTCGAGAGGTGTCTTGCCTGTTAGCAAGTGAAGGCACTGCACCAACGACCATACGAAAAGTTGCAGCCGTTAGAGATTCCCGAGTAGAAATGGGAACACATAGCCATGGATTTTGTCACGGGATTACCTAGATCCCAAAGAGGAAACACCGCGATTTGGGTAATAGTCGATCGTCTCACTAAGAGCGCTCATTTTATACCGATCCCTATCACGTACGGATCAGAGAAGCTAGCCCAGTTGTACGTGAAGGAAATCATTCGCCTGCATGGCATACCAGCGAGGATCACGTCGAATAGAGATGCCAAATTCAAGTCCAAATTTTGGAAGAGCCTACAGAAAGAGCTGGGGACGCGACTGAATTTTAGCACGACATTTCACCCACAAACCGATGGACAATCAGAGAGAACAATTCAGACGCTCGAGGACATGCTGAGAGCAGTAGTGCTCGATAGAGGGAGCAATTGTGAGCAAGTGCTGCCATTGATAGAATTTGCTTATAACAACAGCTACCAGGCCACGATTGATATGGCTCCGTGCGAGGCGCTGTACGGGAAGAAGTGTAGATCACCCCTCTATTGGGACGAGGTCGGTGAGAGGAAGATTCTGGGTCCGGATGCGATCGAAGAAATGATAGAAGTTGTTAGAAAAATTCGGGAAAGAATCAAGGAGGCTCAGGATAGACAGAAGTCCTATGCGGATGTCCGACGGACTGATTTGCAATTTTCAGTGGGAGATAAAGTCTTCTTGAAAGTATCGCCCTCAAAAGGGATAGCCAGATTTGGAGTCAAGGGAAAACTCCGACCCCGATATATAGGACCGTACGAGATCCTAGAAGCAGTCGGACCAGTGGCTTATCGATTGGCGTTACCGCCGAGCTTTGGAAACGTTCACAACGTATTCCATGTATCCCAGCTCAGGAAGTATGTGTTTGATCCGAAGCACGTGGTTCATCAGGAAGAGATGATATTAAATCCGGATATGAGTTATGAGGAAAAACCGAAGGCAATTCTGGACAGGAAGGTACAACAGTTAAGAAACAAATCCATTCCTTCGGTGAAAGTGCTTTGGGAGCACCACGGGCAGGAAGAGGCCACGTGGGATTTGGAAGATATGATGAGGGAGCGATATCCCGAGTTGTTCGAGTAAAGCCGTATAAATTTTGGGACGAAATTTCGTTTAAGGAGGGTGGAATGTGACGCCCCATTTTTTTAATTCTTTTTTTTCGATTAAGTCGGATTTATTAGCTCGATTAATTACAATTAGAAAACGTGCAGACATGTGATTCTGTTGTAACCTCCGACGTTGAATCAAATTAAGCCTATTGGGAGAATTTGAGTGCAAAAGAAAAGGTGCAAGAATAAAAGTAATTTGGATACTTTTATTAAGGAAAAGTGGGTGCATACAATTTACTTTACATCCGAAAATTTAATGAAGAAAATACTACACCACTTCTTGAGCTCCAAATCCATGAATTTTACAATAATGGATATACAATTTCTCTCTACTCAAAACTATATGATGAGTAAGAGAGTAGGTCAAAATGAGTGTAAGCAAATCTTCCCCTCCATCTCTCTCGAAAATCCCCTCCACCAAGCCCCAAGAAGGCTGCCTACTTACCTGCAAAGAATACACCCAAAAAGGGGTCATTTTGGAACTCACAAGTAAAGGGAAAGGAAGCACATGCACAATTAGAAGATGAGGAACAGTAGAGCTACATAGGTCAGCCATTAGGCTGCAAACTA
This sequence comes from Salvia splendens, assembly GCF_004379255.2. Taxonomy (NCBI): domain Eukaryota; kingdom Viridiplantae; phylum Streptophyta; class Magnoliopsida; order Lamiales; family Lamiaceae; genus Salvia; species Salvia splendens. Next base: position 36,699,030 of record NC_056036.1, on the reverse strand, counting down.
GAATCAAGATCAGCTCCTTTTACCACCTCCACACGTTTCATCAAAGGGAGAAAGTGAACAAATGGACACTGTGGGACGAGCTCACTAGGCAGCTCCATTTAGGCAATCAGCCTGCCATTCCATCTCTCAAGAAAATAGTCAAAAGGGCAGCCCCAAGGTTTTCATCGAATAGGTAGGATTCCCTTAAACATTAAACTCAAAAGGAGGCTGAGTTTGTAACCAAAATTGGGATCACAATGCCCCAAATCTCTGCCACAAGAAGCCAAAGGAATGTCTTATAAATACCGCCCTCCCCTCCCCACTCCACACACATTTTCTGCAAAAATCTCGCAAGGCAAGGGAGTGCAGCGGAGTAAGGAGCGGCGGTGCGGAGCAGCGGCAGTGAGAAGGGCAGACCGAGAGGGTGCACCGAGCAAGGTAATTCCCTCAACCTCATCACCACTCTTGCATCATATAGAACAAGTAGTAGCCAAGAACTTAGAACTTTTCCATAGGATCATCACACAAGTATGGAGATAAAACAGTAGGCAACCTTTAAACAAGGACTCAAGAGGACTTAGACTAGCCTAAAAAATCAGTGGAATAAATTAGCACCACCAAGCAGTCCAATAGCAATAAACACCCATTGAAAATCAATTTAGAGTAAGCTCTCCCCAAGATCACAACTTGAGATAGACAACAAAGCTACTGCCCAACTTTCCATCAAAGCACAAAAATCACAGGAGCAAGGATTTGATGTAACAAAACAATAGCAAGCTGCTGCTTTAGCTCAGAATAGAGCGATTAAAGGGAAAGAGGAATGTGACTTAGCTTAAGAGGAAGGCTGCCGGCGACGGCGAAGCTCCGGAAACTCCCGCGGAGATATTTCAGGCCGCGGCTGAGGAAGAGGGAGGGAGGCGATGCCTCCTCTCCACTACTGACTCGCCGAGAGGGGGCACACTCGCCGGAGGAACCGCGGTGGAGCCGGCCGAAAACGGCGACGCGTGGAGACGGAGGAGAGGGAGACGCTGCTACTCAAATTGGTGGAGGATCCCTAAATTGAATTGGGGAAATAGGAATGTGAGGATAGAGGAGTGACGATGGAGGGAGTATATTGAGTATTGACCCTTTTTCTTTTTGGGCCAATTAAAGAATGGGGTTATGTGGAAAAGGAATTTGGGCCACTAGATTTAATTGGTAGCTGGGCCACTTTAAATTAATTAAGAGGACTTTGGCCTGGAATTTAAATGAAAGAAATTAGTGGACTTGGAAGATAAATATTGTTGGAAAGGAATTAATTTAAGGAATTAAGCTTGAAGCTTAATCAAATTAATTTTCAAAATTTTTTAAAGTTTCCGAAGATGGAAAATATTGAGTTGGAGCTCGACTAATTAATTTTTCTCGAATAGCGTGTCGAGTTCTTGAGTGGGAAATTATTGAAATGGAGAAGCGAAGGGCAGACCGGCGTCGCCTCGCGACGCCATGGGCGGCCTAAGAGGCCTTAAGAAGCCTTAAGAAATCTTAAGAAAATCCGACAGAAAGGATTTAAGACGGATTTTAAGAATCCATATTTAATTAAGAGAAAATAGAATTTCTTCAATTTAGTGAGCGGGATAATTTAAGTGTGGTTGTACAACAAAGCCGAGTTAGGATTTAAGAAAAATCCTACAAGCCGAGACTAAGAGATAGGATGCATGCATTCTTTTCTCAGAGAAAAAAATAGTTCGAGTATTAATTAGCGTTTTACGCTATTTATTTGTAAAGGAATTTGTTCAAGAGGCAAGAGAGGTCGAACGAGGAATTGTTAATTGGAGATAAGCATAACAAGTGGGCTTTCTTTTAATATCCAGCACTATAGTGTGGATATAAAGCAAATGTTTTGAAGTTATGAAATATCTTTTTCTCAAAAATGGATATGTGATCATTTCTTTTAAAGTTGTTGTCATGCCATAAAATGTTTGTTTTCGAGACCTGTCTGTGAGGGCTATATGCCGAAAGTTTGGCGATGCCAAAAATTTGATAAAGAATTCGGTTCCCAATAGGACCGCAAATCCTATTCGGAATTTCGTGCGCGAGCGCTGTGAGCCATCCTAGAGAGAGGTTGGCCGGCGAGGGTGTTCGTTGAAGGTGGCCACCTTCAGGGCACACTGGATTCTCAGACATGGTGGGTATATCAAGAACTTAGACTGATCAGTCGGACTTTTAAAATCACAAAAGAATTTAGTATGCTCGGGCCTTTTAAGAAAACCCCCGAGCAATGGCGGAGCCAGAGATTTCATAATGGGGGGTCCAAAATTAAACTTCAAAAAAAATTACATAAATTAAATTATAAGGTTCAAAATGTAAAAGTCAAATGCAATCACATCATAACATTTGTCTTCTATTCTTCATCTTCTGAAACCGCTGCATAATAGTTTCATTGGTAACTTTAACAAACATATCCTTTTCGATGTAAGGAACTAAGCAATCATTCAATAGTTGGTCTCCCATGCTATTACGTAGAGAAGTCTTGATGATCTTCATTGCTGAAAAGGCTCTTTCTACTGATGCAGTGGCAACTGGTAAGATCAATGACAACTTAACTAATGAATAAACCATTGGAAAAACTTCATGTTTCCTTGTAGAAACCATCTTTTGAGCAAGACCACTGATTCCTGATATTTGTGAAAACTTTTCATCTATGCGCACATCGAAAATAAAGTTCTCAAGTTGACTTTTAAGCTCGGACAAAGCAACTTCAGAAAATTCAGAAGGATAATACCGTGCAAGATGAAGCAACTTCTCCAACCAATCCTTAAATTCATCAAACCAATGTGAGACAAATTTACGTTTTCGATTTCCATCTATAGTAGGACGAAAATCATGATTACGTGGTTGACACGGACCTTTAAGTAAGTAAGCTCTGCGAACTTGTTCTATTAAATTTGGTGGATAACTCATTATATCAGGTCGTTCTCCTGGATCACTTGGAAGATTCTTTAAATCAACCTTACTTTTATCTTCATTCGATAATTCTTGAGGTTGAAGAAGTGAAGGTTCAACTGATGAAGAATCAACGGAAGAAAGTTTCTTGAAATAAAGATCCATATACCTACAAAAATAGTCTATACTGATTAAGTTCAAAATATTTGATATTTTCTGTATGCAAAACTATTAACACACACATCAAATAAATAATTGGAGTTATAAAATTCCAACTACAGAACCACCGTAGTCCGTAGCCATTGAATTACATAAGCTATCTTCTTTCTCCCCCTTTGAATTATTATTGCAGCCAAACAAAAAAACAACCTATGTAGAAAAATTAATTGAATTATATTTGAGTTTTGAATATACCTAGTTCTAGTTTACCAGATTTCAGACTTGGAACGACAGAATGAATACGCTAAATTCAGACTTGGATTGGAACGGCAGAATGAATACGCTAAATTAAGAGGCACGATTCATATATATTTTGCTGAAACCTATCTCTAATATTATATTTATTATAAATTATAATTATTGTGAAATTACTAAAATACCCCTAAGTTTTTTAAGAATTAGTGGGGGGACCATGGGCCCCCCTGGCCCCACCCTCCCTCCGCCCCTGCCCCCGAGTGATACTATTGATGGATGACAACCTATATTTGTATGTTTTGTTTTCGGCACGTGTCCACTGAGTACTCTTGTACTCAGCCGTGCATGTATTTATAAATGTGCAGGTTGAACGTCAAGATGGAGAAGAATTGATCGGAGTCGATGCTATTAAATAATCGTGTGGATTTCTCGACGATTCGTGTCTCCATACACGAAGTTGTTCAGTAGGGACCTATTCCCTTGTGTTTTGTTAAATGAGAATAGTAATGTCTCATCATTGAACTCTGATTCAGTTGACATGTCAAATTATTCTATTCTGAGATTGTATCAAATACTTGACTGTTATTTTGTAATATCACATTTGGCCTTCGGTAAGTCCTTCAGATTCTACCCCATTTCTATCCCCGCTTCTTTAATCCCCATTAGTCGCGAATTACTCAATCTTGTTATCCTTAACGAGAATTGGGTCGTGACAATTGAGGTAAGAAAAATATTTCTGTCTTCCAAGATTAGAATTAACATTGTCTTGCCCTTTGTCTATCCCTATTAAAAAGGGCACTTGCTACATTTGAACTTTGACTAAGTCGGTTTCTTGTGAAAAAGAGGCTCTCTCTCTTGGGCTGCTTTTTGCTTTTGTTAACTGTTTTCTAATTTTCTTCTCCGGAAAGCTCCCCTTAATCCTAATGCTCCTCCGCTGTTAACACCAAAATATTGGAGAAAGACAAGAACATATAAAATGAAGATAAAAGCAAGAATAAAACAAAAAATAAAGATATTCCACAGCTCATTGGGAATAAAGCTTTGAAATACTAGTACTATAAAAAGATCAGAGAGAAGAATGGTGGTAACTGGTAAACTACCAGCAGTTAAAAAGTTCAAAGGTTCTGAGTTGAAAAAGAGTACAAGAGCTGTGCCAAAGTAGGGCCCACACCAGATGACCAAGTCAGAAGAAATTTGTGTGTTTTAATAAATATTAAATTAATTACAAAAAGCCCCCTTATTTTTTTTTTCCTCTCAACCTCGGAAACCTAATAAAGGAAAAATGAAAACAGCTGTATAAAAGCAATCAAACAAACAGTGCCTTGACTACTTGGGAAGCATTTTCTACTTTTAAAAACAAATGATAAAGAATCACTCTAGACAACAAAGTCAATATAGGGGAAGCCAAACCGCCAAAGTCTTGACCTTTTTGGCTGCCATTGTTGCCTGCACCACCACCGAATCTATCACCCCTTTCCTTAATTAAGCCTCTCATCATTCAATTTGATTTTTTCTCTCCCTTGTTTCAACCTGCACATGTGTTTGATGGTTTGGTAATTTTTTCATATAGAGGATTTTTGATTTAGCAGCAGAATTCATATTATATAGTCTTGATAAAAATTTGCCCCTTTTTGATTTCTTAAGTGGTGGATCGGTAAGTTTGGAAATATTTTTGGGATTCCCATGTGGTGATTTGGAGCTATTTTCTTATTCTTATGGAAATAATCAATCTTGATTATGTTGTGTTGCTGGGCCTGTCAGTAGTCATGATCATAATTTCTATTTTGTGTGTTACAGGTTGAGGATTTTCCATTTTTGGTTTTTGTTGGAAGGTAGATGTTGATTTACAGTGGAGGAGTTTGAGGTGTTGTGAGATAAATGGATAGTCTTTGCTGTTTCAATTACCCTCCGGTGAGGTCTATTTTATCTTGTGCAAGTTATAGTGGCCTTTGTTTTTCTTTAAATCTTTTTTATTGTTAGAATTTTATTTTTGATCTTTTGGTGAAAATTTTGTAGGATCATATCATATGTAAATGTACAATTTATGTTAGGGTTTTTGGCTTGTCACTGGAGTATACCTTTTTTGTTGCATATGTATAGGGTGTAGATATCACATGTGTTTTTGTATCTTGGCTGGCATACATAAGGGTTTTATGCTTATGAGCTATATTATTGACTATGTGTTTGTGCATGTGTGTGTGTGTGCGCGCGCTCGCGTGTGGGTTTGGATGATATTCTTGAGTTTGGCATTCCATACATGTGGTTTGGTGATATAATGTGTTGGTACTTCGTGTATATTTCTGCTGCATTTGGTTGTAAACAATTTGGATTACTGTACTTAGTTTGCATGTGGCAGGCTGAACAAAATAGTATTGGGTCAACCGTTAGATCTGCTCGTATTAGGTTACCTGCAACTTCTAAAGTTTGTTCCCATTTTTTTATTTATTTTGACTATCTTGTTTTCTCCAGCGTTCGTCGGGTGGCTCTGGCAAGGGAAGGAGCCATCAGGGGACTGCCAAGTATGGTTTCAGTTTGGTAAAAGGGAAGGCAAATCATCCTATGGAGGATTACCATGTCGCAAAATTTGTACAGGTCCGAGGTCGGGAACTGGGGCTATTTGCAATATATGATGGGCATCTGGGAGACAGTGTGCCTGCTTACTTACAGAAGCATTTGTTTTCCAACATCTTAAAGGAGGTTAGCTATTCCATGATGTGATTTATCATGCAGTGTATGTATGTATCTGTGTAGTAGTGTGTCCTCAATTCTATTAATATCTGAACTAGCTATACTGGCCTACCTGTTTGATCTACTAGAATTCCTACATTGATATCACTCTTCTAGTTACATACGACTGTGTTCTAAATGGAGTTTCTTTCCCGTGGCTATGTCAAGTATCATGCCTACATTTGGAGTGTAGCTAAAGCATTTGCTAGCAGTTACAGCTAACCAGAACTTATTGGATCATTGCCAAGTTGATCACTTAACCTGCACGTAAAGGGGTTTTCTGGGTGGACTTAGTATGCTTACCAACTGATATGTCCGGTTCCTTCAACGGCTTCTAATGTCAACCGAGTCTATTATTGCTTTTGAAACGGTTGTTTGCATTCTATGGATCTGTTAAATGATTTCAGGAGGACTTTTGGACCGATCCAAACAGGTCTATTGCTAAAGCCTACGAGAGAACAGATCATGCTATTCTATCGCACAATCCTGACCTGGGCAGAGGTGGGTCTACCGCTGTCACTGCAATTCTTATAGATGGCCGACGTCTGTGGGTAGCCAATGTCGGTGATTCACGAGGAGTACTTTCCAGGATGGGTCAGGCTATACAGATGACCGTTGATCACGAGCCCAACACTGAGAGGGGAAGCATTGAAGACAGGGGTGGATTCGTCTCAAATATGCCTGGTAATTCCAACTGATTATCATTGCATACCTTGTGCTCTTTGTTTGAATAAATTCTGAACTGCTTTTATACACTAAATGCGATACTACTAATAATGTGGGATGGTCGAATAACTGACTCTGATCCGTGCAGGAGACGTTGCAAGAGTCAATGGCCAATTGGCCGTTTCACGTGCTTTTGGAGACAAGAACTTGAAGACCCACTTGCGATCAGACCCGGATATTAGAAGTGCTGAGATTGATGCTGAAACTGAACTCCTCATCCTTGCTAGCGATGGTCTATGGAAGGTCCCGTATCTAACTCTATTCGTATATAGTTATTTCCTAACATTTACATGCCAACAAACATCCGTGCCACTCCTCCAGGTAATGTCGAACCAAGAATCTGTAGATATCGCTAAGAAAATCAAAGACCCACAGAAAGCAGCGAAGCAACTAGCTGCGGAAGCATTGAACAGAGAGAGTAAGGACGACATTTCATGCATTGTTGTTCGGTTCTAGGTTTCGTGTCGGGATGCAAAGCTATTGCTGCTGTGAAGCTTTTGTACATTATGCCTCTAGCAGACGCAATATACGGTAGACCACACGAATCTCTGCAGAAATCCAGCTCGACTATCGGTCTGAGAAAGCCTGCTATTATCACGGCCCTCTGTAATATTTGCTTGATTTCTTCTTTTCTTGGTGTAGATTTCCCACCATTTTTTATTTGCAATTTGGTTGAAGACATTCAAGTTGGATTGTTTTATACAGTTCCTTTGTGTAATAATCCTAAATAGGATTCATGTAATACTTCTAATCACCATCGACATTAATGATTATGTAATAATTTGTAAGTATGTAAAACGTATGCATATTTCCACTTATTGTTAAGATCTTCTAAAGGGCATTTGCATCTACGGTTTTGGCCTGCCTGAGGCACGGGCGTGGATCAACCAATGCGGTGGGTGGGCTGCCGACCACGGATTGCGCTGCCTATATACAGTGAGTAGATCAACCAATAATTTGAATTTTGATTTTTGTTCCCTTTTTGTATACTACTCCCTCTGTCCGCGAATAGGAGTCCCGTTTTTTCATTTTAGTCCGTTCGTGAATAGGAGTCCCGATTCACTTTTATCATTAATGGTAATAGAGTCTCACCTTCTACTAACTCATTCCACTCACATTTCATTTAAAACTAATATATACAAGTGAGACTCTTATTCCATTAATTTTTTTTCCACTCACTTTTTCTTAATATTTCTTAAAATTCGTGCCGCACATAAATGAGACTCCTAATGGTGTACTCCCTCTATCCCAGTCAAGATGTCCATATTCTTGAGTGACACAAGATTTTAAAAGTTGTTAGGTGGAGTAAGTAGATAGTGATTTATTTTCTATAAAAAGTGGACATCTTAAGTAGGACAAATTAAAAAGGAAAGATGGATATCGTAGGGCAAATGGAGTATTATTTAAACTTTTTCATGATTTAGTACTTTTGTGACTTGGCCAAATTTATGGCTTGTGGGTTCTCACCCAAAAACGTTAATGTGATTTGTGGATGGTATAAACTTAACTTGGATTTGTGGCTTGTGTTTTTGAGTGCCATAAAGGATTTTGGACTATTGAAGATAAACTCGTCCTCACCCCATCTACGGAAATTGATCATAGTTTTTTTTTTCAAGACAAATCATAATTGATAATTGAACCTTAAATAAATTTTTCTCATATACTGAGAAGATTTCGGTTATAAATGTTTTTCTGATTTTAGTCTTAAGCAATATGACTGTTTTTTGACCGTAAAGTTGTTAGTAAAGTCCATTTTTGATCATTTATATATGACCATATTCTCATTTAAATCATATGTTTGCGTCGTTCTAAAGAGCTGTTAAAACTTAAAAGTATAATTTAGAATTTAAACTGATGAGATTAATCTATTCATATGTTAAGTACTATCGAAAACATCAATTTCAAATAGTGAATACAAAATCCGAGTATCCAATTTACTGAAATTTACATTCATATTTCCAAATAATCTTCTTTTCCAAACAATCATACGAGGCATTAATTAGTTTAATTATTAAGGATAAGTAGAAAAACAAATACTCCTGCTACTAGGAAAACAAAAAAAGAAAGAACAGCCTTCATTTAAATAGTTTAATTTATTTTACATTTGATATTTTTTTCTTCCTTAAACCCTATCTCTCCCTAAAACCCTATCGGAGTAATTCCTTCAAAATCCTGACGGCGGTGATGTGGCCGGAGCAAATCTCTTTGTAAATTCGCCGACTATTCGATTTTCGATCATCATTTTGTGTGATCGCTAGAAATGTCTAAACTTTCGAAGCTAAATGTATCGAACCCGAAGGTGTGGGTGGTGAGCGGTGTGGGCCTTGCCGGAGTTTTGATCCTCGCCGAGGTACATCGCCGCCGCCTCAACGCCAAGAACCGCTTGAATGAAGATTTCGGAGCTTTTGTTGAGCGCTTCGAGCTCCTCCCATATCCTCAGCCTCCTCCGCCCGCTGCTCGCCTTCCGCTCTCTGGTCTCACCTTCGCTGTCAGTGATAAGTATGTAATGATTACTTTTATTCTTCTATATTTACTTGTTTTTCTTGATTCTGAAATGGTGATGATCGATATTGAAATTTCTTGGTTGACTTGTATTTTGCTTCAGTGAGGTTTGATGATCCTAGTAAATGTACAAGTGATAGTACATATTTCCTTGATTTTAGTGAAATAGTTCTAATAAGACTGCCATTTGCGAACCTTGGAATGCTAAAAGATTATGTACGCGGTGAAAGCTTTATTGTTTTAGTTTCCGGGAAATCATAATTTAGCTTCTTGCATGCGACATGCTCATTGCTCATTGCTCATGTCACTTTTTCTTTGTTACAAGGTTACGGGTGTGCTTGATTAGGCTGAGATTTATGATATTTGGATGTGAGGTTTAATGAGATTAGTACAAATCTAGTTGCTCATTACTCTCATCATGTGTTTGTCCTGTAGCTTTGATGTGAAGGGATACATAACTGGTTATGGAAGTGCGGATTGGAAGAGGACACATGAGGCAACATCAGATACTGCTGAAGCGGTGAAGACAATGCTAAGAAGTGGGGCGACCTGTGTAGGAAAGACAGTCATGGATCAGCTTGGTTTTGGGTATTACTTCTTACCTGACATTTGCTTTTCTTAAACAGCCTATTCTGACTATAGATAACAGAGATGAGTCATGAAATGAAATGCTAATGCACAAAATCAGTTCTGCTAGATTGAGGTATCAGTGTTACCATGCTAGTCTTGGGATAAACTGCTATTTGGTTTGTAAAGGATCTTTCGGATAAGGAAGGGTGTGGAGGTTGTGGAAGGATACTGATTGTCATTCTTGACTATGATTGCAGGATATTAGGGGAAAACAAAAACTATGGGACTCCAATCAACCCTCAAAAACCATCTTATGTTCCTGGTGGATCATCTAGCGGATCTGCTGTGGCTGTTGCTGGCCAAATTGTAGATTTTGCTCTGGGTGTGATTTTTTTGCTTCTGTATTATTAGATTTCCACTCTTTTCACATGTTCAATAGGGTGCATAAATTATAGGGCAAGATGGCTCTTTCCCAGATACATTAGGACTCTTGTGTATATATAGGTGCTTTGATCAATAGATGAACATAGTAAAATTTACCTCAACATCACGCCTCCACCTTTGATATAAACACTCTCACAGCTCTTTCTACCTTAATCCTCTATAGCATAATAGATAAAAACTGATTACTTTTTTTTATCCCTTATCGTTGAAAAGAAATAAAACCTTATGTATATTTGATGTTCGATCATAGTTCACTTCTAGTCGGTTTAAAACATTTGTTGATGCCATAATATTGTCTTATCTTGTGGTTGAACCATTGAAGTGTTCAATGTTGTTTTGCTACATGGATTTGTGCTAGTCATTTTCTGACTGTTGTGTATGATGGTTACTGCCATCCCTATTCATTTCAAATTTCGTTAAAATGTTGGTGTTCCTAGAAAAGCTTTGCTGTTTCATGGTTTGCATGAATTGGGACCGGTATTGTAGGTATTGATTCAGTTGGCTGTATAAGAGTACCAGCATCATTTTGTGGTATCTTTGGATTCAAGCTATCTCATGGACTTGTGCCTACAGTTGGTGTCTTGCCAAATTCCCAGAGTTTGGATGCCATTGGTATGTTGTATGTGTACATTGCAGTTTCAAAAGTTTCAAATTTTGTTAGATTGCCAAGACTTGTTTTTATATGTACACCAACATTTATAATCTATGATAATTGTCTGCACTGAAGTGGCATTCTTTTCTTATGTATCTTAGATCTGAGAAGAATCAGCAGATGTGCAATAGGCTAAAAAGATTATTTTTTAGAAAAGTTGATTGCCACTTGTCATGGTTTTAATCATCTGATCATTAGTTATTTAACTTATTTTACATGCGGTGCCCATACCTGATTTCTTGCTCAAGATTATTATTCTGTAACTGTAAAATATTCTTTGTTGTCCATTTTTGATATTGCATTTCTTAACAAAATCACTGTAGGATTTTTTGCATCTGATCCATCCTTATTGCATCACGTGGGACATGCTCTTCTACATAGAAGTCCAGTTGAACCTAAAAGGACCCGGCACATAATTATAGCTGATGACCTTTTCCAGTTGTCAAAGGTTCCCTTTCAGAAGACTGTCTCTGTCGTGAGCAAAGCAATGGAGAAGTTATCTGGCTGTAAGTTTTCACACCATTCATATACAAATGCTTTCCTTTATACTTTGTTTATAATAATATCTACAAATGTTGGGTAAAAAAGGTTTCAAAACATACACAGATCTCCTAATATTTGCTCTTTATTTTGCAGACGGGAAACCTAAACATATTAAATTTGGTCAGTACATTGCTTCAAATGTCCCCAGCCTGGAACTATTCTGTGAAGAATCAACAAACAAGCAAACTGCAGCTACTTTAAGAGCATTGTCTTCAGCAATGCTACTGCTGCAAAGGTTTTTTTCCTAAATCGATCATGTATTAAGCAGTTGTTATCGGTCTTGTATTAAGCATTTGAGATAGTACATATCATTGCCAAACTTTATCGTTTAGTATATTTAGCTACATATATAAGTAATTTTCTTTAGTTCTCAGGTAAAGAATTGCAGTGGGGCTGTGGGAGCTTCTTAAATTTTTATTAATTTCCCCTTTTTACGAAGATAAGATAATGGAAGAGAATTTAATTTTCACGCCACGATTAAAGTTGACCATATATTTTCAATTAACTAGTTTATTTATCTCTGATCAGCAGTTTTGCTTTTCAGACATGAGTTCAAAATCAATCACGAAGAGTGGGTTAAGTCCATCAAACCAAAACTAGGCCCTGATATCTCTAATCGTGTTTGGGCAGCAATAAACACAACCCAAGAGAATGTCAAAAGTCTGTATAAAGTTAAAGTAGAAATGCGTGCAGCTCTACGGAGCCTCTTGAAGGTATGTTGTGGTATTTTCAACAAAGTGTAAATTTGTCCTATAATGTGTGGGAACTGGGAAGATTGACTGAGGTTCGGGGCAGGTTGTTGGACGTTTTTGGATATTAGGTTCTTTTTTGTTTGGTCTTCACAATCATAACTTACCTTTCACTGAAAATTATGGATTCCGGAAGTGATGCAAGAATCTTTACTTCTAAGCGTTTTAGTTAAATGGAAATTATTCTGTAAAGAAAATGGGAGTATGTATTGAGTAGAGAATGTTGAAGAAACATTGAGGCTTTCTGTCAAACTTTTGGTAGTTGCAATCCATTGTAGCTTTTGTTTCTTAATTATGTATGCTGATTTTTTGAAGGATGATGGGATATTAATAATTCCCACAGTGTGTGATCCCCCACTCAAGCTAAATTCCAAAAAAAGTCTCCTTGCTGAGTTCCATGACAGAACATATGCTTTGTTGGGAATAACAAGTATGTCCGGAGGTTGTCAGGTAATCTATAATATGTATTATACAAGGTTTTGGCAGCCACAATCTTCACCCTTGCAATTAACCATTTCTCTAGGACTCTCGAACACCTTCCATACATGAATAAGCCCATAAGGTTATCTTTCATTTCATTATTTTGGATATTCAGGCAGCGGTTCCACTTGGGATACATGATGACTCTCCGGTTTCTATATCACTTGTTGCGTCACATGGGGCTGATAAATTTCTACTTGATACTGTCTTGGATATGTATCCCTCTCTTCTACAAGAAGTCAGCATCATATCCAGTTCCTCTTCATTGTGTGATACCAACAGTAACATGGATACTGCCGAACTTCTTAAAGAAAAGGTTCATATCTCTACTCATATACTAAATTCTCATGAGCTTCTCAACTTTGTAGCTCAATTTGTTCTAGTGATATTTTTAGAGATGATGTGTTATTTTACTATAATATGCACATCACCCAAATGCTATTTGTTTGGATGAGCTACTTCTGTTGATGGAATTGGTAGTATGTCAAGTCTTGTGACTATGCTTGTCAAAGTATGAGTGAAGATTTTGGCTGCTGGGTTATTTTTGTCCTGTCAGACAAAATTAGAAGCATGTCTTTAATCTTTGTATGACAACACACAACCCTGGGCGAAAACCAGTTGACACTTGAAAAAGAGAGGGAAGACCAATTATAAATAAAAGTTAAAAAGAAATGATTGCAACTTTGAAATTTTTCAGCCTGTCTTTGTCAGAGTGTGGCATAGATGCCATTGGAACAATCTAAACTGCAACAGGGTGGACAGTATGCATATTTGGATTTTTAAGATTGCCACAATAATTTTAGCGAGTGACCTTTCTTTTGGATTAACTGATAGAGGCTGATCAGCTTGCCATTTGAAGAGCGATAAGTGCTACACTGTATTAATGTCTTACAATTCTTGTTTCTTTGGCGAATACTCCCTCTGTCCCACAAGAATATGCACTCTTTCCTTTTTAATCTCCCACAAGAATATGCACTTTCCAATTTTGGAAACTCTTTTCTCTCTAATGAGGTGGGACCCATTCCCCACTAACAATACTGTTAGAATTACAACACAAGACTTACACACACTTGAGTAGATCACACACACTCACAGCAATATGAAATACTCACACACTTTATGCAGAAACACACACTAACACTTTAGCAATGAAAGTAGGCGATTTCTTGGAGAATTCTTGGAATCTCTTTTATTGAATGAATACACTCTAACTACATACAAACGAATCTGAGCTATTTAAAGCTCTACAATCAGGTAGCAACTGCTACTAACTAACTACAACAAGAATCAAGAAAGCAAGAAGAATAACTGCTACATCTTTTTACTAACTAACTGCTGCACCAACGGCTAGTTTCTTCTAGGCTGCTTCTTTCCTTGATCAGCCTTTAGATTCTCTTCTTTCTTCTCTTCTTGCAACTGAGTGAGCACTCTACTTCTTACAATTCTCCACCTGAGGGCTCACCTCAGTTCTTACAGCAAACATTGATCAAATTCTTACAATAATCAAACTTATCTCTACTCAGAGATTTAGTGAGCATATCTGCTGGATTGTGCAAGGTGTTAATCTTTATCACCTTCACTCTCCCCCTTTCAATCTCATCTCTAATAAATGCAGCCTTATGTCTATGTGCTTGCTCCTTTCATGGAAAAACTGATGTTTAGCCAAGCACATAGCTGAGCTGCTGTCACAATGAATCACCATTGTCCTTTGGTCAAAACCAAAATCTGAAATCACACCTTGTATCCAAAAACTCTCCTGTATTGCTGCAGTGAGAGCTATATATTTAGATTCTGTTGTTGAAAGAGCAACAACACTTTGTAGACCTGACTTCCAGCTGATCACAGTTCCAAACATTGTAAACAAATAGCCTATTTGGGACTTCCAGTTGTCCAGGTTTGCAGCATAGTCTGCATCACAATAACCCTGCACAACCTCCTCAGATTTACCTTCCCAGCTAGTGAAAACCAACCCCCAGTCACTGGTGTGTTTCATATACCTCAGAATCCACCTCAGAGCATTCCAATGCTCCTTCCCCGGGTCAGCCATGTATCTGCTAGTTACTGATATAGCATATGCAAGATCTGGTCTGGTACAGATCATAGTGTACATAACACTTCCAACCACACTAGCATAAGGGATAGACTCCATCTCCTCAGCCTCTTGTTTAGTTTTAGGAGCCTGCTCCTTAGATAGCCTAAAGCTTTGAGACAATGGAGTTGATGCAGACTTGGCATTCTCCATCATGAATTTCTGCAAAACTTTTTCAATATAATCAGTTTGCAGCATCCACAGCTTCTTGCAGCCTCTGTCTCAGAATATTTATGCCTAGGATCTTCCTTGCTTCTTCTAGATCCTTCATTAATTCAGATCTTCCTTAACTTTCTGAATTTCTGTCATAGAAGGCCCTGCAAGTAGCATATCATCCACATAGAGTAATAGGTAGGCAATAGGAGTCTTGCCTGCCTTCTTTATGTAAATGCAATCATCATACTCTGACTTGGTGAAGCCAATCCTCTTCATCTGTGCATCAAATTTTTTATTCCACTGTTTGGGGCTTTGCTTAAGCCCATAAAGACTTTTCCGTAACAAACACACCTTACCTTCTTCTTCAATCTTCACATAGCCCTCTGGCTGTTCCATGAAGATAGTCTCTTCTAGGTCTCCATTTAGGAAAGCAGTCTTCACATCAAGCTGCTGTAGTTCCCAATTTAGCTGGTTCACTACTGCCAACAAGATCCTAATTGAAGTGTGCTTAACAACTGGAGCAAACACTTCATTAAAATCAATTCCTTCTTGTTGTGTAAAGCCCCTAGCCACCAGCCTTGCCTTGAATCTGATTCTGTCCTTGTCAGTGGTCTCAATCTTCTTTTTAAATAACCACTTACAACTTACCAGCCTTCTTTCCTTACCATCTGTAATCAGCTTGGATTTGTCCACAAAAATCCATGTTTTGTTTTTGAGTAAAGACTCTATTTCCTCATTCATGGCTTCAATCCACCTTTCTCTGTCTTTACTCTTCATGGCTTCTTTATAAGTGAGAGGGTCTGCACCATCAATACTTTCTGCAGCACATAGGGCATAATAGACCATATCAGAGAACTTTTCAGGTGGCCTTGCATTTCTTCTGCCTCTATCCCTTGCAATTTGATACTCTCTGGTAGAATCTGATGTAGACTCACCATCCTTCCTGCCCTGAGCTGGAGCCTCATCTTTTTCTGAATCAAACTCACTTCCTGAGTCAGTAGCTCCACCTGCTCCTAGGCCAACCCCCATAGGCTCCACCTTGAAGAGATCACTCTCAACTTCACTGGAGTCCAGCTTCTCTTTCAAGTAGGGCATATGATCCTCCAAGAACACCACATCCTTGCTCACCACCACCTTCTGCCTACCAGGCTCAATACACCAGAGCCTATACCCCTTTACTCCCTTCTGATATCCCAACAATATACATTTCAGAGCCCTAGCTTCAAGCTTACTTTGCCTAGCATGAGCATAGGCTGCACACCCAAACACCTTGTATTTTGAGTAGTCACTATGGGCTCCATACCACATGTAATCAGGAGTCTCAGATTTAAGGGCAGTAGATGGACATTTATTGATGAGATAGGCTGCTGTATACACAGCCTCACCCCAAAATCTGCTGCTCAGACCAGACCCGAGTAGTAAGCACCTTACCCTTTCTAGGATAGTCCTATTCATCCTCTCCACAACTCCATTTTGCTGAGGATTACAAGGAACAGTCCTGTGCCTCTTCATACCCTTCTCTTTGCAAAACATATCAAATTCAGCAGATAAGAATTCTAAGCCATTGTCAGTTCTCAAGCATTTAACACTCCTTCCCTTCTCTAGCTCCACCTCCTTACACCATATCTTGAACTTAGTGAGTGTTTCTGACTTTTCTTTAAGGATATACACCCACAACTTTCTAGTATAATCATCAATGATAGCCAGATAATACTTTCCTCCACCAATTGAACACACAGGTGAAGGCCCCCAAAGATCACTGTGTATATAGTCTAAAGGGGCTGTAGATGAGTGAATACCTGTAGGATAGGGTGCCTTCTTTGCTTTTCCAAGTATACACTGCTCACAGGGGTCCATCTTGTTGAAATCTCCAGAGATTAGGCCTAGGCCTTTTTGATGAGTTCTTTCATGCTTCCTTCTGCTGGATGGCCCAGCCTCGTATGCCATAGCATTAGGGAGTCCTCTGACACTGCATTGCTCTCCCCATTTACAGCCTTAGCATTTAGATAGTAGAGAATGTGCTCTCTTTCAGCCTCCATCATTACTGCATCTCCAGATTTTACAAACAACTTTCCCTTACTCATCAGTATGGTGAACCCCCTTTGCTCCAGCATTCCCAATGAAATGAGGTTCCTCTTCACTTCTGGAATATACCTCACTCCAGTTAGGATCTTTATAGAGCCATCTTGTAGGCTTAGCTTCACCTTCCCTATCCCTCTTATCTGACAAACATGGTTGTTACCCAGCACCACAGTACCTGATGCTTCTTGAAGATCATGAAACCAGCTTCTATTGGGGCACATATGGAAGCTGCACCCCGAGTCCATAATCCACCTGTGACTGACCCCATTGTCACTGATATTCATGAGTTGGGCTGGGGGATCAGTACTCTCCACACAATCAGATTGGTTGTGGCCCTCAGAGGCTAGCTTTCTCTTCCATGCATGACAATCTTTCAAGTGCCCAGGTTTCTTGCACCAATAGCATGCCCTGGTTTCCTTCTGAGCATCAGTGCTTGAGGGGTTTGAGCCCTCAAACTTCTTCTTGAAGTTCTGCTTCTTGAACTTCTTCACATTCAAGGCCTCTGCAGCTTGAACATTGGAGCCTGCAGAGCCTCTGCTGGTAGTCTTCTGGAGTTCTTTGGCCATCAAGGCTGAGTAGACTTCTGCATAGGTGATAGGTTTATCTCTTCCATAGATAATTGCATCACTTAACTGGTCATAGGAGCTAGGCAAGGCATTCAATGTGAGAATAGCCTTGTCTTCATCTGAAATCTTGACATCCACTGAGCCCAGATCATCAATGATCTTGTTGAATTCCTCTAACTGCTCTATGATAGATTTATCACCAGAAAAGCTATAGGCATAGAGCCTCTTCTTGAGATAGAGCCGGTTAGCCGAAGATTTGGCCAAGTAAACTTCATCCAACTTGTCCAAGATCTCTACTGCAGTCTTGGCTTCTTGAACATCCCTCAAGACTTTGTCTCCAAGGCACAAGATCACTGCGGAGTGTGCCTTGAGCTGCATTTCCTCCATCTTTATCTGTGCTTTATCATCAAGCACTGGAGCCTTTCCCTTTTCTTTAGGTTTTGAAAGGACTGCAGCCAAACCTTGTTGAATCAAAACCGCCTTCATCTTCATCTTCCACAGGCTATAATCATTCTTGCCTGTGAATTTTTCTGCATCAAGCCTTGCTGCCATCTCTGAAACCGTTTGATCTTCTGCAAACCAGCTTCAATCTTCCCACCGGACGGCGCCACTTGTTAGAATTACAACACAAGACTTACACACACTTGAGTAGATCACACACACTCACAGCAATATGAAATACTCACACACTTTATGCAGAAACACACACTAACACTTTAACAATGAAAGTAGGCGATTTCTTGGAGAATTCTTGGAATCTCTTTTATTGAATGAATACACTCTAACTACATACAAACGAATCTGAGCGATTTAAAGCTCTACAATCAGGTAGCAACTGCTACTAACTAACTACAACAAGAATCAAGAAAGCAAGAAGAATAACTGCTACATCTTAACTAACTAACTGCTGCACCAACGGCTAGTTTCTTCTAGGCTGCTTCTTTCCTTGATCAGCCTTTAGATTCTCTTCTTTCTTCTCTTCTTGCAACTGAGTGAGCACTCTACTTCTTACAAATACTTTAATTACTTTTTCTCTCTACCTCTCTCTTACTTTATCAAATTTTCATTAAAACCCGTGCCGAACCCAAAGTGCATATTCTTTGGGGACGGATGGAGTATTATTTTGGAGTTTTTAAACCCGCAATCTCAATTTGCTACTGGTAATCTGGTATGGATTCTAGGCACAGTAATATTTCTGTTCCTTAATTGCAATCTTTGTTTTCATTCTTTTACATTTTTAGTCCTTGGAGTAGTCATACACCATTGCCATCTATATTCTTGTTCTAGATATTTGTCCTTTCTTCTGATGGTTGCCAATGTAATTTTTTACATAATATTCCTGCAGGGTAACGCTGCATACAAAGGAAAACAGTGGAATAAGGCGGTCAGTTTTTATACAGAGGCAATAAAATTGAATGATGCAAATGCTACCTACTATTCCAATCGGGCAGCTGCTTATTTGGAGTTGGGATGGTTGGACACATTCCACCATTATTTACAGCAGCATTTTCTTTCTTATGTCATTTGCCAAACTTCTGCCCTTACATGTGCTTTTCATGCAGCTATCAGCAAGCTGAAGAAGATTGTAGCAAGGCAATATCTCTGGATAAAAAGGTCAGTGGAGCTTGCTATTGCATTACCTAATGAAAGTGATGTTGTGTTACTGTTTTGAATCTAGTTATTTCCCCTCACTAAATTGACATGTTGATAGTCCCATTGCATACCTCCTTCGATGTTGGGTGTTATCTTGGTAGTGGATGTCTTTCCAGTTCTTTGCATTCAAATTGGCGATTTGTAATGATCTGCTTGATTCACATCTATTTTCTTGCTTGAATAAATCTCTACCTGAACATTCATTAAAGATGAGCCTTATTATTATAGCATGCTCTTTAAAAGATGAATATTTAGTTGATTTTATATCCCGAACCTGACAAAATTTTCCAATGTTCAAATAGATCTTGACTGAGTGCACTTTCGTACATTGTATGTGCTGCCAATAAACTGTAATAACTAATTATTCCATTTTGGATGCGTTCCTGTATGGTACTTGGAGTTCTCTTCATTGTCCGTATTCCTCGGATATTTTTCTAGCATATAAACCTGACTACAAGCTTCACCTTAAGTCAAGCAAACTGCAGCCCTCATTGTTCAGTCACATGTCTTCATGGTTCTGGTTATAAGTCCTATCTGTTTTAGTCAAAGCAGTGAAAGAAATGTGATTTGCTGACAAGTGCATGCTAATGAATCTTCACTTAAAAAGGAATTCTGAATAAAATTCCCCCTCACTCTCACCCCCTGCAGTACGTGAAGGCCTATTTGAGACGAGGGACAGCTAAAGAATCACTGCTTTTCTACAAAGAAGCTATTGAAGGTTAGGCAGGACTTGTGAACACTTGCAGTTCATTAGTGCATGATTGTATTTGTAGCATACATGTTCATAGTATCGATGCTAATGGTTTTCGACTTGTCTGTATCTAATATCATAATCTGTTGTGGTGACCTACAGACTTCAAGCATGCACTCGTTCTGGAACCACAAAATAAAGTCGCCGGTCAAGCGGAAAAGAGGCTAAGGAAATTAATCAGTTAAATCTTCTGCTGCTTCTTCTGGTAATTTAAGGTTGGACATACCCAAGCTGTTGTTTCATGCACTGATTCTTTAATTAGGAAAAAAATTATGATTTCAAGGTGATTAATTTCTCCACGAAAAGAATGGATAAATCAGTTCAGCTATATAACTACAGATAACAAAACTTCTTAAATGATTCCAGGTCGTAGTTGTGGAACACTCAAAAGGTATCGGTTTTTCTTCTGATTATTGATTTGTTAATAAATAATAGGAGTAAAAAGCCAAAATTAGTCCTAAACATATAGCCATTTTACAATTTTGGTAGTAGACATTACGTTTTAAATTATTGCATCCTACACATTTCAATTCGGGTCAGACTTAGTCCAAAATGGACGGAACTGTCAAATAGTAAATAGTAACAGTCAACGTGTGTTAACCCTATTTTGACCCAATTAAAATCGTTTTGATGATAAATTTTTAATTATTTTGCAAATAATAATCACTCTCAAACCCCCAATTTCCTTCCCAACAACAAACCCCCAATTTCCTCTTCTTGTTCATCGCTCTCCTCACCACTCTCAAATCCCCAATTTTGGCCCTCTTCTGATTCTTCTACTTTGAAGACTCCTAATTCTTGCAGCAACCCAAAATTATATGCCCTTCTACTTTGAGAGGCAACAACTCATCGTTTGCTGCCCCACCAAGAACTGGTAGCAAGAATTTGGAGAACAACTGTGATTGATCCATGTGATTGATCCAAGAAAATGCAGCACTGTAAACCGCAATTCCTAAGCAACTACCGTTTATTTCTTGAATCTCCACTGCATTGGTGATTATCGAACGCAAAGCCCTCCAAATTTACATCTGTGGTCATCTAACCGGCAATTCTCTCCAAACAATCATCTACTTGGGATTCCCCATCTTGACAAATGGATTCATTTTTTACTCCTAATTGAGGCGAAAAGGTGCATTCTTGAGGAAGGATTTTGAAAACGCGAGCAAAGTGGAGGGTGAGGCGGAGGTCGGAGGAGGAGTCCCACAAGAAATGAGGAGAGTTGGAGACAATGTGGTGTTCACCAGAGGAGGAATGGGTGGCAGAATAAGTGACCGAGCAGCTGAGGGAACAATAGAGAGGAGTTGGGACAAAGTGGGAATATCGCTGAAAGGGGATAAGGGATGCCGAGGAAGGGTGGAGAAGCAGGCTGAGCAATGGAAGCTGAGCGCAGAGTCGTGGAGGACGGCGGCGAGAGGGCGAAGGGGTGGAGTGAGGTCTTCGCCTAAGCCGATATCTTAGATTGCTTTCATCTCCATTTTCAGATTTGTAATGAAAATTTGAAGAAATTGTTAATGGCCAACAAATTAGCTTGAAAGCAATGATATTCAATGGAGCCAATAATCAAAATTAAGAATTTAATTGGGTCAAAATTGGTTTATCACACGTTGACTATTACTATTTGACGGCTCTGTCCATTTTGGACTGAATCTGACCCGTATTAAAATGTGTGGGATGCAATAATTTAAAACATAATATCTATAACTAAAATATGTTTAGACTGAATCTGGCCCGAATTAAAATATATTTAGGATCAATTCTGGCCATGACTCTATCTAATCTATATAATAGTATCACCTTTATCCACAGTTACTTTCCTGACTCCTGCAGAGAACACATGTTCTCACAACTGCTCATGCTCATGGTTTTTTAATAAACGGTGGGCAATATTCATTGTGATAGTAAAGACTATATAATTTCGACATAAATAATGAATTAAAAAAAGTTCAAGAATCGAAACTTATTGTATAGAACATTATTAAAATAAAACAAATAATATTAATATGACCGAACAATGTTTGCCTATGTCTCAAACAAGCCGTGTACAATAACATTCTACATAAAATCTTCTCCCCAGATGCACAATATTTATTGGGAAATCAGCGTTAAGGATTGCCATTTGAATAAACTGCAAACTTGTTCCAAAGTGAAGATGGAGTAATAAAATGATGCCATGGAAATGAAAGCACTTTATAAAAAATCTCCATCCTCAACCACAATATCAATTCGTGTACATACACATTACATTTATGTATATTAATATTAATATTGGTAAATAATCAACAGATTAAAATCAACACCTATCATTATAGATGTACTCCCTCCGTCCACCATTTAAAGAGCCATTTTGACTCGGCACGAGTTTTAACAAATTATTTGACTTTGTGAAGAAAAGTAAAGGGAGAAAGTGAGTGGAATGTGAGACCAATTTAAAGTATTAGTTTTATATTGGATTGTGAATGTAAAATGTTGGTGGGACGTGGGATCTTATACTAAAAGTGGAATAAAGCAAATGGTTCTATAAATCGTGGACAAGCCAAAATGGCAAAAAGGTTCTTTAAATCGTGGACGGAAGGAGTACTACATAAATTGACCGAAACTCAAGTAACCCTAACAATAGCCCTCTCTCCTCCCTCCCTCCACCAAATCTCCACACCTTGCTGCAGTCCATCCATCCAAACTACATATCCAAATCCCCCATTCCATTTCCATTACACACAAAAAAAAAAAACAAAAAAAAGAAGAGAGAGAGAATCCCAATTCTGCCATGCATATTTGTGCATGTGTATGTGCGTGTATGTAACAATGCCCCATTAAATCAAAACAAAAATCCTTACATACATATATATTCATACGTGTTATAAATATAAAAACGCACATACACACACACAGAAAGAAAGGAACAAAAAAAAAAATGGCCCGTAGCCTGAGCCTGACCGGATCGGCGGACTTTCTGTACCGGAGCTTCTTCTCATACTCGGGGCTCCGGTCGACGAAAACGGATCTGCAAGAGGGTACGGTGATGCACTGCTGGGTGCCGAAGAGCCATAAGGCGTCGAAGCCGAACCTGATGCTGGTCCACGGCTTCGGCGCCAACGCCATGTGGCAGTACGGCGACCTCCTCCACCACCTGATGCCGCGCTACAACGTCTACGTCCCCGACCTCCTCTTCTTCGGGGAGTCGTGGACGCGACGCCCTGACCGCTCTGAAGACTTTCAAGCGCAGTGCCTGATGCGCCTGATGGAGGCGCACGGGGTGGCTAGGCTGAGCGTGGTGGGGATCAGCTACGGCGGCTTCGTCAGCTACAGCATGGCGGCGCAGTTCCCGGAGATGGTGGAGAAGGTGGTGGTGTGCTGCTCCGGGGTGTGCCTGGAGGAGAAGGATCTCAAGGAGGGGCTGTTCGAGGTGGCGGATCTGGAGGAGGTGGCCAGCATTCTCATGCCGCAGACGCCGCAGAAGCTCAGGGAGTTGATCAAGTTCGCCTTTGCCAAGCCGGTCAAGGGCGTCCCTTCTTGCTTCCTCTCCGATTATATCCACGTACGTCGTCGTCTTTTATTCTCGTATTATCATATTTGTTTTGGTAGGGACTATATATTCTAAATTTCGAATTCAGAACTCTAAGACAATATATGATTCATTAGGATCATTGAGACTTTAACATAATAATCAAACAAAATGCTGAAAATTTGATTAAGTTTAGTGGTAAAATTTTATCTTCAAAATGGGCCAATGAATTAAACAAAATTGTCTATGTATAAAGAAGACATAACATTTTGATGAGGAAGATATATGTAGTTTCTCAAAGAGATATCTTACGTACTTATTTATTTTGGTGACAAATTGTTTGGTGGAGTGCAGGTTTTCTGTACAGAATTTCTTGCTCAGAAAAAAGAACTAATTCATGCTTTAACTGCCGACAGAAAGCTCGACAGAATACCCAAGATCGAACAGGTTATGTAAATTATTTCAACTGCTTTTTCTTATAGAATACGAGTATATCACAATTTAAACTATTGCTTAATTATTTGTTTTGTCCATATATATATATATATATATAACAGCCAACGTTGATCATATGGGGAGAGCAGGACAAAATATTCCCACTGGAGTTGGGATTCAGACTCCAAAGGTTAGAGACCACCAACATAGTACTTCATCCATAATACCATTCACACTTTTCTTGTTAAGTTGTAAATTAAAGACAAAGTAATTAGTGTAATTAAATTAGTAATTTAAGTATAATAAGAAAATACTTAATTAACTTAGCTCTAATATCTTAATTAAATATCCTGATTCTTATTAAAAATAAAATAGTATTCTTTTTCTATCTACTGCTCATAATTATATACTTATGTTATTGGTATTGATTTAAAAAACTAATTTATCATAACATTTTTATTCCTATTTTTGATTAACCAAATTTTTCAAAGACATATTTTTTCACATATTGCATTATTTCAAAATTTCAGTTTTTACCTAATCATAAAAATAAAAAGAACACGATACAGATCCAAATAATTTTTTTTGTACTTTTAAATAGCACAAGGAAAATGTAAAAAATTTGAAAAAAGAGAAAAATTGAATAAAAAATGACATAGTTTGGTATAAAGACACCACAACGAGTGTTGCGCGTTTTATTAAGTGTATTTACAGATTCACATATGATTAGATAAAAATTGAAAAATGTAATACGTGAGAAAAAACTATGCTTGAAATTGATTAACTTAAATATCAAACGAAAATCTAAAAGAATAGAAAAGATTAAAAAAAAACAGTGTGGATGCAAAAGACTAAAGTCCAAATTTGGTCCTTTATATTTATTCTAAAAAACTTTTTGGTCCTATACATCAAGTATGTTACTTTTTGGTCCCAAACAATATATTTCGGTCCACAATTAACATTTTCCTTTAAATTTAACAATCAAACATGTATTGATCAAATTAGTGACTTGATTATAAATCTAGTTAATCAGGTTAACCTAACAAATTCAATATTATTATTTATATTAATATGTTTTTACCTATAATAAAAGTATTAAAAGTCATGAAATAGTTTTTACATATAATATAAAATATTAAAATTTATAAAATTTTTACCTATAATATAAAACTCAATTATAATTTATAAAATATTCACAAATTTTGTTTTTATTATAGGTGAAATTCATAGGAAAAATGTTTTATCAATTTAAATTTAATATATTTTAATTTAATATTAATTATAGGTAAGAAGTATTTTATAATTTTTATATTAAATTAGTTAGGTTAATTTGACTAATTAGATTCATAATTAAGTCATTAATTTGGTCAAAACATGTTTGACCATTAAATTTAACGGAAAATGTTAGTTATGGATCAAAACATATTGTTTGGGACAAAAAATATAACTCAATGTATATGACTTCAAAGTTTTTTAAAGCAAATGTAAGAGACAAAATTTAGACTTTAGTTGGTGTAAATAACATCACTGCACGAGATGTTGTGTCAATAGACACCGCAGAGGATCCTCTCCCAACATATACTAATATTGATAAAGAGTCGAACAAAAACAATGCTACTAAATGGTGTTTGATGTATTATTTTATATTTCTTCTTCTTTTATTTAAATCTTCACTTGTGAAATTGCTAGATTGTAATAGAATAATTGCAGGCACATAGGTGACAATGCAAGAATTAAAGTGATAAAGAATGCTGGACATGCTTTGAACATTGAAAAACCAAGGGAGTTTGCTAAGCATTTGAAAGCATTTTTAATTGAAGATAGTTCTAGCCCAAGATCAAATTGGAATTGGAGTTAAAGCTCTAACTTGAGTTCATATTCAAATTCAAGTTCGAGTTCAAGTACATATTCGAATACCAACCCTTACTCCCTTTCATCGTTGCGACAAAAAAATTTCTTTAGGGCTAGTAGCCCTTGATATTAGTTCTCTCTAAAATATTTGACAAATTTGTTAATTAATTTTATTGATCATGTATGCATAATATTTTTGCTACATGATCATGATTACAGTGTGAATCCATTACTATTCGTCTACAAAAAGTTTTGCTTATCATAGATATAAGATTTAATACAAAATTTATAAAGTGAAAAATAGAAATATAAATAAAAATTTGTAAGTACAAAATGAGACATATCTACAATTAGGGGTGGTGAAACAGGTACCCGCGGGTACCCGCACCCGATTTCAGCCAGAATATCAGTCCCGATACCCGTCCCGCATTTTATCGGGTTATCCCGATACCTGAGTAGGGTAACCCGTACCCGACACTGCAGGTACCAGACCCGAAACGGTACTCGAAACTGCATTTTTTAATATATGTGTGTCACTCTTATACGTATATAATATATCTATGTGAGTACTGATACTGAGTATTGTAGTATAATATATACGTGTGTGTACCTGTATACGTGTGTACTGGTATTCATCATCAACATAAGTAACATTAACACATATAAATATATTATATATGTGTCAATGTGTGTGCTGTTGCATACTTAGTTTAATATACTACGCGTGGAGCAATGGAGGTAGCGCGTGAAATGTGCGGTGAGTAGACGAAATAAAATTAGAAGTGAAATTGGAAGAGAGGTCAGCGGGGATTAGAATTTAGAGGATACGGAGTATAATTTATTGGATATTACACATTTGAAACTAATTAACTAAAATTAAAAATTTGAAAACCTTAACTATGAAAAAATCGGGAATTTTCGGGTTTATCGGGTATACCAGCGGTATGAGTACCCGCACCCAATTTCAGCCAGAATATCACTCCCGATACCCGTCCTGAATTTTATCGGGTAATCCCGATACTCGAGTCGGGTTTCCCGTACCCGATAGTGCGGGTACCCGACCCGAAACTGTACCCGAAACTGCATTTTTTTAATATATGTGTGTCACTCTTATACGTATATAATATATCTATGTGAGTACTGATACTGAGTATTGTAGTATAATATACACGTGTGTGTGTACCTGTATACGTGTGTACTGGTATTCATCATCAACAGTAGTAACAATAATATATATAAATATATTATATATGTGTCAATGTGTGTGTTGTTACATACATAGTTTAATATACTATGCGTGGAGCAATGGAGGTAGCGGGTGAAATGTGCGGCGAGTAGACGAAATAAAATTGGAAGTGAAATTGGAAGAGAGGTCATATGAGATTCGAATTTAGAGGATACAGAGTATAATTTATTGGATATTAAACATTTGAAACTAATTAACTTAAATTAAAATTTTAAAAACCTTAACTGTAAAAAAATCGGATATTTTCGAGTTTATCTGGTATACCCGATACCCGCAAAACTCTAAAATACACTACCCGCCCCGCCCCGTTTCCCGCAATCATCGGGTAGCGGGTACCTGATACCCGATGAGTATCGGGTCGGGATAGGAATTACCTGTTACCCGCTACCCGTTTCACCACCCCTATCTACAATAAGTAAAATTTATAGTAGTAATAAATAGATTGAAACTAATTCAGATATTTTTGTGACTGGAAGTAGTAGTATTTAGAGCATCCACATCCGTTGGGCCGCCGCCTTTGTGGCCGCTTAAGTGTTGCCCCCTCCAAGCAGTCGGGCAATTCTTCCACCTCCAATGCATGCAGTCAATGCTGCCAAGCATACCGGGAAAGCCATGGACGGTTTCGTGAAGACGAAGCAACCGTTGACAATCATCGGTGGTGGGTGTCCGAAAGAATTCATCACCGAAAACTGAACGAATGCCATCGCAAAAATTTTTAAGACAAAGGATTCCAGTGGACTCACCGACATGCAAATACTCGTCGAAGAGGTCGGCCGTTTGCCTAGTAGCGAGTTGTCGGATGACACACGTACACTACTGCAACACCGAGAGACTTTGCCGACCGGCTGCATCTGGACCTGTTTGTAAGTATTCAACACGGGCGGACAATGTGTTGACAATACGCATGAACAAGCGCTTTGACATGCGAAAACGGCGCCTAAAGTAATCTTCCGGAAACCGCGGCTGGTCGGAAAAATAGTCGGCAACGAGCCTTTCGTGGGCTCCCTCCCGGTCGGAAAAATAGCGACGAGTTGATCTAGTTGGTTGAGGAGGAGGAGCGGGGGTATTCGCTGCGACATATGCTTCATAAGAGGCACGATGTTGTTCGTAATATTCTTGTTCTTCGCGCTCCGCTTCCGCAATGAGATGGGTAAAATCCATTTGAGGTTTTAAGTGTGAGATGAATGTGTAGATAAGTTGTATGAAAAATATGAATGAGAGATGATTTGATGTGAAAAATGAATGATGAATGTGTGTATTTATAGATGATTTTGGGGGGAAAAAATTCAAAAAAATACAGAAAAACGGGCAAAAAATGGCCATTTTTTTGGGATTGTGAAAATATATTTTTTTATTTTTGGTATTATTTTTGATTTTTTTTAAAAAAATGATTTACCAACTGATATGTCGTTGGCCAATCAGAACGCGCCACGTCGCCTGCTCGCTGGCACGGACGGACGAACGGCTGCATGCTCACCGATGTGGATGCTACTAGTTTCAAAATGAATTATTCTGGTCAAGAGAAAAATAAATCTCTACTCCCATAGCTATAAATTGTGGACTAGAAAATGGGGGCAGAATAAAATAATCAAGAGAATAATTATATAATATTTCAAAATGATTTTTATGGTATAAATAAAGGTTATTTGCATACAAATATATAAAATGTTGATATTTTTAGTTTTTCCTTCAAACAATATTTAATGAATACAAATGCATGGACTTTGGAGTTTTCAACTTTTTTCCATAAACAAAAAAATCATAACTGATACTACTATGACAAAGTAGAATATATGTGACAGTCAAAATGATGTCATTTTAATTTAATTAATTTCTTTAAGAAATAAAACATTAATTCGACATTACCAGAATCCTCACATAACTATATACCCCTGTTTTCTCTTTTCCTTCACTCTCTTCATAATTTTTCCAATATTGATTCGAAGAGGCTAGACTAGATTACGTTATTTAAAAATTAAACTTCTACATTAATCTTGTTTTATTTGTTAGGAATAACGAGAATAATTTAATAACATTGTTAGCATATTAAATAATGTGGCAATATTATATAAATATTTTTGAATTCTCTTGCAGTGGAAAATTATTCAAATAAACTAATCCCACAATTAAAAAACCCCTTTTCACATCACAACTAACAAGTAACTTTCTAAATCGAGGCTACAAACAAATATGAAAGGTTTTCATACATTTATATAAGATGATTCACATGTTACAAAATCGGAATATGAAACATTTGTGATTGCATGTACGAAATTGTAGTAGAAACTCACATATCATAAATTAGAATCCAGAGGCAAAAAGAAGAACATTCGATAAATAATAAAAAGTCAACAGAAAAATGGGATAATAGCTTTCCTGTTGGTTGGATAATCGCCAGCAAATTTCTTCAAATACCATCTATGATTTGCCATCGCTCTCGGCACCAAATTGGCACAAGTGTAGACAAAAAAGGCCAGCCCGGCCCACGACCACGTCATGAAGGCCCAGCCCGCCCACTCCAAAATCTCCCCCAAATAATTAGGGCAACTCACCCACTCAAAAAGCCCACCTTTAGGCACCCTATACCCACCCCCCTTCTCCTTTAGCGCCAACAAAGCATAATCCGACGAAATATTCGCCGCCGCCCCGCCGGCGAACACGGCGGCACCGGCTCCCATCCGCCACCAGAACCACCGATCTTCGCTGAGATCGGCGTACTCGGAGACCCAGCGCGCCTGCAGGTAGGCGTTGAGGAGGTTGAAGGCGAAGGCCATGGCGGCGACGCTGGCCGGAAATCCGGGGGCGGTGGTGGTTTTGCGGCCGCGGAGGAGGCGGAGGGGGTAGAGGAGGGTGCGGTGGAGGTAGTGGAGGAGGAAGGGGGAGATGAGGGCGGCGGCGCGAGGAGAGGGGGAGTTTTTACCGAGGGGGAAGAGGAGGAGGGTGAGCCAGAGGGTGGGGGATTCCATGAGGAACCAGGCGAGGGGAGGGGGGAGGGAAGGGCCCCACCCGGGGCGGTGGTGCTTGCCGTAGGGGGCGGTGAGGAAGAGGAGGGAGATGATGGTGGGTAAGGTGATAGCGAAGAGGGAAAGGAGGCAGTAATTGTAGAATTGTTGATCCAGAAACAGAGACATTCTGTTTTTGGTTTCTGTGATTTCGAATCAGAGGAAATGGATTTGTGGACTATTCTAGTCAACTCAAAAGAAACGCTGAATGAATTTATGATTCTTTAATCTTCTCAATTACTCTATATCAAAATAAAAGAGTTTCTATTTTTAGGGAATCAGTTAATTTGTGTGGGGACTTGGTTATGTTTTATGACTTCTTATTCATTCTTTATGTTACAGGGCACATACTATTATACAGACTGAATGATTTTATAATAATATAGATATTGAGAATAGTTATAGTGCAAATTACTAATATAGGGCACATAGCAGTTTTGTGAGTCAAATACAGGAATATTTATACACTTTTACATCACTTTGTAGTAAATTCATTACTTATTTAGTTCTTTATCTGCAGCCCATCCATCTCTATATAGTAAAAGTCTTCGAGTGAATCTCAAACTTGTGAGAAGAAGACAGTTGAGGTTCCTACATGCAAAAGTAAACAATCAATAAGTATTACTCCATATTACTGCATGCATAATATAGGAGGAGTATATATCTAATGTGCAAAGGATGTGTTGAATGGCCCAAAATCAAACTTAACTTGAACAAGATTATTAAGATGACATTTTCAGCCAAAAGCATGAGAAAACAAACAGCCCTTTTGTAGGAACACAGGCACCTTCTTACCTTTGCCAAAATCTAAGTTTGCTAACTCAATTAGAAAATATCTTGCTTAGGTTTATGCAAACACAAGAAGAAGAAAAATGTATATGTAAGCATACATACCGTACCTGTATTGGTTTGTAGTCATATCTGTTGAGACCAAGAGCCTGTTGTACTGCCCCTATTCTGTTGCGCAGGGCAAGCATCAGATGCCCATAACTCACACTCTTGGCTTGATCCAATGTCTGGACAAAGCTGTAAGTAAGTGCCCCCATTGCAATGCCAGTGAAAGCCTGTATAGATATAGTAGCACCATTCCTTAACAATGAAATCGGGTACGTTAGCAAGTTTGATGAAATCGGAAAATATGACATACAGTGGTATCTCCGGAGCTCTGATGATCATCGCATGCGCTGATAGAGATGGCCAAGCCCCCGCTGGTGCCTTTGTAGGCGCCATTCGGGGGGCGATGATCCTCCCACTTGTAGTACGCTTGCCTGATCAAACACATGAGGAGTGAGTGAGTGAGTGACACACATATATACTATAGTGGGGTGAACGCTCTAAGTCAAGAGAAAATTAAGACCTATTGACTCTGCAAACATTTGTGAGATCTAAAAAGGTGCCACTAGAGCAAGTGTCGACGATGGCATGAAGGGTTGCCCCTCTCGGCAACGGCCTAACAATTATCGCATTCAGTTCATCATCCAGTATCCTTCCCTCTGTCTCGTAGTCAACCGGCATTAGGGACTCGTCATATCCATCCACCTCGTCCCCATCGCGGTCCCTCACCTGCGACCCATGCCCCGAGTAGTGGAACACCAGCGAGTCCCCTGCCCGGCTGCCTTCAACCAGCCACCCCAGCGCCCTACGGATGTTTCTCTTTGTCGGTACACGCCTGTAGTCCTCTTCCTCCTCTGCGCCACATATATTTTCTCAACAAAATCATACTACAAGACTTATACTCCTATTTACGTGTCATGTCAGTTTTTTTAAAAAAATTTACTACCACAAAATACAAGTAGACTAATTTTGTTTACGGACCAAAATGACAAAACAAGAATATATACTATACCTGTTAGGACGAGGATGCTGGAGAGGGGAAAGCGGAACTTCTGGAGCAGAAGTCTCTTCATGGACATGATGTCGTTGACACTGCCCCGAAGGCTCTGTCTATGCCCCTTGTAGGTGATGCCACACAGCAAGGCTCGTTTGCGTCCATAAGCATGAGAGGGGGGACTCAGCTGCTGTGGTGGTGCATTGCTTTGATACACCCTACCATCTGCTGCATAGGCGCAGCAGCTAGGACAGGTGTGGCTCTGCGCGTTGAGTGGCACCGCATATACCATCCGGCACCACCTGCAGTACATTCTGTTGCTCGCCATTCTCTCTTAGTTTCTTGGCTTGGACAAGAGTTTATGTTAATGCTGAGGGTTCTTTCCTCTTTATTTATAGGAAGATATATATGGAGATACTTTCAGTCCATCGAAATAAACAAAGGATTAGCCTATAGTATTATTTTTATCTATCTAGACTAATCCTTGGAAAAATTGTTTGGGACTGAATCAGAATAAGTAGGCTACCAGTTGAGAAATGAATATAATGAAGCTTTTTTTTGTGATTGCAATAAGTCGATTGGGTTCCATGCTTATCAGGATATCATTTTCTAGATAAACAAATAAAATCTCTCGAATGCTGATTCTCTTATGCCATAAAAGCTTCATTCATGTGTTTCACGATTCACTGATTTTTATAAAGGTGCACGTGTAACATACTTGGTGGTAGCTTTGCTAGAATGCATAATACTTATGATTTTGTTTCACATTACCAAAAAATCAACAACTTTAGGGTTAATCAATCCATTTATATTTTCAATTCAAAAACCTTCTAAGAGCATTGACAATAGGGGCACGATCTCACAGCCAGCCGATCGATCGGCGGTGAGATCGTCCCCTATTATGGGTGAACCGCCGATCAATGGTCCCTCCCCAATGCCCTACATGTCGTCGGCGCCGACCACAATCGGCGCCAATTGCAGCGCCGACCGCCTATCGCGTATTTTTTTATTTATTTATTTTTAATTCCAAAACTCACACTATAAATATCCTTTCTCCTAGTATTTCATTTCACCCACACCCACACGGCCACACCCACTAGTCTTCTCACACTCCTCTCTCTTTTTCCAAATCTTTGTACTCGAAATGGAACCCCGTGACAACGATGAAGACGAGATACAAATGATCTTAGAACAAGCCATGTTAGATTACGCAGTGCGCGTAGAGGAATGACGACGGCAAGAACAGTTAAAGCCGTCGGTCCCTAGGCCAATCCAGCATTGGCAAGCGGGTCTTCCGTAAGCACACTGTGGCTGCCCAACGACTGTACTTGGACTATTTTGCCGAAGAGCCCAGTGAGGTCTGATGGTTTTCCGCCGGCATTTTAGAATGCGTCGAGATCTTTTGTTGTGCATTGCTAACACGTTGGCGGCACATGATGATTACTTCCAGCAGCGTCCTGATGCCAACGGAAAATCTGAACTATCGACGCTGCAGAAGTGCACGACTGTAATGGGGCAGTTAGCTAATGGAGGGGCGACAAATATATTCGACGAGTATCTCTACGTCGCCGATACCACTGGTCGACTAAATAATTTTCATCGGAGAGTTGTGGAAGCTTTCGACGACACTTATTCGCGGAAGCCAAACACTGACGATTGCCAGTTCCTGCCGGATATGCACGAGAGGGTATACGGATTTCCTGGAATGCTGGGAAGTATATATCGTATTTGTATGCACTGGGGCATTACATTTTTCGATGATTGATAACGAACGATCTTGTGACATTTTCAATCGATGAGAACACGTAGAGTTCCGTTGCCGCCGTTTTAGCAAAACAAACATAACTAGGATATGCTGCATAGTTTATCTTTCAGGTTTGGTGTACCTCTCGATGTGATAGACCAGATCAGAGCCACGCCGATCGAGTTGGGGGCGAAGGATGTGAGACGGTGGAGTCTGACTAGCCATAGCGAGTTCTCTGTGACCTCAGCCTGAGAGAGCATCCGGACTAGATTTGCCGAAGAGGGAGATTTTTGGCCTTATTTGGAATCAGGGGTTGACCCCTACCATCTCGGTGTTAATTTGGAGGTTACTTTTTGGTAGGCTGCCGGTGGATGAGAAGTTGCAGAGGAGGGGGATTGAGTTAGCGTCTAGGTGTCAGTGTTGTAGGTCTCCTTCGGTTGAGTCTCTCGGTCATGTCCTCGAGTCAGTCGGTGGTTTCTGCATGGGAGTATTTCGATGCCTGGTTTCCTTCCTCGCACACACCGATTCACACGAGCACTGATATTGCACTTAGACTAGGTCACTGGCGGAGGTCTTCCTTCCAGAGGGCTCCCACCATGCATATTAGTTTCCTGGTTCCCTGTTTGATTGCTTGGTTTCTTTGGACGGAGAGGAATGGCTGCAAGCATGGCGGTCGTCCTTTTCGTCATTCACATGTTATTTGGCAGGTCACTCATCACCTGCATGTACTTGTTCTGGCCGGCAAGCTCGCCCCGAATCATTGGAGGGGATGCGCGCCGTCGGTTGATTTCATGCCTTTCTCCCCCAGACAACGTGTTCTGCGGTCGCTCATGGTACTATGGCATCCCCCTGATGCACCTTGGGTGAAGCTGAACACAGACGGTGCCTTCTCTACATCTACACTGGAGGCGGGGGAGGGAGGATTGGTTCGTGGCTCTGATGGAGGCCTTATGCGGACCTTCTGTGCTCCGGTTGCTACATCATCGAGCTTTGAGGTGGAGCTTTTGGCTCTGATTCGGGGTTTGGCGATGGCTATGGAGCTTTCTACTCACATTTGGATAGAGTTGGACTCAGCGGCTCTGGTTAGCTTGTTGTCATCTGGACATCTTGGCGCCGCAGATTTTAGACATCATATGGCTTTGATCCGGAGCATGACATCCCAGCGGCACGTTCGCTTCTCACACATCTACAGAGAAGGGAACCGGGCTGCCGACTTTCTGGCAGGTAGGGGGGTCCAGACCCCTGCCCTTACATACTTTGATCCAATCTCTGCGCCTCGGTATCTGAGGCGCTCGTTAGGATTGACCAGTTGGGATATCCTAACTTCCGCTTCCGACGTAGAGATGTGGATTGAGCGTGAGCTCATGATGGTTTTTTTAGCATTTCTTGTCGTCTTGATAGCATGGAGGATCCCAGCTTGTGGGACCTCTGGTTTACATTTTCATGTTCTCAGTTTCGATCTTAGTCACTTTTGGGCTAAGATCATGTTGTTGGAACATTTTATTTTGATCTCATTTACGGGGTTGGGGGTCTGCCTGTAACCCCCCGCCCACAAAGGGAGATTTTTGATTAAAAAAAAAGATATGAATTGTTTCATTCTTTTGGTTAAACTTGTCTTGGATTAATTTTTTGCATTAAATATTTATGTATTTTCATAATACTCCCATTGTCCTTGAAAATTTGTCACTTATTTCCATTTTCTTATGTCCTTAAAAATTTATCACCTTTCACTTTTATCATATTCCACTAACTCATTCCCACTCATATTTTATTATAAAACTAATATATAAATGTAGGACTCCGATAAGGCTCATTTCATACATCGGTTTAAGGGTAAAATGTACTCTACTTGATCGGTTTATCGTGCAAAGCAAGTGTTAAATGTGCAGGAATGCCGCTTGACCAAAGCAACAAGACCAAACTGATCAAGCAAGTACAATAGGCGAAAAAGGCCAGATTTCGGGGGAAGTTGATCAAGGGGAGTAATCAAGCAGTTAAGGAAGGGACCACTGGATGTCATAAGAAGGACACGCGAGGCTATGAGCTGGATGGTGCGCAACATTCTGTTATCAAGGACAACGTTCTAGAAGGAGACACG
Source organism: Salvia splendens (assembly GCF_004379255.2). Classification (NCBI taxonomy): domain Eukaryota; kingdom Viridiplantae; phylum Streptophyta; class Magnoliopsida; order Lamiales; family Lamiaceae; genus Salvia; species Salvia splendens. Next base: position 36,663,319 of record NC_056036.1, on the reverse strand, counting down.
TTCTGATATATGAGACGCAAGGACGGAGCTGAGTCACGAATTTGTTACTAAAAAGAGTCGTCGTTCTAGAAGAAGAGCACGTAGCAATCAATGAGTAGTTCACTCTCAGCATGGGCGAATATTCCCTGCCAAGATCGTTATCCAGCTGGAGGTCGTGCCGAGCCTATAAATAGAGAATGTGCCACCACATGAAAGAGATCCGATCATTTACTTTCCGCCTAGTTTAACTTAGTTCAGTTCTCTAGAATAGCTTAGCTTAGCTTAGATAAAGTAATGTTTAGCTAGAAAGGGCGACTGAAGAAGCGCTGCAGAATACATTTTATCTGTCGGCGAAGTCTTAAGTTTCCCGCCGAGGCTCTTCTCGGTTTTACTTGCTTTCGTAATTTCCAGAGTGTTAGCTTAGTTTAAAATTCACGCTGTACTATTCTAGTTTAATCGAAGTTGTTTTCGTTTTCATCCTCGCATTTACTGCTTTAGTTTCAGTTTCGTTATGATGCACTTGATCCCGTATTTAAATTTACCTTGTTCAAATTAGTCAGTTTAATTCTGTCTAGAGTAAAATCAGTAGTTAAAAACTCCCAAGTTAAAGCGTGACAGCAGTCAACCCCCTGTTCATTATTCACACACTTGATACACCAACTTCTCTGTGGGAACTTTCCGCTTTACTGTTAAAGTAGTGCAAAATTGGGAGTTATAAATTACTTTGGTGGGTAAACGAGCGAAAGCGAGATCGACTTGATCAAGTGGCAACGACATTTGCTAACTGATCCAACCGGTTCAGTTATCTTTCCATATAACTTGGTCCGAATTCACGCTTGTCGTTCACCTAATCCTCGCCAAAATGGCGACGTTGCCGGGGAAGCATGGTGTTATTTTATGTTTGTGCGTAGTGCGTAGGAGTACATAATCTTATTTCTTTCTTTTCTCATTTTGTTTTTCTTACTGTTGATGGGAAGGTACCAATGCGGTGGACACTGGAATCATCCCTTTTTACACAGAGAGACTTACGCGCATTGGAGAGTCCAGGAAGTCGACGTCGTTACCACTCGTTACAGAGCCGCACAAGCAGCCGCACCCGCAGCCGCTGAACAACTGACCAACGAAGAAGAAGAAGATAAGAACACACAGCCCAAACCACCAACACCTGAACAAGCAGAGATGGCCTTCGTCGATAATGACTCGGGAATCGGCTCTCTGCACGCTCATGATGAGAAGGAGCCCACACATTCCATTGTCGTTACTCCTGGAATGCGGACCATTGCAATCAAGTCAGGAGTACTGGCCGTTCTATCCCACTTTTACGGCCTTTCAAAGGAGTGTCCGTACGCTTTCCTGGAGGAATTTTGCCGATATTGTGATATCCAGCCTGTACCGGCTGGATCTACGTCTGAAGATCATAGGCTGAAGGCAATCCCTTTTGTTTTGAAGGGCGAAGCTGGAGTATGGCTGTCGAGACCGCCAGAAGGGTCCATCAAAACATGGGCCGAGTTTCGAATGATCTTCCTAGATCATTTCTTCCCCGCGTAAAAAATGAGTGCCCTGAAAAGGGAAATCACAGGAGCCAGACAGGAGTACGATGAGCCCCTCAGCCAGTATTGGGATAGATTCCAAGGCTGCTTCAAGCATGCCCCAGCCACAAGCTAGGGGAACGGGAGATCTATTCGATCTTCTATGGTAGAATGACAGTCGACAGCAAGAACGACCTAAACCTCGCAGCTCAAGGAGATTTCTCGAAAACCCCATTTATCCAAGCCAAAAATATACTGGAAAGGCTAATCGAGGCCAAACGCTCATACGAGACGTCTCGAGGACAGTATAGAAGAGGAGCAGTGCATGTAGCAGAGGCGTGCAATGATGAAAAGTTGGAGGCTCAATTTGAGCAAATGGAGAAGAAGCTGCTTGAGGCAGTGGAGAAAGCCAGACCGCTTCCACCACCTGCACCGAAAGAGATGCAGTATGCGCCGCCACCACCTCCGCCAGAAGAGCATCATTATTACTATTGCGAGTTTCCCCCCGAGGCGGAGCCGCAAGCCCAAGTGAATGCTGTCGGCCACTGGAATGCGAATGGCAACTGGATCCAGGGTAAACAGAGATACGCTCCATGGAGAGACCACCCTAACTTCAGATGGAGTGATCCAAATCAAAGCCAACCACCCTCGACACAGCAGATACAACCCTCTGACGGGCAGCCCAACTGGCCTGCTCGAATCCAGGATAGGCCAAACAATGGAAGAAACAGAATGCATGGAGGTCAGACAGGGTGGTCAAGTGGACCTCAAGGGAACTGGTCAAGTGGAGGACAGTCTAACTGGTCAAGCCGACAACAGGAAGGAGAATGTGGGTACCAATACCAAGTCCCTCAGTTTAGCAACCAGGGAAGACAGCCGAATAATCAAATGGTGAGTTATGTTCCCTAGTACCAAAGAGGAAACCAGCAAACCCAAGGGAACCCACAGTACTTCCAAGGAAACCAACAGAATCACTTTCCCCAAAACCAACCAGAGCAGTATGGATCTTCCGGCTACTACCAGCAAGGCCATGGAGGAGGACGTTTCAATCAAAGATATAACAAGCAACAAAATGAAAGTCCAGGGGATGTGATGACCCCGCATCAACCCCATGATGCAATGCGAGAAATACAAGAAGCCCAGAAGGAACAGAGGGCTGCACTCGATATGCTCACAAAGCAGTTATCTCAAGTCGCCATGTCACTGGACGAACTGAGGGGAAATGAAGAAGGATTCCGGCTACAGTACAACCACCACCTGAGCGAGAGAATGTCAATGCAGTCTCTCTGAAATTAGAAGGAGTTTATCAAAGCCCATCTGCGACTTCTCCAGCACCCGAAGACGAACCCAGTCATAAAGAAAGCTTTGAGTCCAGCACCCTTGATCAAGTCACAAAAGAAGGATAGCCTAACGCCCTTGAAAAAGTCACTGAGAAGGGAAGGATGATCGAAGTAGAAAATGAAGCCGTGGCAATCCAACCTAGTGATCTTCCTCCCAAGAAGACTGACCCAGGGGTATTCACGCTCCCAATTTCCATCAGAGACGTTCAAATGGAGCACGCAATGTGCGACCTAGGGGCTTCCATCAATATTATGTCATATTCTATATACGAGAAGCTGGAAGATGCTGAGCTTGTCAAAATCGATATGGTGATACAGCTAGCAAACGGGTCTTGCATTTACCCCGAGGGAGTTCTGGAAGAAGAAATCGTCAAGGTGAACAAATTCATGTACCCTGCCGACTTCTTCGTCATAAAGACGACAGAGCCAGGAGCGGAAGAGCCTGTTGGCATCCTTTTGGGAAGGCCATTCCTATCCACAGCCAGCACAGTCATCGACGTCCGCCATGGGACGAGGAAGCTGGGTTTTAATGGAGAACAACTTACATTCGAAATTGATAAAGCTGTGAGGAAGCCACAGGACAGCGAGAGCATTCAATCAGTATACGCTATCAGTCCTCGGGAACAAAAGTATCTAGAAAATGAACCCTTCAACGAACCACCCTCTGGTTCCACTGAAGATGAACAGCTTAAGAAGGAAGCAGCTGAATGGTTTGATGTAACGATGACTGGGGAAATGGATGAACAAGCCATCGAAAAGACAATTATGGATTTCTGTAAACCGCCATGACCAGCTGAGTCAGAAGAGATCACTCGACCGGAAGGGGTCGAAAAACCACCTGACCAAGCCGCCCCGTTGAAAGGAATGCTGAAGGAAAATCCCTTGCCTACGAAGCAACCATTATCTCTACCTACATCGCCAGTTACCCTCGAAAGACTGTCCAACCAGATGTACCAAGAACCAGTCAAACCAAATCTGCAAGGACAGGGAGGACAAATGATGAAAGAACAGAGGATGGGACAGGGGGTGGTCAAGTGGAAAACATCAGAGATTGACCCAGGACCGTGCATGCATCCCATGTTAGAAGAAGGAATGTCACCCCACCTTGATAGACAACGCAGACTGGACCCCGCTTTAAGAAAGGAAGAGCTCATAGCGGGGTAGGAAGAGCTACTCTTCCACTGTCAACTCAAACTGGTATCCAGAAGGCGGAGTTCGAGATGGGCAGACCCTCGTACCACCATGGCAGTGCACACACAGGAGGCGAACATCCAAGGAGACCCTCCCAATTCGTTCTCCTTCGTGTTAAAGAGTAATAGGGTTGATCCCTACAAAGGCAAGGCCAAAGCGGGTATGGTGGAAGAAATTCCACTGATCCTGCCCAATCTCAACCAGTGACTAGGTAGAAGGAATGATCGGTTACTCATGGGTAGTCTGCTTGATCAAGCAACAAATTCTAATCAATTAAAGTGATCAAGTGACATCCTAAAAGAACCCGATCAAGTCCTTAGTAGTTAGTGTAAATAGTTTTTCTTGTGATAGTTTTATTTTCTTAGTTAACTAAAAGTTAGGCGGAAGGAAGGAAACTGATCAAGTGGAACTATTTAGGTTTTTATCCAAAATTACTTGTCCACTTGATCAGTGCAATTTGAATTTAATGGGTAGTACAGTGATTGAGTTGATCAGGGGCTGGTGATGAAAGGATGTGTGCAGTCATTGGAAGGGTGTCAGACGGCGCCAACTACCACATGAAGGGACGCCCTAGAGAGAGGGACGAAGCGTATCGAGGAAGGTAAGCCAGCTGGCACTCTGAAAAGGCGTTCCTGTACGTGAAGACCCACAGGGATCTCAACAGTAGAGAATCCCAGCAGTCGCGATATCATTATAAAAGGAAGATTTCAGATCCGTATGCCACTTTCACCCAAGCCGTCTACAGTACATTCTTTTTGCTCGCGTCAAGAATTCTCCCAAAGTTCAAAACTCTCTCTCCAAAACATCGTCTTCTCTACCCAGACCTACCCACATTATAAATAAAAATGCTGATTGAACAAATCCCAACTTAATCCTCGTCTTCCAGTGCCCGTGCCGACAGTGATAACTAAGAAGCCTCCTCCCAAGCCCAAATAGAAAACCCTAGCCCATCCTCCCCGTCTCCACCACAAACAAGCGCCGCTCCGCCTCCCGAGGTGGACGAAGAAGCTATCAGGCGCCTAGATAGGATCCTTCGGAGCATGCCCTCCGATACGGATATTCCGACCGTTTACGCCACCATTAAAGCCTGACTGGGGATTTCCCTGTCAAGGGGCCGAGCCACAACTTCCACACCCCAAAATCCTCTCCAAAACCCTCCATCCTCTTCCCAAACACCGACCCTCCGTCACACCCCTACGCCTACACCTTGGTTTGTACTAGTACAGTATAGTAGAGACGATTCTGATGAAGAAGAGGCGCAGCCGACCGCCACTCCAGTCGCCGAAACAGAGGCCGTGCCGGCACAACCGCATGCAAAGGGTACGACTACTCCCAACACTCCGACACCACCAAGTGGCGGAGGCTCCAACTCCCCTACTCTCCTAGGACAGACACAACCGATCGAGGTTGTAAATATTGATGACGATTCTACAGAGGACCTTCTGCCTGCTCCCAACGAAATACTTCAACAAAGGAAGGCGTAATGGAACTTCATTACACATGCAGAAGATGAATCAGTCCCGGATAAGGAGGAGGAGCCGTTGCGCCGTCAGACACGCAGAATGGAGATCAACCGGTTGATAGAGCAGGTGAAGGCCGGGGTGGCTAGTATACAGAGGGTGGGGGAGGAGCAGGTGGAGAGACCCCGCGTAGTGCGGTCGATATTGGATGAGCCGGAGGAGCCGGAAAACCAAGGAGCCGTTGGGGCGATAAACCAAGAGGCCGAGGCAATTGAGGACAGCCGTCAGAAGGCTGAAAGGAAGAGGAAAGGGAAGGGGACTGTTTTGCCTTCCCCAAAAAGGATGCGCCCCGCAACCCGGGGCATTGAAATTTCTAATGCAGACCAACCTGCCCCTCCGCAGGAAGGAGATGAGGGCAGTGATACAGAGGGGAGAGAGATCAGGTGGGCTCGGACATCCCGCAGGCAACAAGGAAGGCCTGCACCACCCCCCGCCGCCGACTATTTCAAACAAACTGTGGTATTGACCACGGATCTCCTCAATCAGATGCTGATATTTGACAACCCCAAGTGGAACGAAGAGATCCACCAGAGGGAGACGCCCACAAAACGACTGAAAGCCGGCAAGAAACTCCACCACCCAGCCCTGGCGACTATCCGGGTTGAGAAGAAGTTTACCCAGTACATTACTGGAATTGGTTTTGACTGGGTGATGGAGATTGAGGAGACCTTCGTGCCAAAGAACCTGGCTAAGGAATTTTTCACGTCCTTTCGGTTTACCGGGAGTACAAACTTGGAGGCCAGGAGCGTCTCATTCCGAGTGTTCGGCCGTCAGTAGGAGATGAGCCTGAATGAGTTTTCTGTAAAGATGAGACTCTATACAGAGGTCGCTAGTGGAGAATGGTTCGGGTGGGACATGGCCTTCCTCAGAGGAGGCCGGATTTTGATCAGCAGGCGGTCTGGCTGGCCTTGTGCAACGGACGTGCCCCCGAGTTTAAAGCTTCTGAGTCCAGAGGGGACCATATTGCTGATCCGGCCCTCCGCCTTGCCCAAGTCTACCTAGCCTGCAATCTCCTTGGCCAAGCCAATACATTGGCGATCATTACTCTGGCCGAGCTCTACTTTATGTGGAGCATGAAGGAGCCAAGGAGGGTGTACCTGGGCTACTGGATTGCTCACTCGATAAGTCAGATTGCCAATCGCCCTGCCCGCCACCTCAACATCTGCCACATTCTCGGAGCCTACCTAAGGCAAAATTGGACCCTGGAATTCCAGGAGGGTGTGGAGCTTTCTAGTCGCTGCCCAAAGCTAGAATTGTTTAACATTGATTTCTTTGTAAGAATTCAGGTACTTGAACGGCTGCGCGACGGGAGACTTCGCTTCAACTCAAAGGCTCGAAAGAAGAGGCAGATAGAGCAGCAGGAGACCAGGCAGGAAGAACTGCAAGAGGCCAGAAGCGAGAAAAGGAGGAGGCCGGCTGATCGCCCGGCGAGCCCAGCAAGGCCGGAGAGGCAAAGGTTGAAAATGATGCCAGTAACAGACCTAGAGGAGGCTGCAAACGAACAACGAATGGAGGCTCTGCATGGAGCAGATACTCACGCAGCTGGTGGAGAACTCACACGCCCAGCTGGTTGTTCAAGCTAGGATTCTGGAGGCTATCCGCCAACTGACCCTTGCTATGCGACCACCACCTCCCTCTACAAGCTCTCCTCCAACCCGGCGTCCATCATCCTCCAGGCCACCTTCCGCATCTCCAAGTCAACCCCCCAGGAAATCCTAAGTACAACCCCCCCGATCTCAACTTTTTTTTGTTAATCTCAAAACTTTTTAATTTGTTTATGGTATGTATAACTGATACTCCACTCCACATCACACTTAGACCTGTGTTGGGTCTAAGTGTGAGAAGTATGCATGCCTGTTTTGCTTTCCTTGTTGTTTGCCTATACCTATTTTAGTTTTTGTTGTTTCTTTTTTTGTTGGCATGATTGATTGTTGGCACTTCTCACACTTAGCCCAGTGTCCGGTCTAAGTGTAAGAAGTTTTTCTTGTTTGTTGTTATGCCGCTGCTTGCGCCTAACCCTTTTTCCACTGCATCCAGTCCCTCGAGGACGAGTTCATATGCAGTGGGAGGGGGGAGAGTTAGTTCCAGAAAATAAAAATCATACATGTCAAAAGTTTTGAAAATACAAAATATCAGTTAGTAATAAATAGGCAATATGCATGAAATTGGATAAATGGAAGCCTTGATTACTTTGGGAAGAGTTAGAAAAAAGACTCAGTATGCTTACATGTAGAAACTTGATTGCAAAAAACTTGATCAGTTTGAACGACGTAAGTATCATGGAAATGCTCAAATTTTAACTTACTGTGAAGCCTCTCTATATGTGAGTTATAAGGCAAAGTAGCACACTTGCAACTATTTTTACAAAAGAAAAAATTTTACGAGAGGCTGACTTTTAATATTGAGATGAAAATTGCACAAGTAGTAAGGACTAAAGGCACTAGGACCTAGCCATTTGAGCCGTTTTCTCTTCCTTCGTTCCACGAACCTGCCTCGTCAAGCAATGCACCCCTTAGTTAGCCAAGTTGAGCCCATACACTTTTACCCTTTCTTTGATAACCAAGACCTAAATCCATATACTTTTTATAAACACGTGAGGAAAATGGGTCAGAAAGATGAGTCAATTTCAAAGGAAAAGGGGGATATCAATAAATAGTCGAAATAAAGGGTAGCCGGGTTGATCAAGCAATATATATATATATATATATATATATATATATATATATATATATATATATATATATATATATATATATATATAGGAGCGTTATTCTCCTATTCATCCCTTAGATCCTTTATTCTTCTTAATATGGGCCGTTAGATCTCATTCATCAACGGTCCAGATGATCTGCATTATTACACTATAATAGTGCATTATTAGTCGGTGTGCATTATTCAACTGAAAATTTGCATTATTAAATGACACGTGACACCAATCTAACCGTCGGATGACAAAATCGTGGGGCTGAGATTAAAAAGAACAAAGAACAAAAGATACAAAAAGGAAATGAATACATCCATATATATATATATATATATATATATATGTCCATGATCAATTGAGATTTTTTAAGCTAATTGAGAAATGAGATGCAATCTCAGCCACTCATTTTTATTAAATGAGTGGTCCAGATTTGGCCACACAAAAAATATTTTTAAATTAATTTATTATGAAAGGGTATAATGGTAATTTAAGTTAGAAACAAATGAAACAAGCGTGGTTTCCAGCACTCCAATTCCATTCCCAATTTTCCTCCAATTCCATTCCCAAATTTCCTCCATTAAAGCAACGCCTGCACCAAATCTCCAACCAATTAGCCAATGGAAGGCGTTTCCGCCATCGTCTACCGAGGAAGCTCATGAGAAGATTATCCAAAGTAGGCGACTCGTCGCAGTAGTGGCTGCTCAGATCGTAGTTGCTGCGGAAGCGCTCCTCCTCCGGCGGCGTTCCGGAGGGGCACCTGCCGGTGTATGTCGGCGACGAGATGGAGCTATTCGTGGTGAGCGCGGAGCCTGACGTCAATATTTCTCTTCCAATTTTCAGGTTAGCATTCCCCGATTTTACCGATTCATTCATGAACTCCGTCGATCTCCAGCCGAAATTGATTTCAGACGTGGATGGTGGCGGTGACGGGAGACACCGCGGCAGCGGATGGAAGGGATGGAGATTTGAGAGATGCGTTTGATGTGTTATTTTTTAGTTATTGACATTTTAATACGAGTTGTTGACATTTGATATTCTCGCTATTGATATGTGAATTACAAGTGTTATTTTTTAGTTGTTGACATTTTAATACGAGCTGTTGACATTTGATATTCTCGCTATTGATATGTGAATTATAAGTGTTTTTTTTAGTTGTTGACATTTTAATACGAGTTGTTGACATTTGATATTCTCGATATTGATATGTGAATTATAAGTGTTATTTTTTAGTTGTTGACATTTTAATACGAGTTCTTGACATTTGATATTCTCGATATTGAAATGCGAATTATAAGTGTTATTTTTTAGTTGTTGACATTTTAATACGAGTTGTTGACATTGATATTCTCGATATTGATATGTGAATTATAAGTGTTATTTTTTAGTTATTGACATTTTAATACGAGTTGTTGACATTTGGTATTCTAGATATTGATATGCAATGATTTTGTTTCTTTGATTGGATGTGGTGACATGATATACTATCCTCTATTTTTCTCCATTGAAGGCCTTCAAGAGAGCTTCAGAATCACTGGATAAGCTAATGGATGTCACGAGGAAAGAGCTGCCGGACACCATGGCTGCCGTTCGATTATCTGGGATGGAGATCAGTGACTTGACAATGGAGCTCAGTGACAATGGTTCCGATTCAGAACTCTTCTGCTTCAGATCTCGCGAGCTCGTGGAGGTGACAAAATCGTCCAAGTATCTGAGGCACAGTGTGCCGACGGTGTTGGAGGTGGAGGCTAATCACATGTGTTGTATGATCATAATGCCAGAACTTGTGTCAAATAAAAAAATTAAGATAAAATAGTTGTTATTTTTTAATTACAAGAATTGTTTTTGAGTTGTTGACACTATATACAAGTTGTTGACAAGCTGTTGACAAGCTGTTGACAAGCTGTTGACATTTTGCTATAAGTTATTGACATTTGATATGCAGGCTATTGACATGTGTTATATGATCATGATGCCAGAAATTGGGACAAATAAAAAAATTAAGATAAAATAGTTGTTATTTTTTAATTACAAGAATTGTTTTTGAGTTGTTGACGCTATATACAAGTTGTTGACAAGCTGTTGACATTTGATATACAAGTTGTTGACATTTGATATACAAGCTGTTGACATTTGATACGAAAGCTATTGACATGTATTGCATGATCATGACACCAGAACTGGTTTCAAATAAAAAAATTAAGAGAAAATAGTTGTTCTTTTTTAATTATAAGAATTTTTTTTGCGTTGTTGACATTTCAATACAAGTTGTAGAACTGATTGACATTTCATATATATTACATACTGCTAAGTTCAAAAGTCAGAAACCACAATAGTTGTCCATGGTTTGTGTGAGTAGTGCAGGTTTTAAGAAGAAGCCTTCACCAACCCAAAGTTCGATGAATTTAGAGGCACGTATCTCACAATCTTCCGGGAATGCACCCAGGTAAAGGAAACAACCTTGAAGTCTAGCGGGCAAGTAAAGGTAGCTCTATAGCCAAGATCTCCAAGTAGGAACCCTCCCCCATTGCAGCAGCATCAGCAGTATCTTTTCTGTCTCCTGAATAAGAAGACCACCAACCACAACTAGTGACAGAGGAAGACCTTTACATTTCTCGGCGATCGATCTTCCAATTTCCTTCAAGTGAGGAGGGCAGGGCAATGTAACATCATCATTATCATTTTTCAGCATATCACCGAAGGTAAGATAACAGAGCAACTGCCAGCTGAGCTCCAGCCCGAGCGGCTGCATCTCATGAAGTAAACTAGATTTTTCAGAAATTTTATCAGAGACCTCCCGAAGCCTAGTGGTGAGAAGAATCCGACTGTCGTTCTCCTTATCCGGCAAAGCGTGCGCGATCCACGATTAGAAACTTGAGATTGTAAAGCTCTTGATGCAGGCGCTGGAGCAACGTCTGCTCATCGCCCTGAGTGGCATAGTGGCTTGCTTGGTAGTTCTTGCTCTCCATGATTACTAGCAGTTCATGACCTCACCTATAATTTATTTACTACTATTAAATATCAAATGAACTTTGTAAATTTGTTAAATTTAGTCGTGCATCAAAAATATTATTCCGATAATTCATACTAAGAAACATGTTTTTACAAGAAGGACGAAATTAATTGATATCAAAATCATAAAAATAAAAAATAAAAACACTTTGACGAACTTTCAGTAGCCAACTTCATTTAGAACTTTCATCAAACAGTTGGCAGAAAGATGCAACATTTACATACCGGCGCATAATTCGTGACGCTCTTCACACCTCCAGAACCACCGCGGCCAGCGCGATGGAACTCATCCTCAACGTACAAGCTGATCGGCACAGTCTCTTCCTGCAAATTACAACAATTAAACCTTATCCACAAACTCATTAATATCCCCATGATTCAATCGAATTAAAATTGAAAACATAAACACAACCTTGAAATAGTTTCCAACTGGAGAAGCATACACCAAAAATGTGTACTCGGAAGACGGCGCCAGCCCCAAAACCAGCACCTCCCTATCAGCAGAGACTGAATGTCAATTTGATTATGTCAACAACGATTCTAATAAGTATACACTATGTCAATAACAAGTATATCCTGTTAAAGCAAGCACAATTATCTTATTACTATTATATCAATTGTTAAAGTTTATAATGTCAACAACAATCCAAACAAGCATACACTATGTCGACAGTATACAATATCATCTCAATGACAAGTATATGCCGTTTATAGAAAACACAAGTATATTATCATAACTATGTCAATAGCTATTGTATGAAATGTCAATAATCTTAAAAATTTAAACAAATCCTTAACTGGAAGAAGATGTTTGTTCTCTTCCGTTTTTTCCAGCAGCATTATTCATTTCCATCTCTTCCGATTCTACCATCGTTAATCAACAAAAAAAACAACAGAAATTGAATTAAATAAAAAACTGGCAGATCTCTGCTGAAATCGCGAGATAAAAGCAAAATTCAGCATTGAAATGAGCAGAAATCAGTATTTTCAGATTTTTCCCCAAATGTTCAAGCATTTTGATAAAAACAGCAAAGCGAAGTTGAACCTCAAAATAGCTGATTCCTCGACTTTCTGGATTCTACACAGAGCTCCGGCGACAAACGCGAACAACAGCAGCGAAAACATAGGTAGCGATTTCTCTCACTAAAAATCAGTTCACATCCAACACAATTGATAATACAAAGCCTAATACCTCCAAATCCATACTCGAATCAACAATTAAGCTTTCGACGAAGCGACGACGTGAGAAGCGAAGGCTGTTCGGAGCTTCGTGCAGCAGGAGCGGCGAAGCGCGATGAACAACGGCGACGTTAAACCGCGCGCGAGAGAGAGAGAAGGTGTCTGGAGGCGTCGTCGTCTCTGGCTTGATTGATGATCGGCGAAGACGGTTGATGGTGGCGATATATATTAGAGAGGGTTTTAGAAAATGATTTCAAATCTAATTTTATTTTTTTCCACCATTTGATTAATGAAATGAGACTTATACCCCCGTGTTGACATAATGTGATAGTTGTTGACATTTCGTTAATCTTGTGGATTAGTGGCTGAGATTGCATCTCATTTCTCAATTTAGCTAAATAATCTCAACCTAACAACACCATATATATATATATATATATATATATATATATATATATATTGAGAAAAGTTTGAGAAAAGGAGGGCAGGAAAAATTTGTAACCTGACCCAGCAAGTCGGAAGTTAGAAAATTAAGCCAAAAATTCAAGGCTAGAAGTCGCCACTTGACCACGTAAGATATCTAAAGGCGAAATAAATAGTTCAATTCTTTGGGCTCTTGACTCATGTGTTTTTCCTTTTTACAGTTTATATTTTTAAACTTAGAACCCCTAGGACCCTACCTTGATGCACCACTACCCTTAAGCCCCATTACACCCAAGACAAAGACCTTAAGGAACTATCTTGTGCAGTCCGATTCGAGGTATTGAAATTATGGCAATACTGAGTGAACAGTCCTAACATCTCTGGTGAAAATTAGTGACTGAGTGACTCCAACAGTGGTTTAAATTGAGCAATCTTGACAAACTGACACCTTGATCAAGCAAACACGAAAAAGAAGAAACATAAGCTACTGACAAATGGATTGACCTCGACCTCGGGTATGATTGTTGGAAATTTATTCGGTCTAATGCATACATGTGAATATGTGTTTTTGTTTCGAGTCTTGTTTTTCCTTTTTCGTTTTCTTTTACTTTCTTGAAATGAGTAAACCATGCCTGAAATTTGTCTTATCTTTTTCTTTTCTTTTTCTTTATACTTGAGGACAAGTATGTTTTAAGTGTGAGCAGTTTGATAAGGCTCATTTCATGCATCGGTTTAAGGGTAAAATGTACTCTACTTGATCGGTTTATCGCGCAAAGCAAGTGTTAAATGTGCAGGAATGCCGCTTGGCTAAAGCAACAAGATCAAACTGATCAAGTGAGTACAATAGGCGAAAAAGGCCAGATTTCGGGGGAAGTTGATCAAGGGGAGTAATCAAGCAGTTAAGGAGGGGACCACTGGATGTCAAAAGAAGGACACGCGAGGCTATGAGCTGGATGGTGCGCAACATTCTGTTATCAAGGACAACGTTCTAGAAGGGGACACGTGCTGATATATGAGACGCAAGGACGGAGCTGAGTCACGAATTTGTTACTGAAAAGCGTCGTCGTTCTAGAAGAAGAGCACGTAACAATCAATGAGTCGCTCACTCTCAGCATGACCGAATATTCCCTGCCAAGATCGTTATCCAGCTGGAGGTTGTGCCGAGCCTATAAATAGAGAATGTGCCACCACATGAAAGAGATCCGATCATTTACTTTCCGCCTAGTTTAGCTTAGTTCTCTAGCTTAGTTCAGTTCTCTAGAATAGCTTAGCTTAGCTTAGATAAAGTAATGTTTAGCTAGAAAGGGCGACTGAAGAAGCGCTGCAGAATACTTGTTATCTGTAGGCAAAGTCTTAAGTTTCCCGCCGAGACTCTTCTCGGTTTTACTTGCTTTCGTAATTTCCAGAGTGTTAGCTTAGTTTAAAATTCACGCTGTACTGTTCTAGTTTAATCGAAGTTGTTTTCGTTTTCATCCTCGCATTTACTGCTTTAGTTTCAGTTTCGTTATGACGCACTTGATCCAGTAGTTAAATTTACCTTGTTCAAATTAGTCAGTTTAATTCTGTCTAGAGTAAAATCAGTAGTTAAAAACTCCCAAGTTAAAGCGTGGCAGCAGCCAACCCCCTGTTCACTATTCAAACACTTGATACACCAATTTCTCTGTGGGATCGACCCCGAACTTGCCGCTTTACTGTTAAAGTAGTGCAAAATTGGGAGTTATAAATTACTTTGGTGGGTAAACGAGCGAAAGCGAGATCGACTTGATCAAGTGGCAACAACATTTGCTAACTGATCCAACCGGTTCAGTTATCTTTCCATATAACTTGGTCCGAATTCGCGCTTGTCGTTCACCTAATCCTCGCCAGACTCACATGCCATTAACTTTTTCAACCCACTTTCTATTACATTTCTTTAAACCCGTGTCGGGTCAAATAGTGACGAATGATTAGGGACGGAGGGAGTATACATTAATTGATATAAAAAGTGTATGAATAATTGGTTTTTCTCCGCCCCAGCTAAAATGTCACACTTTTCTTTTTAATTTATCTCATATAAGATGACACCTTTCTATTTTTTGGTAACCTTCTCTCTCCAATCAATACGTCCAACAACTTTTTCTCACTCCAATTAAAATATTCAATTCTCTTTCTCTCTCCATTTAATATTTACACTCATATTTTATCTCTCCAATTAAATACATTAACCAACAACTCTTAAAATCTGGTGCCGACTAAGAAATGTGTCATCTTAGCCGGAACGAAGGGAGTATAAAGCAAAGGTATTTAAAAATTAATATTCACTCTGCATGCAACAGGAATAAAATTTTAAAAATAGAGTTTACAATAGGGGTGGCAAATCGTGCGGATTGGGTCGTTATCGGGTCAACCCGATAACGACCCAACCCAATAAGGCCAAACCCGAACCCAACCTGTTAAGGAAACCCCAAACCCGAACACGAATCCGACCCGCCACCTCCAAACCCGGACACGACCCGGACACGACCCAAACACGATAGCGACACGAACCGCTTTGGGTTGACCCGACACGATAGCAACACGATATCGACCTGAACACGATGGCAACACGATAGCGACACGATAGCGACACAATAGCAACACGATAGCGACCCGACACGATAACAACACGATAGCGACACGAACCGCTTTGGGAGGTAATTCTAATTTCTAAACCCTAATCTATTTTTTTATTATTTTCCTAAGTAAAAGTTACTAAATTAAATCTAATAAAAAATAAAAATAATAAAATAATAAAATATTAATTTTTAACAGGTTACCCGCATCCGACCCGCACCCGACCCGCACCCGACCCGAATTTTTCGTGTTCTTATTGGGTCAACCCAATAATGACCCGTATCCAATAAGACTTGATCCAAACCCAATTATTTCGTGCGGATTCGTGTCGGATTATCGTGTCGTGTCAAAAATTGCCAGCCCTAGTTTACAATAGTGACATAAGTATATTCCAACACACGATCTCGTGCAATGATACAGATGAGCAAATCCTCCGCTAGATTAAATGATTGTTATTAATAAAAATGTATAGTAATATATTATAATGAATTGGCTTCGTCCCTGATTACAGTGATAACAGGCTTGCTGGGGAGTACTTTTATTTCAGCTTGTCAAAAAAAGCAGTAACTTATTTAGTTCTTTATATGCAGGCCATCCATCTCTATAAAGTGAAAGTCCATGTCTGAATGTCAAACTCGTGGGAAGAAGAGAGTCGAGGTTCCTACAATGCACAAATAAACAATCAATATGTATTACTACTCCGTAGTAATGTGCAAAGAATGTGATGAATTGCTCAAAATAAAATTTAACTTGAATAAGTTTATAGCTAAATTTGAACTCTAGGATAGATAGATGGGTCTGTCCGTACCGGATGGCCTTCAATTCAAACCATTTCAATTGAAGCAAAATTCTCAAAAAGAAAGTCTAATTTTGGGCCCCGTCTCCTTAATTTATTAGTAAATAATCTGTTGCTTAGGTTTATGCAATAAAGTTAGTAAGAATATAAATAAACATACCTGTGTTGATTCGGGGTCATATGAGTTGGCACCAGTAGCCTGTCGTGCAGCCCCTATTGTGTTGTGCAGGGCAAGCAGCAGCTGCCCATAGCTTAGCCTCTCCTCTTGCTCCAGTGTCTGGACAAAGCTGTGAGTAAGCACCCCCGTTGCATATCTGGCGAAAGCCTGTATATATATATGTATAACTATCACTATGAATTCGGGTATATATGTTGCCAAATTTGATCAACCTGGAATTGTTGGAAAGATAACTTGAAGTGTCCCAAGTATGTTGGGAAAAGAATGTGTGGAGTCCCAAGTATGTTGGGAAGAGAATAACATTTATAATGTGGAGTTTCAATAAGTATAGTTCCTAGGTATATTTATATCTAGAGTCCTATAAATTCCAATGTTCTATGTATCAACAACAACAATCCAAATCAATCAAAATGTAGTCTTCAAGAGTTCTTGAGTTTTATTTTCCGCAATTTACTTTTCAACATGGTATCAGAGCAGGTTCGATCCTTGCATGGATCGATCTGTCTCTATGAAAAAAAATGTGTAGTTGAATCTGTGTTCATCCTAAACCCCAAAATCTCAAAAAAAAAAAAACAAATTCAAGCCTTCTATCGACCGAAGAAATTAATTTTTCAGCCACTCTCTACTCAACTCCAAAGCCATAGCATGAGCCAAACCTCCCTCAAACAAGATAGGAATCTGGTACTCGAAACAGAAAGACAAGATTTTGTAACTCTGGTGTTACAGAGGATAGTCTAGATCCTTTTAAACACAATCAACGGAAGAAGAGAATTCGAGGAATCGTCTGGCGAGGGGGAGGCGACAGCCACTGCCAAACGATTCATCGCGCGTAGAAGAATGCCGAGAAGAGAGCACGAGAGTGTATACCACCGAAAGAAGAGCTTGAGGCTGTCGAGAAGGTAGCACCCCAACCAAGGAATCAAGAGTTTCCGAGATGGAGACGCCAAAAGGAAAAGAGTTCATTGCTGGTCACTGATTGAGCGTCGCCGCCCTGCCGCCGTCAAGAGAAGAAATCAGCGGAAGAATCCTCAGTTTGTCCGACCGAGGGGGAGAATAAGTATCCGACCGAACAACCCGTCTCCAAATTTATGTTGCCCGAGAAGACAAAAAAGACCGCCGGAGAAGGCGAGTGAATGGCATGGGGTAGACATAAGGGCGCCTGGAAGAATGCTGAAAAGAGAGCAGTGAAAGCTGCCCGTAGAATATGGACCGCCTGGAAGAGCGAGGTAGTGATCGAGCAGATGCCGTCAAGAAAGCCGTGCCGAAAATGGAGAAAGCTGGCCAGCCCTGATGAGAGAGGAGAAGCTACTGCCAGGAGAGGCTGCGAACATATATAATAGCATCCGGCCGAGGGGGAGATAGCAGCAACTGCCTCACGATTCATAGCATCCGGCATCATGAGTTACCGCTGATGGAGATCGTGGCTTCACGGCAAGAAAAGCAAATATATGTCCCTTTCTCAATCTTGGATAGAATCTTGACATGACTGTTGAGATAACTGGGTGAGAAGGGTGTGGGTCAGTGCTGAAATCAGATATACTACAAAAATTGCTTACTACCTTTCTTGCCAGATTGTGGAGCTCTTCAGAGACTTGATCAGGAAACCATCCATTCTGACAAGCACTCTTGACAGAAATCATCAGAACCATAATAGCTGCTTGCGTTGAGGCATCATTTTTTCATTTGGCTCACCTGCTTTACCAGAGAAGTGAATAAGCAAACGATCGATGGCAGCAGAAATTCGGAGGAATGAGAAGAAGAAAAGTCGAAAGGGCGAGAGCAGAAGCTCGTCGAGATGTCTTTCATGCAAAGGGTGGAGCCAACCAGAAGTGTCTGGCGATTACTTGTCGGAGTTGCCGCCGCAGAACGAAAAGAGAAACAGAAAGGAAAACGAGGCACTGTTTGACCGTCCCTCAATATAGGGTTATCACGTAAAGAAGAAACATGGGCAATTTTGGGCTAGTGTTATTGGGCTCAAGAAAAAAAATAGAAATGAAAAATGGGCTCATAGTTTGAGCTGGAATGGGCCGAGAACAGTCTGAAAGAAAGCTCCTTGACACGAGTCGAAACTGTCCGAATGAGCTCCTCGACAAGAGTAAAAACTGTCAGTCAGAAAAAAAGCTCCTCGACACGAGTAAAAAAAACTGTCAGTCAGAAAGAGAGCTCCTCGACACGAGTGAAAACTGTCAGTCAGAAAAAAAAATGATTTGGCTCCTAGATACGAGCAAAAACTATCTAAGATAGCTCCTTGACACGAGTTAAAAATGTCAATCAAAAATTGAAGAGCTCTATGACACGAGTTAAAACTGTCAACAGAAAATTGAAGAAACTCCTTGAAATGAGTCTAAACTTTCAATGATGAAGAGCTCCTTGATAAGAGCCTAAACTTTCAATGAAAAAAACGAAGAAACTTCATGAAACGAGTCTAAACTTTCAATGAAAAGAAGCTCTATGATACGAGCATAAACTATCAATGATGAATTGAAGAAACTCCTGAATACGAGTATAAACTATTTATCAAAGTGAAGATCGTGCAAGTTAAGTGTCGAAAAAACTCGATACTTAACTTGAGGCGGAGTGTTGGAAAGATAACTTGAAGTGTCCCAAGTATGTTGGGAAAAGAATGTGTGGAGTCCCAAGTATGTTGGGAAGAGAATAACATTTATAATGTGGAGTTTCAATAAGTATAGTTCCTAGGTATATTTATATCTAGAGTCCTATAAATTCCAATGTTCTATGTATCAACAACAACAATCCAAATCAATCAAAATGTAGTCTTCAAGAGTTCTTGAGTTTTATTTTCCGCAATTTACTTTTCAACAAATAGGACATACAGTTGTATCTAAGGAGCTCTGATTATCATTACAGGCGCTGAAAGCAATGGCCAAACCACCACTCGTGCCTCTGTAGGCGACGCCATTAGGGGGATCATGATACCTCCATTCGTAGTACTTTTGTCTGTTCATCAAAACATGAAGAGTGAATGTATATTTATATAGGGCTGTTGATAACTATTTTAAATTTATAACTTACAACAAAATTTAATTGACATACAAATGTCTTCGTGTTGACATCTAAAACATTATGTGGACGACAAAAAATTAAGAGCTACCTTTTGATTTTGCAAACATTTGGGAGATCTAAAAGGGTGCCACTGGAGCAAGCGTCAGTGATGGCATGAAGGGTTGCCCCTCTCGGCAACGGCCTAACAATGGTTGCATTCAGTTCATCATCCACTATATATCCCTCTCTGTTGTAGTCAACCGGCATTAGGGCTTCATCATATCCATCTACCTCGTCCCCATCGCTGTCCCTCACTTGTGTCCCGTGCCCTGAGTAGTGGAACACAAGTGAATCCCCTGCCCGGCTGCCTTCAACCAGCCATCTCAGCGCGTTACGGATGTTCCTCTTCGTAGGAAAACACCTCATGTAGTCCACTTCCTCCTCTGCACCGCATTTTTTCTTTTAAATTTTACAACTAAATAGGACAAAAATGGCAAAACGAGACTATTACTATACCTGTTAGGACGAGGATGCTGGAGATGGGAAAGCGGAACCTCTGGATAAGAAGCCTCTTCATGGACAGGACGTCGTTGACACATCCCTGAAGAGGCCGCGAATCCCCATTGTAGGTGATGCCACACAGCACGGCTCGTTTACGTCCGTAGGCATGAGAGGGAGCACTAAGCTGCTGTGGTACAATACCATTTGCTGGATAGTTGTATCTTTGTTCCAGCACCGTGGAGCCGCGGCAGTTGAGGCAGTAGAGGCTCTGAGCCTCGAGTGGCACCACACATTCCATTCGGCACCACCTGCAGCTTACTCTCTTGCTCGCCATTTTCTCTCTAAGACTTTATGATTTCTTTCCTCTTTATATAATTGGAACAAGACAAGTAGATAGTGGTACAGAATCTAAGAATCCAACATTGCATGTTTTTACCTTTCATAATTGATAATTGCCTATTTTTCTACATATACTATTAAAATTTCTCCAATCCCAAGTCCCAACAAGTAAAAATTTCAATCCATCTAAGAGCATCCGCAATAAGGCGGACTAACCAATAGCCTAGCACTAGGACTAACCAATAACCCCTTCTGCTGCATCACTAGGCACAACCTGCCACATCACTAGGACCAACCACAGCCCAATAATAGCCTAGCACTAGGACTAGCCGACGCCCTAACCAATAAACAAATGCACAAAATTACAAATACGGAATTAAAAATTCGACACAAATACGGAGAAAATGCAATCATTTTATTTCATAAAAAAACATACATATTTCAATTAAAAAAATACAGTGTGCAAAATGAAATGAAGAGCAACGAGTCGTATATATAGAGTTGAAAAAATAATAAAAAATTAGTGTTCGCCGGTCGCTCGCCGATCGCGTCAGCACAATAGCAGACGAGCGATCTGCTAACGCCGATGCACTGCAGACGACCGCTCTCGTCCGACACCCGCTAGCCGGCTCCAATAGCGGACGAACGCCGCCCGAGCCGCTAGCCTGTCGCTAGGGCGTGCGTTCGCCCGCTATTGCAGATGCTCTAAGTAAACATGATATTATCCTATAGTCTACTTATTGTTTTAGTACTCCCTTCGTCCAACTTAAGAGTCTTGTTTTGCCATTTTCGTCCGTCCCAACTTAAGAGTCTTATTTCATTTTTACCATGATAAGTAGGTCTCATATTACATCAACTTATTCCACTCATATTTTATTATAAAAGTAATATATATAAATGAGACTCATTCCACTAAATTATTCAACCCACTTTTCTTTACATTTCTTAAAACTCGTGTACTAACTAATTAGGACTCTTAAGCTGTAAGTTGAGACGTATGGAGTATCTTGTTCGGCATCAAATCAGAAAAAAGAAGGTTGCCAGTTGAAAAATGAAATCGTCTACTATAAGCTTTCTGTGATTGCAACATTATATTCTTCGAGAGAAACAGTAAATGAACTTTGTCAATAGCTGGTTCTCTTAATTATGCCAAAAAAGCTTCATTCTTGTGTAGCTGCATGTGTTTCATGATTGTCTGATTCTGTTCAAAAGGTGAATGTGTCTGATTGTTTGATACTTTCACATGGAATAAAGCCCGCAAGAAACTAATCAATATTTTGACTAAGAAACTAAAAGAAATTTTAAAGCTTTCTTATGTTTGATTCATTGGTGCAGTTAGGCATGCACAAACCGAACCAGACCGCCGATTAACCGGCGGTTCGGAACCACCGTTTCACAAACCGGAACCGGCGCCGGCAGTTCGAACCGGATGGCGTTTCGGCGGTTCAAGCGGGCAGGTTCAGGTTCAAAAAAATCGTGAACAGTAACCGGCAGTTCAGCGGTTCCAACAGTAAGATTCCGGCTAGGGCATAAGTTTTCAGGCTAGGTGTGCAGAAAAACCAGCAGTTTACCTTTTTCAGGTGGCAGCGTATAGGTGACAGTGTGTAGGCCTGAAAACCGGTCAGAAACCGGCGGTTTCCGTCAGAAACCTTGGATTGAACCGCCAGTTCAGTCCGAAACCGCCGGTTCAGGCGGTAAACCGGCCGAAATTTGAAATTTGAACCTTTTATTTATTTTTTTTTATTTTTTCCAATTTTACTCCTATAAATAGCCTACTTCCCCTCAACCTCAATTTAGTTATGTAGAAACATCTCATTCGCCGACACAGAGTATATATACTTATAAATTTATTGTTCAGAACTTCAAGTCTTTTTTGTAATTTGTAATTAGCTTCGTTGTTGACTAGTAGTCTTGTTGTATTAAAATTTTTTGTTTAAAACTTCAAGTTTTTTGTGAATTGTAATTGTTGTAACATGTAATCTCAATAAAATTGTAATTTTCATCGTGACTATCTAGTGACTATTATTTAATTATAGTTATCAATTAAATATTGAGTTAATAATTTAACTCTCCCAATCCCACAATCTGAATTGAGATTTGTTAAATTAATCACGCTCTATTGTCAACCATGGTTACCCAAATAACATATTGGTGTTCTGGACTTCTGGGTATATACACGGCAATTTCAGAAACTAAATTCACTGCATAACATGGTTTTATCCAATGAGAACTGAATACAGATGGAGAGATGCAGATGATTTTTATACAAGCAACTCAAATTGCAAACATGAGCACAACATTCAATACGCATCTGCAATTTAACTCAGAAGAGCTTTGGTTGAATGTCGGAGATCCTAAAAAATTGGGTGATAAAAAGAACAAATTGAAAACCAGAGTGCCAAATCAAAATACAACAGGAACATCACAAGCATGAAGATGTACAGACAAAAAAGATCTAAACTTTTATACAATTATAACTCCGATTGAATTTTCTAACACCATAATAATTTAGGGCGAGCAAAAAAAAATCCCCAATATTCAAGTACGCGACACACTACACACAATCTGGCATCTTCAAGAATCAAATAGAATGAGATAGAACAACAACATACCCATCAATTCACACCTGCCAAAATTTCCACAAAAGAAAACAAATATACTGCATCTAATGACAACAATTCTGACGAACTAAAACAAAAATAATTCCAATCTGGATATAAATTTATAACCACTTTGATTTTTCTTGTTTGATTTCAAACTCATCAGGCAGAGAAAATGGGGACGAGGCAATGTTTTAAAAACCAGACCGGACCAGCCAGTCGGACCGGGAACCGGTTTCCTATTTTTTTTTCCAAATTTTTCGGAAACCGGTTTCCTATTTTTTTTTCCAAATTTTTTAAAATTTGTTGTTTGTAGAGGTTGAACTCATGACATCTCTTCTAGTTAAGAAGACATCTACCACTCCACCACATGGACTCATTGAACAATTTGAACATTAAATATTTTTATACATTAACCATTAATTTTATCTAAAAAAACTAATAATTCATTTTAATTTTATTATTCTTTAATATAATTGTTAATTATAATATATATAATTATCATCCTTTATATTTTAATGATGCTCTACTTACCACCTATATTATTATTAGTACCATATAAGATTCATTATTTACTATAAATAAATTTTTTATATTACATACTTAATTTATATACCCTAGCTATTGAGATTAATGAATAATCTTATCTAAACTAATTAATAAGTACTTAATTCGTATTTAATTATATATTATTTTACGAAATAATTTTTCTTAAATTAATATAAACATTATCTATTTTAATACATGAAATATTAAATTTTTTATCTAGACTAACTAATATTAAATATATATATCTGAATATATTTACTAAATTTTAATATTATTTATATTTATACATCACTAATTGTCTATAAGGTTTAATGTTTTGTGATATATTATTAATTGTAAATCATTTACTAAATTTAATATTTTTTTATATATATTTGCAACAGTAAAACGGTTAGACCGGTGGTTCGACCGGTTGGACCGGTTGAACCGTGAACCAGTAACGTCGCCGGTTCGCTTGCCGGTCCGGTTTTTAAAACATTGGGACGAGGAGAGAATGAAGGGTAGGGGTGGAACCAATATTTTAAAAACCGGACCGGCAAGCGAACCGGCGTCGTTACTGGTTCAACCGGTTCACTGGTCGAACGGTTGAACCGGAATACTGTTTATATTTATTTATTTAGTAAATAATAAAATTTAATTAAATGTTTTATCAATAAATATTATAGTATTATACAATTAATAGTATTATTATAGAAAACAAGTCTTGTACTAGTATATTAGAATATTTAATGACGTTAAGTTTAAATACAATAATAAATTATAATACACAATATTAAAAACTAGTATTAAGCTCTATGTATAATTATAAACTCTTATATTATAAAATATTAGTGATTGTAAAAGTATAATTAAAATATAAGAAATATATTATAATTAACAATTTCTTAAAAGAATATAAAATTAAAATGAATTATTAGTTTTGGTGAAAAAAGAATTTTAGATTTAATGTATAAAGATAATTAATGTTCATAATATTTCAAAATGACCATGTGGTAAGGAGTAGGTATTTAGAGATTATGTCATGTGTTCAAGTCCTAGCAGCAACAAATTTCAAAAAAATATTTTGAAAAAGTGAAAAACCGGTTTTCGGTTTATGGTCGGACCGGCCGGTTCCACCGGTTCGCGGCGATTCAATGTGCTAGTGATTTTTAGGGGTGAACCGGACCGGACTGCCTGCCGATTCGCGGTTGAACCGGTCGAACCGGCCGGTCCTGTCCAGTTTTTAAAAAACTAGGTGGAACTAAATATATTTTCTGGGTCCACATTCCAAGGGGAGAAAAGAATCGCGGGGGTAAGGCTCCGAAAAGTTAACTGGAAATATATGTATAGATACACAGGCCGCTTCGGGCCACGCGGCTTTTCAAGGGTCGACGTAAAGTGTTTTCTAGAGTATCAAACACACGGTTTGACCAGAAAATATCCATTTTCTAGGCTTTTCTATGCTATCATATATTTGACCTTTGGCAAAGAAGAACAACTTGTTTTGGGTATTTCCAAAAGTGATATCTAGCTATTAATTATGCTTATGCATATGTATACAATAAAATACAAATTCATTTTTTTCCCTCTCTTCAAATTATCAGTAATTTAGGGTTAATCATAGTCCATTTGTATTTTCAATTCAAAAACCTTCTTGACTTATGTAAAGAGAGACAACCTCGCTACATTCTCTTTTACTTTATATTCTTTCTATTTTAACTATTTATTAGTTCCTCCGTCCTATAAAAATATGAGCATAAAATATGTTATGAAAATTAAGACAAAAATGGCAAATTAAGAAAGGAATAGAATGGTAATCAAAGTAGTGTTAGTTGATAGTGAGACCCATTATTATTAGTGTTTGAATAAGTTGTAAATAATTTGATGTATATGATAGTAAATTGAGATAACTCCATAAATGGAAATGACCATATTTTTATGGGACAAACGAAAATAGAAAACACACATATATTTATGAGACAGAGGAAATATTATTTTTTTAAAACAAGTACAAAAATAAAGTGTGACACCTGTTATAAGATTGAGGGAGTACTAATACAACCATCTCCAACCATACACCAAAAATCATTTTTGGGTAGACAATTTCTCCAATCATACACCAAATTCAAACCAATTTTTAGATTTTTCAAAGGAATAACACCAAATATGGTGCTTATTGCAAAATTTTTGTGAAACAAATACTCAGAAATGGTGTAAAACTTAAATATAATGTAAATGATTGAAGTAAAACTAATTTTTAGTATGACATATACTCATAAATGAGTTTGAGTTTGAGTTTGATGTAAATGGTTACTTGATCGTTCTGAGGTGCGGAAATAATTCATTTCCTGACATTTACTAGCCTTATTCGAATTGCTGTTGGTAGTGGAAAAAGAATAAAAGAAAATCACTTTTTTTTCAACCTTTTTAGATGACATTTCTTTTGATGATGCCCATTATAGAAAGTTTCATATTCTCTTTAGATAGCTATCAACTTATTAGAGATTAAAAGAACTATATTCAGGTTTTCATTTATTTATTTTGATGTTGGTTTAAAGTTGTTTTTGATGATGCCCATTATAGAAAGTTCCATATTCTTTTTAGATAGCTATCAACTTATTAGATATTAAAAGATATAGATTCAGGTTTTCATTTTATTTATTTTGATGTTGGTTTAAAGTTGTTCTTGAATAAGGAAGTTGATGTGAATCACATTTCTATGTTTCTGTCCGTAATTTTATACTTCTTCCGTTATAAGATAAGCGGGTCATATTTGTTTTTGGGTGTCCTATTATAAGTGAGTTATTTCCCTTTTTAGCTAAAATTAATTCTCTTACTTTATTTTCCACATACTTTATTCTATCTTTACTTCTCTATTTTTTTCTCTCTCTCATACTTTACTCTCCTATACTGTAACTCTTTAAATATCAATTCCTTAAATCTCGTGCCGAAAAGAAATGTCTCGTTTATCTTGAAACGAAGGGAGTACACTTTTAAATACTTTATAGACCTCATGATGTTGTAAGTTTGTTTCTATAGAAAGTAATTCAAGACAAAGTAAACAACTAAAGTTAAAAAAAAAAGTAAACAACTAAAGTAATTCAAGACAAAGTAAATAAAGAAATGTAGTTAGAGTATAAACAACAATATATCTACCAAGTTGATAGCCAAACACTCACATAAAAACACCAATGTCTTCATCCTAGAAAGACGTCGCCTGAGTACATTGCACTCTTAATCAGACACCGGTAGAAAAAGTTATGACCGTTTACTAAAGTTGGGAAAAAATTCAGGATATAAAATACACATGCCTTTCGAAGTCCAATTTCTTTCTTACTTCAGATAGACTTCAAGGCTTCCAATCCTATCAGATCTCAACTTTCTGCATATCTATAAAAAGGGTTCATTGGGTTCATAATTGACTGTCTTTTATTCCATTTTCTCTTCCATCTTTTTGCTCTGCTTTTATATTTCTCTCTTTGCTGCCGAACGGAGAACCGTAGAGATTCACACTAGAGAGAATTGAAGACGGTCATTATCTCATCCAGCTGAATATTCGTCCACCATGGTATTAGTATTTAGATTTTCTTTGTCAAGCCATATATGGCTAATTTTCTAGATTACTCCTAATTTATAGTAGAAATTATTTGAACTATGCTATGAACAGTTTTCTATTTGGTCCGCCCTATATTATTTATCCCACTTAATTTTTATACTTTTATTAGTGAACCTCACATTCCGCTAGCTCATTTCCACTCATATTTTATTATAAAACTAATACTCTTTCTGTCCAACTTAAGATGACATGTTTTTTTTTAGTTTGTCCCAACCAAGATGACACATTTCCTTTTTTTGGTAACTTTCTCTCTCTGATTAATACATCCAATAACTTTTTCTCACTCCTATTTAAATATTCATCTTTCTTTCTCTCTCTATTTTAATATTTACACCCACATTTTCTCTCTCTAATTAAATACATTAACCAATAACTCATAAAATCCCGTGCCAGCTGGAAGGACTTGTAAAGAAACGAAAACACGATTAGAATGCGGATCAAGTTATATGGAATGATAACCGAACCGGTCGGATCAATTAGCAAATGTCGTTGTCACTTAATCAATGCAGTCTTGCTCTCGCTCTTTCTTCCTTACCAAAGTAATTTGTAAACTCCCAATTTTGCACAATTTTAACAGTAAAGCGGCAAGTTCGGGGTCGATCCCACATAGAAGTTGGTGTATTGAGTGTGTGAATAGTGAACAGGGGGGTTGGCTGCTGCCACGCTTTAACTTGGGAGTTTTTAACTACTGTTTTTACCCTAGGCGGAATTAAACTAGCTAGCTTGATCAACGGAAATTTAACTACTGAGTTAAGTAAATTGCAGGTAACATCGGAAAAGTAAATGCGATGATGAAAACGAAATAACTTTGATTAAACTAAACTAAGAGCAATACAGCGTGAAATTAAAACTAAGCTAATACTTCGGAAAATAAGAAAGCAAGTAAAACCGAGAAGAATCTCGGCGGGTAATTTAGGAATACGCCGACAGAAAACAAGTATTCTGCAGCGCTTCTTTAATTTCCCCTTCTAACTACGCATTACTTTATCTAAGCTAAGCTATTCTAGAGAACTGGACTAAGTTAAACTAGACGGAAAGTAAAGTATCTCCTCTTTGTGATGGCACACCCTCTATTTATAAGCTCGATTCGGCCTCCAGCTGAATAACAATCCTGACAGGGAATATTTGCTCATGCTGAGAATGAGCGACTCATTGATTGCTACGTGCCTTTCTTCTAGAATGACGACGCTTTTGAGTAACAGATTCATCTCAGCTCCGTCATTTCGTCTCATAAGCTAGCACGTGTCCCCTTCTAGAACGTTGTCCTTGATAACAGAATGGTGCGCCACATCCAGCTCATTTCCTCACGTGTTCTTCTTCTAGAAGCCAGCGGTCCCCGCCTAATTGCTTGATCACTCCCCTTGATCAACTCCCCCGATTCTTGGCCTTTTATCGCCTTTTGTACTTGCTTGATCAGTTTGGCCTTGTTGCCTTGGTCAAGTGGCATTCATGCACATTTAACACTTGTTTTACGCAATAAACCGATCAAGCAACGTACATTTTACCCTTAAACCGATGCATGAAATGAGCCTTATCACCAGCTAAGAAATGTGTCTCTTAGCCGGGACGGAGGGAGTATATAAAAATAGAAGTCACATTTCACTAACTTTTTCAACTCATTTTTCTACTCCTATTTGGACACACATTGAGGGACTGAGGGAGTAAATTACTCTAGAGGATGAATTTCATATTTATATCAATTTAATTCTTTTCCTGAAGATGAATTTCATATTTATATCAATTTAATTCTTTTCCTTGGGGATTATTTTTATCTGTCTGATGTAGCACACGACTTTTGAATACAATTGTGGCCTTAACTTTGATGTCTTTTTTAACTCGGAGTAAGTAGCAGACTAAGTTAAGAAAATCTAGACTAAAACTGTTCGTAGCATAGTTTAAGGGTGGATCAAGGATGTTTACATATTTTAGAAATTAATCCGTAGCTTACTACGCTGCCTAGCAGGGTAAAAGGTTAGTTAGTAGAGACATTAAGATGTGTTTAACATATCTTAGTCATACAATTCCCTTACTAGCGTTCAGTTGTGAGTGGGCACACCTCTTGATCCTTTTGGTGATCTATCTATTTTACTTTTATTGCTTTTATTTTGCTTTAATTTATATCCTCATCTTATCTTCGTTTATCGCTTTTTAGTCTTTTTTTAGTAGCTTTTCATTCAAACCATCGCCCTATGGGTTCAACCTCTAAGTAGTATATCTGACGTTATTTTAAAAATATTTATTACTTGTTCATGATTATCTATGCTTATACCTTCGTCCCACTACAAGTGAGACGCTTCAATTCGGACGTTGTTTTGCAAAAATGATAATAAATAGTTAGAATGAAGAGAAAGTAAAGTAAGAGAATAATGTATATACGACTCTCTTTTTTTATTATTCTCTTTCTTATTTTACTTTCTCTTCACTCTAACCATTTATTATCATCTTCGCAAAACAATGGCTGAAAAGAAACGTCTCACTTGTAGTGGGACATATGAAGTATTTTGTATGCTAAAATTCACAATATGGGTGATACGCTCGGATTTTAGACTGTTATAAGGTCTTTATTTGGTTTGTTTTTAATGTCAAAATCACAATTCATGTCCATATTTTGCATGTTTTATCTATTTTGGTATTTTGACGTGTTTTGTGAGAAATGTGCATATTTGAGCCCAAAAAGACATCAAAAAGTCGAAGTTGGAAATCTGGAGCTT
This sequence comes from Salvia splendens, assembly GCF_004379255.2. NCBI lineage: Eukaryota > Viridiplantae > Streptophyta > Magnoliopsida > Lamiales > Lamiaceae > Salvia > Salvia splendens. The sequence goes on along the minus strand of NC_056036.1, from coordinate 36,633,581 downwards.
TTGAGACGCTCAGCGGTCTGCTGCAACACAACCAACGACCGCTGCGGCCCAACGACAGCTGAGCCAGTAGCGGTCGACTCCGGAGAAAGATGTGCTGAAACAAAGAAGACGTTCAACGACCGTTGGGTAGTGCACAGCGACCGCTCCAAATGATCCAGAAGCTACATGATAATTTTCAGCGACCGCTGGGATGAAGTGTAGCGACCGCTATCCAAGAGGCAGAGGCTACGGATCACCCTGCAGCGACCGCCGGCCAAGGTGCAGCGGCCCGCTGGGAAAACACAGCGCACAGAATTGGCCTACTTTCTCCCCAAGATTTATCAAATTTAGCCACTTTTTGCCTTATTTGCTGCTGCTCGAAATGTCCCCTATAAATACCCCCTCAAACCTTTTCATTAAGGATCCTCTTTTTGCCATTTAATTCTAGAGCATAAATTTTAGAGTTCTTCATAGTGCAAGAGGTTGAAGAAGGAAGCAAGAGATCATCAAAGAGCTACAAGGATTCAACCCTTGGGTTTTATTTGCTTTAGCACTTATGTTCACTTTGTTTTCCTACAATCTATATTTTTAACTTATTCAATCATGTGTAACTAAACTCATAGGATTATATGGATGTGTTAGTAACGACTTTGGTTATACAATTTCATTTTCTATTTAATATTCATTTTGTTTTTACTCCATTTCTTCCCTAAGTTGTTGGATAATGCTTCACGTTTGAGTGACACATTCTGTGATGAATTAATATAACTTGCTACATAATCGTGAGGGGAGGTTGGCGAGTTAGGTCCACTTAGTAGACACTACAATTAGCTTCCCTTAAAACGACACTGTTAAGTGAGAGTGATGACTTTATAAGGGTCTTAGGAGCTTTTGGGAGTTACGGATCTAGGATTGACAACCCTAGTGTTAGTAATCTACGCTTGTGCCGCATGGGCAAAACTTATGTGAATCGTTCTATCGAAGTATAAACTGTGCTAGGGTATTGTAGTTGAAATTTGTATAACCATAACTGTGAAAACACATCCCTGGAATTCCCTTATCTCTCATATTTTATCTCTTTAATTACTTGCAATTAGTTGTTTATTTGCTTTCAAATTATTTTTAATTTCAAAATTCCAAAATCTTTGGTTTTCCATATAGTGAAAGAGGCTTAGCAGAAGGTAGCCAATTTGTGATTATTTTCCCTGTGTTCGATATCTCGGTACTGACCTTTAGCTATACTAGTTCTACCCTGTATACTTGCAGGTATTTTTAGTGCTAATAAATAGTGCATCAACTAGGATCATACTTGAATCGCTGGAAAACATCACATTCCCGTATGTAATTTCGGATTTGCTTCTCCATGTTCGACCAATAGAATAGAGATGATAGTCGCTTATAAGTAGCTAGAATGCTCGAATGTCCCCCTGAGCTTGAATTGTGGAACAAGTGAATGTTCTTAAGCCTCAAGTTTTGATCATTCCCAACCACTAAGTGACCCTTTCGCCTCAGCTGGTTGCCCATCCATGAGAATTTGTATGGTGCAGAGGGGTCCTGCTGCAGAGCAGAGATGGTGGATTTCAGCATGGGATCCGAGGTCCAAGTAGCCTCGATCAAGGGATAAATGTTCATGGAAACTGACGTGATCACCATACAAAGATATCAGAGGAGTGAACTCTAGAAAGAGCGTCTGCTACCACATTATCCACACCCTTTTTGTAGGTGATTTCAAAGTCGAAGGCCATCAATTTTGATAGCCAACTAAGCTGACCCAGAGTGGTTAGCTTTTGATTCAGCAAATGACTCAAAGTTTTGTGATCCGTACGTACCTCAAAAGGCTAGTGGCTCAAGTAGTGGCTCCAGTAGGTGACCGCGAAAACAATAGCCAACAATTCTTTATCATAAACCGAGAGACTCCTATGTTTGGAGGATAGTGTTTTACTGATGAAGGCTATAGGATGGCTGTTCTGCATCAACACAGCCAATATCCCAAAGCTAGAAGCATTAGTCTCTACTACAAATGGTAGAGAGAAGTCTGGCAAGGCCAAGACTGGAGGAGATACCATCGCAAGTTTAAGCTCTGTGAAGGCTTGATCAACTGCCTCATCCCACACAAATACATCTTTTTTGAGTAGATCAGTGAGGGGTCTACATATAATGCCATAGTTTCATATAAACTTCCTATAGTAGCCGGTTAGGCCAAGGAATCCTCTCAATTTTGAGACATCAGTAGGAGCTGGCCACTCTTGCATAGCCTTCAATTTCTCTGTGTCAGTAGAAACCCCTTGTTCAGAGATAACATGGCCGAGATATTCGATTTTGTTCTTAGCAAACTCGCACTTACCCTCCTTAGCAAAGAGAGAATGCTCCTTAAGCTTTGCAAAAACCAACTCCAAGTGGCCTAAGTGAGCATCAACATCCGCACTATAGATCAATATATCATCAAAAAAGACCAATACAAACTTCCTCAAGAAGGGCCGAAAAACATCATTCATTAAGCCTTGAAATGTTGTGGGTGCATTGGTAAGCCTAAAGGGCATCACAACAAATTCATTGTGACCATCATGGGTGTGAAATGTTGTTTTAGGAATATCCCTCGGCTCCATTCTGATCTGATGGTAGCCAGCCCGAAGATCAATCTTAGAAAAAACAGTTGCTCTCTTAAGCTCTTCAAGAAGTTCCTCAATCAAAGGAATGGGATATTTATCCTTCACTGTCAGTTTTTTCAACCTCCTATAGTCCACGCACATCCTCCATGCTCCATCTTTCTTCTTCACCAAGACAACAGGAGAGGAAAATGGGCTAGAACTCGGTTGAATGAAACCTTGCTGCAGTAAGTCAGAGACTTGTTTCTCTATTATATTCTTCTGAAGAGCTGAATGCCTATAAGGCCTAGAGTTCACTGGAGCAGCCCCAGGCATAAGATCAATTTTATGGTTGTGGGAACGCATTGGAGGCAGAGAGCTGGGCTTGGCAAAAATTAATTTCTGAGAGCTATAAAATGAACTGATATCGGTAGGTATCTCAGTGTTCTGCCCATTTTTGTTCTCCACAACCAACAAATCAGCATTTCCCTCATCATTTACTTTGATGCAACATAACTGAACTCCCTCACAATGAGTCAGCAGCTTATTCATCTCTTTCTCTGAAACAGTGTATACCTTGTGCTCACTCTGTCCCCCTCTCAAGACATATCTACGTCCATTCAAATGAAAGTCCATTGTGAGATTCTTAAAATCCCATTGTATAGTGCCTAGAGTCTTTTGCCATTGAACACCAAGCACCACGTCACAATTCCCCAAAGCCAATAGAAGCACATCTGTGATGAAAGTTGTGCCTCTCATAGTCCATTTCAGTCCTTTACACATCGAATTACACTCCAGCCTACTCCCATCAGCCGCATCCACCATCACCGGATTAACTTGAGTGACATAGAGGCCCACCTTCTTAGCCAGATGAACATCTAGAAAATTATGTGTGCTACCTGAATCAATGAGTATATGCACAGCCTTTTCCCCTCTCTACCAGTAACTCTCATTGTTTAACCCTTCTGATGGATCTCCTTCCCTTGATCAGCTCAGTTTATCGTTTCAGCCTGGTTGATCAACTCAATGCTGGACTTAGAGCTGGACTTGATCAGGCACAGATGTTCTTCAGGGAATGCGTCAGAGATGGCTTCTCAGTTATCCTCTTGCACAATTCGGCTCAGGTGATTGGCCACCTTATTCTCCGTGCCTTTCTTGTCTACTGCCTCCCAGTCAAATTCTTGCAGCAAGAGCACCCATCTGATCAAACGTGGCTTCGACTCTTTCTTGGCTATGAGGTATTTGATAGCCGCGTGATCTGTGTAAACAATCACCCTTGACCCCAGCAAGTAGGGTCTGAATTTTTCGAAGGCGTAAACTACTGATAGCATTTCCTTCTCTGTAGTATCATAGTTTTTCTGCGCTTGGTTGAGAGTCTTTGAAGCGCAGAATATGACGTAGCTTTTCCCATCGATCTTTTGGCCCAGAACCGCTCCTACCGCGTAGTCGCTTGCGTCACACATCACCTCGAAGGGGTGACTCCAGTTGGGGGGCGCGGATAATCGGCGCACTAATCAATTTGTCCTTCAAGATCTGAAAGGAAGCTTTGCAGGCGTCGGCGAACTCAAACTCCACTTCATTTTGGAGCAGCGTCGTCAAGGGCTAGGAAATCTTCGCAAAGTCATTGATGAAGCGTCTGTAAAAGCCCGCATGGCCCAAGAAGACCCGAATTTCTTTCTGATTGGTGGGGTATGGAAGCTTTGCAATAACAGCCACCTTGGCTTGATCAACTTCAATCCCCCTGCTTGACACAATATGACCCAGCACGATGCCCTCAGTCACCATGAAATGACACTTCTCAAAATTCAAGACCAGGTCCCTCTGTCGGCATCTCTCTAGTACTCTGTTCAGGCTATGGAGCCCTTTCTCAAACGTGTCCCCATAGACGGTAAAGTTGTCCATGAAGATCTCGATGCAATCTTCTAACAAGTCGGAGAAGATTTTCATCATGCATCTCTGGAAGGTACCTGGGGCATTGCAGAGTCCGAACGACATTCTTCTATAAGCGTAGGTGCCGAAGGGGCATGTGAATGTGGTCTTCTCTTGATCATCTGGGTTCACAGCAATTTGAAAGTAGCCGCTATGCCCGTCAAGGAAGCTGAAGTATTGCTTCCCGGCTAATCTCTCGAGCATTTGGTCAATGAACGGCAGCGGGAAATGATCCTTCTTAGTGGCAGCATTCAACTTTCTCTAGTCTATGCACATTCTCCATCAAGTGACGGGCCTCATTGGAATCAACTCATTTTTCTCATTTTTTACCACTTGGATTCCACCCTTCTTTGGCACCATGTGAACTGAACTGACCAAGTTGCTATCCGGAATTGAGTAAATAATTCCGATGGAGACCAGCTTGACTATCTCCTTGAGCACTTCTTCCCTCATATTGTGGTTGAGTTTGCGCTGCTGATCACGGTGGGGCTTTGCTCCTTCCTCAAACCGGATGTGGTGCATGCATAGATCTGGGCTAATTCCCACCAAGTCCGTCAATTTCCACCCGATTGCCTTCTGATTGCGCCTCAGCACCTCCAGCAATTGCTCTTCCTACCTCTGGGTCAACTGTTTGTTGATGATTACTGGCAGCGTTTCATTCTCTCCCAGGTAGGCATACTTCAAATGCGCTGTAAGGGGCTTCAATTCTTTCGTGGGCGTGGGTACTTCCATCGGCGGAGGATTCTCGTATGCTTCTCTTCTCAGTGGAGTGCTTTGATCAGGCAGCTTCTCGATGCTTGACAGTTGAGCGATCCCGCTTGACCCAGCTGGCCGCGGTCGCTCACAGAAGTCCATTACTGCTTTCGTGATGGCTTGATCATCTATCTCGCCAACCTTCATAGCCTCGTACCAATCAACGACTTCTTTCTCAATCTCTTCGTCTGCTGCGGAGTCTGTGAATTGTCTCTGTAGGAACTCCTCTTCTAGATACTCTTGCACCAGAGGCTTGGTTATGTCCACCGAGTGCACGTTCTCACTGTCCCTTGGATTTTTCATCGCTGCGTCGATGTTGAAAGTGAATTGTTCTCCATTGAAGTCCAGACTGATCGTCCCATTGCGGACGTCGATTATTGTGCTGGCTGTAGACAGGAACGGTCTTCCCAATAGGACTCCGCTGGACTCCTTGGCTGCTGGCTCTGTCATTTTGATGACGAAGAAGTCGGCTGGGTACAGGAAGTTGTTCACCTTTACTATCACATCTTCAAGAATTCCCTCGGAGTGAATGCAAGACCTGTCGGCTAGCTGTATCATGATGTCAGTGTCGACAAACTTAGCCTCTCCCAGCTTCTTGTATATAGAATATGGCAGTACATTGATAGAAGCCCCTAGATCACACATTGCGTGCTCCACTTGAATGTCTCCAATTGAGATTGGGAGTGTGAACATCCCTGGGTCGGTCTTCTTTGATGGGAGGTCACTCCGCTGGATCATTGCAGAGACATTCTTCTCTATAACCATCATCCCTTCTTCAGTGACCTTTCCTGCCAGGTAATCTTTGACAAATTTACTGATAGGGGCATCTTCAACGCCGTCAAGAGTGGCACTTTAACTTCCACGTCCTTGAATAAACTGGCCACATCAATCGTGGCATCCCTCCTCCTTGTAATCATGCCGCGGTAGGGGTAGGGCTTGGCCTTCTCAGTTCCTTCGCCTTGACCTTCTCCTGAGGGCTCACCGCATACTTTCGCTTTTCCATTATCTCTTCCTCCGGCGGCTTGATCAAGGGAACTGGACTCTGCCCCTTCTTCGCGGCTCTGTCCAGATGTAGATACTGGGGAACTTGCAGGTGGAGGGGGGCTTTGATATACCTTCCCTGACCTCAGGGAGACCTCGCTAATGTTGTCTCGCCCAGTAGGCTGCACCGTAGTACGTATCTTTCCTTCATTCCCTCTCAGTTCCCCTAGTGACATGGCAACTTGCGAAAGTTGCTTTGTAAGCATGTCCAGAGTTGCCATCTGTTCCTTCCGTGCCTCCTGGATTTCGGATGGTGCGGAGCCATAACCTCTCCTGGACCTTCATTGGCGTGCCTGTCATATCTCAGATTTGAAGGCCCTCCACCGTGGCTGGGCTGAGGACAGTCCGACTACCCATAGTGCTCAGATTGATACTGGGGTTGATGGTATGGTTGGTTCCCTTGGTGTTGTTGGTTTCCTCTTTGATGTGGCGGAATATAGCTCACCACCTGGTTGTTTTGTTGTCTCCCGGAGTTGCTTGACTGGGGGCCTTGATGTCTGTATCCCCAGTTCCCTTCTTGTTGCCTTCCCGACCAGTTGGCTGACTTCCACTGGACCAGTTACCCTGGGGTCCGCCTGACCAGTTCCCTTGACCACTCTGCCCTCTGTTTCCTCCAGTGTTCGGTCATTCTTGAATGCGAGCAGGCCAATTGGGCTGCCCTTCGGAGGATTGTGTCTGCTGTGTAGATGGTTGAGGTGGTTGTCTTGGGCTCTGATTATTCCAATTGAAATTTGGATGATCTCTCCATGGAGCATCCCTCTGTTTTCCTTGGACCCAGTTGTCATCTGGGTTCCAATGGCCGACAGCGTTTACTAGATTCAGAGCTTCTGGTTCAGGAGGAAACTCGCAGTAGTAATAATGGTGCTCCTCCGGAGGTGGTGGCACATACGTCTTTTCTTTAGGAGCTGGAGATGGAAGTGCTCTGGTCTGTTCCACTGCTTCTAGCAGCTTCTTCTCCATTTGCTCAAATCGAGCTTCTAACTTCTCGTTGCTTCGTGCTTCTGCTGCGCACGCTCCTCTTCTATACTGGCCTCGAGAGGTCTCATATTATCTCTTTGCTTCGATCAATCTCTCTAGAATACTCTTTGCTTGGCTGAATGTGGTTTTGGAGAAATCCCCTTGGGCAGCTAGATTGAGATCATTCTTGATGTCCACCGTCAACCCACCATAGAAGGTTGAATAGACCTCCCGCTCTCCATTTTGTGATTAGGACACGCTTGCAGCAGTCCCTGGAATCTGTCCCAATACTGCCCAAGAGGCTCATCAGACTCCTGCCTCGCCTCTGTAATATCTCTCTTCATGACACTTGTCTTTGATTTGGGAAGAAGCGGTCCAGGAAGATCATGCGGAACTCTGCCCAGGTTCTAATCGAGCTTTCTGGCATCCTTGACAACCAGATTCCTGCAGCACCCTTCAAGACGAAGGGTATCTCCTTGAGCTTGTAATCTTCTGACGTGGATCCAGCTGGTACTGGTTGAATGTCACAATATCTGCAAAATTCCTCCAAAAAGGCATAAGGGCATTCCTTCGAGAGTCCGTAGAAATTTGACAACATCGCGAGCACCCCCGATTTGATTGCGATCGCCCGTATTCCTGGGGTAACTGCAATGGCATGAGTGGGCTCCTTCTCGTCATGGGGGTGTAGGGAGCCAATTCCCCAATCGTTGTCTACGAAGACCATCTGTGTTTCTGCTTCCTCGAGTAGTGGTTCGTCCTGTTTAGGTGGCGTGGACAACTCTCCTTCCTCCTCACTGGTCAGTTGCTCAACAGTAGATGATGATGCGACTGCTGCAAACGCGGCTCTGTAGCGAGTGGTTACTACACCGGCCTCCTGGACTCGCCACTGAGCGTTTGTATTTCTGTAAATGAGAGGTTGATTGCAGTGTCCTCCGCGGTGGTACCTTCTCATGTAAGGAAAGAAAAACAGATTAAAAAAGAAATAAAACTATTTACACCTATGCATTAAACACATCTTTGTAATAACACCATCTTTCCCCGGCAACGATGCCATTTGAAGAGAAGGTAAAGAGCAGAAATATCAAGTTCAAATATAACCGATCGGATGGATCAGTTTGCAATTGTCGTTGCGACTTGATCAAGGCGCCCCTCTCTCTTCCAAAACTATTTATAACTCCCTAACATGCAACCTACTTTAAACAGTAAACGACAAGTACGGGGTCGATCCCACAGAGAAAACGGTGCGTTGAGTGTGTGTCTAGTGAATAGGGTTTTGGCTGCGGCCACGCTTTAAGTTGGGAGTTTCTTTTTTTACTTTTTAAACTACTGGATTAAGCTAGGCAGAATGTAAACTATCTACTTGATCAAGTGACATATCATGCTGGAAACAGTGAAGTGATCAGGTAAGTGACAAACTGAAATAAATGACTTAACTACTTAAGCATGCATCGAATCTACAAATTACTTTGCCATTCAACAGTATGCAAGTTCAAACATTGGATCTGGAATTTAAAACTGAAACTGAGCTAGAACAGTCGACGAGATCTTCGAAAAAAACAAATAACTTTGATTTGAACGAGTATTCAGAACAGAACTTGGAAAGTGCAGAATTACGAAACAAGAACGATTTTTTTCAACTACGTAGTAAACACGAAATTTAACTAAGCGACTAGATCTGAAATGTAAGAAAGCGATAAATCCAAAAGGTCCTCGGTCGGAAACTGAAGCTGCGCCGAACAGATCTGGGTTTCTCTATCGCGTTCCCTTTTGTTACACTCCTTCTTACTCTCTAGCTAACCATTGCTAACACTCTAAAAACGAAACTAAAAAGAAGATAAAAGGAAGAAGCTCAAAAAGGGAAGATCCTTTTCTATGGCGATGCGTCCTTTATTTATAGGCTCTTCATAACAATTTCCATCTGTGATAACAACTTTAGCAGAGAATCTTAGTCCTTGCTGGAATTGTTCGTCTTATCCGTCGAGTCAGCTTATACGTGTCCCCTTTTCTGTTTCGCAGTGGTCCTTGATAACCGATTGAGGATCGCTTTCCAGCGCATCGGCTATACGTGTCCCTTTTCTGTTTTGTAGTGGTCCCCGGCTAACTGCTTGCACATCAACTTGATCAACCCACACTGTTTTGGGCCTTTTTCGCCTTCTGCGCCAACATGATCAGTTTGGCCTTGCTGTCCTTGGTCAAACGACATTCCTGCACAATTAACACTCGATTTCCGCGTGAAACTGATCAAGTAGTCTACATTTTACCCTCTAAACCGATGCATGAAATAGGCCTTATCACATAACCCCCGAGCTCTCCTATCCGCCATCTCCTCTTCAGTCAATAGTCTCTTGTTTTTCACAGCCGGCATAGTAGGTGTGGGAAGCAACGGGTTAGTAACGTGTGGAGGCTTAGAATCAGCCGTTCCAAACCGTTTAGAACCCTGAGAATACCCCTCCCTCGGAGGATTAGATAGATCATGTAAACGAGCTAGAGCATACACATGTACAAGAGTTTGCGGCATAAACATGCGCACCGCTTTTTGAACAAATGGTTTCAAGCCGTTTATGAAGTGACTAATAGCATATGATTCAGAGAGGGAAACATGACCAAGCAGTAATTCAAAACGATCATGATATTCGGCAAACAAACCTGTCTATTTGAGAGCCAAAAGTTTAGTCATCGGATCCCCTAGCAGCTGATTGCTGAACCTTCCCTCCAACGCATGAATGAACAACGGCCATGGAGTAAACATCGCTCGACCATGATACTTAGACCAGTTTTTGAAACCATTGAAGGGCACGACCTTCAAAATTGATCCACCGTGAAGAAATGATCGCAGCTTAAAATCCAGCCAGCTAGATCCTCTCCACTGAAAATCGGAAAGCCGACCTTCGATTGATGAGTGGCAAAGTATTGAGGCCTAATACGCGTGATGATTTGATCCATGCTTCCCCACGTATGCATGCATTCATGCCTACGTGTTTATTTAATATCCACCTAAGCGTTTATTCTTCAACATGCAACTACATTTCATGCACCAGCGGATTTTCAGTCGAAGGACCTGCCTTGCTCTTCCCCTTCATCTTCTCGTTCTCCTTCTCTGTCGACTTATCGTTCTCCTTCTCTATCTAGGGTTTCTTTGATCGGCCGATAAACTAGGGTTAATCAATAACAAGCTTAGCTCTCGTGCGTCGTCGTCCAGCATACACTTCACCGGCCGATTGCGCTCGGAGAACAGCGGTGCCGTCAAAGTGAGAGAGGGATGGTGAGAGAGACCTTTTGATTTTTGTTAAAAAATTGCCTAGGTGTTGGTAAACTTATTTCTTACTCTTCATTTTCTTTTTTAATATATTTATTTTAATATTTTAAATGATAACTCCTTAAAATAATTAAGGAAATTATTAGGGAGTAAAAAATCATAATTAACAGTTTAATTTGGTCAAAATCGGGATTAAACCTGGTGACCGTTAAAAACTAACGGAACAGTTAGTCCAGGACCAATTGTGATCCGAGTTGAAATGTTCGGGATGCAAAAATTCAAAAGATAAAGTTAATGACCAAAATCATAAAATGAACATATCTTCAGGACCAATTTTGACCTTTACTCTTTTGGTTTTGCTAATTTGGATCAGTGGAAATTATAAATATAGGGCACGGATTATGATCAAAACAAATATTGATCTTATTGCAACTATCATTTTAGGTCATTTTTATATCACTTTATAAAATCTAGATTTGAAAAATATGGAGATCATTGTGAGACTATTTTAGGTCATCCTTGCTAAAGTAAACTACTACAAACTTCTAAATATGGCATGCGTGGCATCTAAAAATGACCTATGTTATGCAATAAGATTGAGATATGCATATTTCAAGCACATATTATAGTGTTATGGAGTAGTAGCTATTATACAGTTTTATGGAGTCAAGTAGTAGCATTGACAGCCATTTAATTAAAGTTGATTACACTGATATACCTGGTGCTAAAAACATACAGGTTATATTTTTATTTCAGCTTGTCAAAAAGCAGTAAATCCATTACTTATTTAATTCTTTATATGCAGGCCATCCATCTCTATAAAGTGAAAGTCTTTGACTGAATGTCAAACTTGTGAGAAGAAGACAGTTGAGGTTCCTACAATGTACAAGTATACAACCAATAAGTTTATGAATATATCTAATTAATGTGCAAAGGATGTGCTGTATTGCTCAAAATCAAATCTAACTTGAATAAGTTTATAGCTAAATTTGAACTAGAGAAACTTTTACAGGACAGATGGGTCTGTACTTTATCTTCATCTCCCAATTTCTTGATTCTATCCATTTCGATTGGATATGAATTCAAGTCCTTTAATATCTTGTTGTGAGGTTGTAAGTATATAGCATTGGTGAGTTACCTGCGTTGATTTGGAGTCATTTGTGTTGAGACCAAGAGCCTGCTGTGCTGCCCCTATTCTGTTCTGCAGGGCAAGCAGCAGATTCCCATAACTTAGTTTCTTCTCTAGCTCCAATGTCTGGACAAAGCTGTAAGTAAGCGCCCCCGTTGCATTGCCCGTGAAAGCCTACATACATATAGCACCATTCCTTACTATTTAGTAAGTATTGCTTAACAACTTGATGAAATTGGAAAATATGACATACAGTGGTATCTCCTGAGCTCTGATGATCATCACAGGCGCTGATAGAGAGGGCGAAGCCCCCGCTAGTGCCTTTGTAGGTGGCATTCGGGAGACGATGATCCTCCCACTTGTAGTATGCTTGCCTGATCAAACACATGAGAAGTGAGTGAGTGACATATATATAGTATAGTGGTAGTGGGGTGAATGATCTAAGTCAAGATAAAATTAAAACCTATTGATTCTGCAAACATTTGGGAGATCTAAAAAGGTGCCACTGAAGCAAGTGTCAATGATGGCATGAAGAGTTGCCCCTCTTGGCAACGGCCTAACAATGGTTGCATTCAGTTCATCATCCAGTATCCTTCCCTCTGTCTCATAGTCAACGGGTAGTAAGGCCTCGTCGTATCCATCCACCTCGTCCCCATCGCGGTCCCTCACCTGTGACCCGTGCCCCGAGTACTGGAACACCAGCGAGTCCCCTGCTCGGGTACCTTCAACCAACCACCTCAGAGCATTACGGATGTTTGTCTTCGTTGGAGCACGCCTGTAGTCCTCCTCCTCCTCTGCACCAAATATTTTCTCAAACCCATCCATTGTTCATGCCTCTCATATCTTAATGCCAAATTGATAAAGTATGAGTGACTTTGAGAATGCCACGAGTTTTAATGCGAAACAGATAAGTTGAGAGAGAATGAGATAGAGGATAAAAGTATGAGTAGGACATACCAAAATGACAAAACGAGACTATTTTTTTGGGGGGACGGGGAGTATAATTTTGCAAGTACATACTATACCTGTTAGGACGAGGGTACTGGAAAGGGGAAAGCGGAACCTCTGGAGAAGAAGCTTCTTCATGGACATGACGTCGTTGACACTGCCTTGAAGGCTCTGTCTATGCCCCTTGTAGGTGATACCGCACAGCACAGCTCGTTTACGCCCATAGGCATGAGAGGGAGGACTCAGCTGCTGTGGAGGTGCATTACTTTGATACAACCTACCATGTGCTGCATAGCCTTGGTTAGTCGAGTATGGAAAGTTGTAGGTTCGTTCCAGCACTGTGGAGCCGCGGCAGCTAGGGCAGTAGAAGCTCTGCGCCTCGAGTGGCACCACGCAGACCATCCGGCACCACCTGCAGCTTACTCTCTTGCTCGCCATTTTCTCTCTTAAGTTTCTTGGCTTTTACAAGAGTGTGTGTTAGCCCAACATGCAATGCAAAGCATTTTTTCCTCTTTATTTATCGGCAGATGCAGATAGTGGTAGAGAATCCAAGAATCAAACATTGTTCTCAGATAACGTTTTTTTTTCATGGTTGATAAGGTAAATAATTGGAAATTTTATACTCCGATCCCGGAATTAGGGTATACTATTATTTTATCTATCTGGATTAATCCTCGAAAAGTTGACGCCCCCTTAGTTTTTATCTTGCTTGGGACTGAATCAGATTAAGTAGGCTACCAGTTGAGAAATAAATATAATGATGCTTTTTGTGAAGTTTGATTGGGTTCCATGCTTATCAGGATATCATTTTCTAAATAAATAAATGAATTTTGTCGAATTCTGATTCTCTATGCCAAAAGAGCTTCATTCAGGTATTTCATGATTGACTGATTTTTCAAAATGTGCATGTGTAACATACTTTGCATTGATGCTTTGCAAGAAATGGCCAATAATACTTGTGATTTTATTTGACATTGTCAATAAAAGTAGTACAACTTTTTCTTGGTATTTCTAAAATTGATAATGTCTGATATCTCTTTAAGCTATGCTTTTATTCAAAAGGCATTAGTATACAATATATACAAATTCGTGTTTCTCCTGATTTCTGGGTTATCAGTAATTTGAGATTAATCACAGTCCATTTATATTTTCAATTAAAAAACCTTCTAACTTTTGAAAAAAGTTGTCCTACAACATTTGGCTACTGAATACTAAATCAACATGCCAAACTCTGTTTTAGTCAATATAAAGATATTGAAGATGCCAAAAAATCCAACGAGGTGACTCATTATTCCATCACTAAGGCATAATTCAAACTATTTTTCGAATTTAAGGTGACTCATTATTCCATCACTATGGCATAATTCAAATTATTTTTCGAATTTAGAGGCTTTTGATGTGAAACCATAATAAGTTAGAAGTTTTGAGAAAAATACGAAATCACTCCTGTCCTAAAAAGTATGAACTTTTTCCTTTTTAAATCTTTTTAGTTTTTCTCTGAAAAAGTATAAACCTTCTAATTTTGGAAACTTTTTTCTCTCTAACAATATAGGACTCATTCTTCACTAACAATACTTTAAAAATATTTTCTTTCTATCTCTCTTTTACTTTATAAGTTATGCATTTAAACCCGTGGCGAACCAAATGTTCATACTTTTCAGGAATAGGGAGTAGATTAAATTAAACTATGCTTAAACATTTTATTTTCGATGAATTGCATAACTTTATAAATAGTCATTGTCATACGGTGCTTTGGTTTGACATAATGGCGTTAATAATGCATTAACCTAGCTATGTGTATTTAATTTATCTCAAGGTGGAAAAGATCAAATGCTTGGATTACTCACAAGAAACAATTCACATGACAACATGGTCTAAAATAATACTTCTTCTGTCACATCATCATAAACAAGTCACTTCTTTTTGTCACTCATTTTGGAAAAATAGCAATAGTATTTAATAGTTGAAGTGGGGAGCAAGTAAAATAAGATGAATAATGCAGAGACTAATGAAACTTTTTTTGAGTTGGTATGTATGTCTGAAGTTTAATATGTTCATTATGGCTTGTTTCATAATTGTTTATAGATGGTGCTTGTCTTTACGAGAGTATTGGAACTTCTTAGGAGTATGATGGAAAGGAATGCAATTCCTACTCTCATTCACTTCATTTGCGTGGTGCTATAGAATGAAGAAAGGAACAGCAATGAAAATGCATAGGAATGCAAAAAAATGTCACTTTATTCCTATCTTCATTCAATTACCACTCTCATTCCATTCAATCATAGCAAAGAAGGCTTAAGGATTTCACTATTAAAAGGAGTATACTCCCTCCGTCCACAAAAAATAGTCTCATTTGTGGATAACACAGATTTTAATGAGAAATTAGTAAAGTGGGAGAAAAAGATAAAAAAAAAAGTAAAGTACGAGAGAATGATAAAAAAATTGGTAAAGTAAAAGAAAGATTGAGAGAAAAATTGGGTAAAGTATGAGAGATAAACTTTCCATATTTAGAAATGAAACTATTTTTTATGGATATCCCAAAATAGCAAAATAGAACTACTATTTTTTTGGACGGATGGAGTATTTTTTTAAGAAATAAGAATCGTTTCTGAGGTTGAGATATGAGGTCATGTCCTAAAAATAATAATTGTGGTAGTGGGAAAAGAATCAAAGTGTTGGTTCTTCAACAAGCGGCATCCCTATCTATGTGGCATCAGATTTCTTTTTTTTTTGACCGATGGTTTCTTGGAATTCTTTTTCTTGCTTCGAGTCCTCTTTGCTCCAAAATCCAGAAGTGGGTGGCATGATACAACGAGGGATACGACAAAATCACTCATAATAAAACTGGTGGGGCCAGAAACGATATAGCCCGCTTCTTATTGACATACATATACACACACATTTATAGTTTATTACAATGGGAGACACATACAAGTACTAGCATGGTATCCCCTAATATCTTAAAGGAACTCGGGCTACCATATAGATGTACGGTGGAGAGAGATCGATAGACATAATACTAGCTATGATAGGGTTTCAGCTTCATGTTTAAACAACTTAAGCATCCATGGGTAGTAGGAGCAAAAGTAGTTAAGAGTTAGCAATGAGAATTTACCTCCGGTGGCATGGTCGAGTTAGTCTCATATATACTGCAACAACGGAATAAGATCAGCTCCTCAACAATACCATTTGGAACTTCTCTCCTCAATAGGACTGTGACTGAAATGCAAGAAAAGACATAAACGAAAACTATCAAGCATATACAAATAGTTCCATGTATGCCTAAAGCTGAAACTGATTGAGCATACTCATCATAACATTTCGATCAGAGCAGGAATATATGTTTTCTGTGGGAAGTCATGAACATAGCTATCTTTAATTGTCGCAAGGGACAGAATAGACAACCATAATGGAAATATCATGCATGCTTCAGAAATTAAATAACTTGATTTTTTATAGATCTGAGAATAAGGGACACTGTTATGGAATAAGTAAATATCACCATAACATTCGGCTTTGGTAAGTAAGAGAATTTACCCACAATAGCAGCTGTGATGTTGCCCAAAAGTCAGAAATTATGAGAATCCATTGAGAGACCGCCATCAAAGTGTCCAGATATTTTGGCCTTGCACGTTGGACACATATAACCTATAGAATCTGATAGAGTTTCTGATTCAAAACCCTCAAGTTTGAACTCTGCTCTGCACCAAACACACACAGTTAGCTGGTTTGTGTGCAGAGTATTCAGCATAATTTCCTCTTGACCAAATCCAACTGAAGTATTAAATTCATCTTCCATCCCGTTGTTACTATCCAGATTGATGGAGCCCCCTGGCAAAAGGGACAACTCTTGCTCATTCTCAAAACCATACTTGAATGGCTCCATATCATCAAACCCGAGCTCTTCAAACCCAGTAACATTCTCAAGCTTTTGATCAACCACAGAAAATTCGTGTTCACCCTGCATATAAGCATAGTAGAAGATTTAAGGGGATCGATCATATATAAAATTTGTATGTCTGCCCTCATATAACATAATAAGGTCAAAATAAAAATCGAGTAGAATATGAAAAGCTAGAGCTGGTCGAAGCATTTTACAAGTCCATAAAATCGATACATACTCCTTACCGGATTAATTGCCGCAAATCGCCACAAAAGCCGCTGCCTGAATGGGGGGAGAAGGAGTCTGTATCGATTTTAATAACAGTAAAGTCACGTTGTGCCTATGAATGACTAAAGCCGCGTTCACTCTACGCGGGATTAAACCCACTTTCCTAAAACTCGTCTTTAAAGCAGCTACGGCTTGACCAAATCCAGAAATATAAAAAGGCTCACAATTAAGGAACTTAAATCCTATAATCTCCTAAAAGAAGAAAAAAAACCTGTACATATGTGTTTCAATACAAGGCTTTCTGGTTTTGGACTGTAACATCTCGTTGAACAGAGCTAAGATGTACAAAAACAAATTGTTTTAACAAACTACTATTAACACAAGCAGCCAAATGATACCTTATTTGACATGGAATCAAAGGGTGGGAAGAACTGAAATGACTGACCCAAGGGACCCGAAGAAACTCCACCTTCAAACATAATCTCTTCAACAGTAAGCTCAGGTGCATCTTGTAGATGATCTTCACTAGGCTGCAAGGATCTATTTTCATGATTCACTTCCAAGCTACTGTTTTCACACTTCTGAATCTCACATGACCTAGCAGCCCCAGAGTCACTTATGCAAGTGGTATCCGTCTTTATGGTCACATTATTAGATTTGCCATCATTCGGGATGCAATTGTCTTTTATCAAGGATTGGCTACCATGATCCAAGTCTTCAAGAAGAGTTTTGTCAGCACTGCAATCCTCTGCGTGAATTTTAACATGATCGGAAGTTAATTTTCCTTCAGGATAACTGGAGGCTGCCTGAGCTTCTTCTACTCTCAAAACTACAGCAGACTGATTTGCTGTGGTTTCTTCAACATTTACATTAGTTGAAGTTTCAAAAATAGAACTATGAGCAATTTCAACCAAAGCATCCATCTTCGATGACCTTTCTCCATCCAGCGATGCAGATTCAGCATTTATGGGGGCATCAACTGGAGCACCTAGTTTACCAGAGCTTTTTCCAGTGTTCCTGACATGACTACCTACATGACCATTATAGCTACGCCTTTCCTGAAAAACCTTGTGGCAGAACTGGCATTCATATTTTCCATCTTTGATTATCACACCCTCTCCAACAGGTGTCCCAAGTTTGTATCTTTTAGTGGTCTTCTGGTGGAACGAAAACAGATGCTGCAAATAAACATTCTTCTCGTCAAACGTCAGTTTACATTTGAAACATTCAAAGATGTCCCTAACTTGAACTTCTGGGAGATTCTCTATTCCCATCATAGAATCCTCATTCTCATGTGCACTGGATGAGTTTATAGCCGGTGCTGAATGGGCTACAATGGCATGCGGCATATCATCCGTCTTGCCAGCTATACACGCACTCTGTCGCAGCTCCATTTAGTATCGTTATATAAAAATTCTCTTATAGCAAGAATTCCAGAAAAGTTACAGAACAAAATATTTCTACACTTACCATTTCAGAAGACAAGGCATAAGCTTGCTGGAGACTAGAAGTCTTTTGATCCCTTTGCTGATCGGCATCTTTACTGCTGAAATAGGATCTCAAAAAGGATGCAGCCTCTATGCATGACAGAAATTGTTGTCCAGTGGGGCTGGAAAGGAGAGGTTGAAAAACCAAATCAGAAATTCATGATACCTTAAAACCGGATATACAATGATAAAAAATCACAACAGAACAATGTAAAGTATAGTGGTGTGGGAAATGGGAAAACAAACAAAATCACCAGATAATAGAACCTCGTTACAACCATGTGTGCCAAGCAAATAGTATTAGTTTCAATTGATACTATGTAAGGAACCAGCAATCACACATGCAATACTTGAATTCAGCAGTGAACAATACCTTATGTATCTCCGGCAATACACAGAAACCCGGTAACCGCGCCTTCTGAGGCCAAGCAAGAGCTTCCAACCAACCGGAAGTGCATCTCCGAAGGCGCTGGCGTCGACATACTTCCTCTTCTTCCTCCTGCTACACCACTCTCCCTCCAAATCCCTCAAAACCCCCAAAATAGCCTCCTCAGTCTCCAACCCCGCCGTCCTCCGCTTCAGCTCATCGCCGTACAACTCATCCCCCTTCTTCTCCAATTCGGCAAAATCCACCATCTCACCTTTCCCATTCACTCGCTGCAGCTCCATCCCAACCCCATTCCCCAAAACCATCGGCTTACTCAAATTCCTCCCTCTCCTCGCCCTTTTTCGCTTAAATTTCACATTCTCCTGTAACCCTAGAAACCCTAGCTCTGCCGCCGCGGCTTTGGGCGAATCCTGCGGCGGGGGCGGGGGATTGTGGTCGCCCTTGAGAAAGTGTTTGAGAAAGTGGACAATTGAGTTACTGACGGGATCGGAGGAAGGCAGGGGAAAGCTGTGGGGCTGAGGGGAGGGGTGGAGGCGAGGGAGCCGCGAATGGGAGCGGTGGTGGAGGCGGGAGTAGGTCTGGCGGCGGTTGCCGGCGGACTCGTTGAACACCGATCGGTCGAGCTGCGGTGAAACGACGTCGTCGCTGAGGCATGCGGAGATGGAGCAGAGAGAAAGGGCTTGCAATTCCGATTGCGACAGGTGGTTGATGTCGATACGAGTCAAGTCTTCCGCGTTGATTCCGGCGGGGGCATGGGAGGAAAGAGGCGGCGGAGGAACGACGCTCGCCATTTACATTCGGAGCACACACAGTGGAGGTGAAAGTGTGTTAAACGGAGTGGAGGTGATGACCGGTACAGTGAGGTGGCCCGTTGAAGGTTGGTATGGATAAGAAGTGAAATATGTTGCGACTGTATACATATGGAAAGGCGGATTGCCCGAAGTGGACATGCTTTCCTTTTCTTACAGGTTTACGTTGGAGGGGTACGTTTGGAATCTGCTTACATTGTGTAACACTACACTACTGAATTCTCGAATCCATACTGGTAATTACGCTCTAAGCAGTGCATTAAACACAACATTTTCGGATTATTTACTTAATATCACCTACACTAACTTTATAAAATATTAAGATATATGATAAATTTTTAGGTAAGGCCATCCGCAATGGGGCGGACGATGGCACGCCCGATGGTGCGCATCGTCCGCGCCAGCCATCGTCCGCCCCATTACGGGTGCGTGACATAGGCCGCAGACGATCGTCGCGCCCTATACTAAGGGCGCGGAGTATAGCGCGGACGATGTCCACGCCATTGTCCGCCCCATTGCGGCCTACGCGGACGATGGCCGCGGACGATAGACCATTGTCCGCCCCACTGTGGACTACGCGGACGATGACACGCGTTTTTTATTTTCTATTTAAATCTCGTTTCTCATTCATTTGTACATACAAACATATCGACTATCTCTTTACATATTCTCTCTCAACATCCAACCAAAATGAATCTCGGCGACGACACCAATAGTTCTAGTTCGTCTGAGTCCGGTAGTTCGACGTCAGAAGCATTAGATGCAGCCGTTGAAGAGGCCATGGCGGCATGCAATGCGGCAATGCAGCGCGAGGAGGAGGCGGCGGCAGCGGCGGCTGAGCAAGTCCATAGGCCTATTCAACATAGGACTATGTCCGACGCGACCACCCGGAAGCTCACAGACGTCTGGTTGAAGACTATTTTGCCGATCAACCACGATGGGGCCCGACTGTTTTCCGCCGCCGGTTTAGAATGTCGCGGTACCTTTTTCTCAACATTGTTCGGACATTGTCTTCACGTGATGAATACTTCACGTTTCGGGAGGACGGCATCGGCAAACCCGGCCTTACACCATTGCAAAAGTGCACGACTGCTATTCGTCAGTTGGCATACAACACCACGGCGGACCTTTTTGACGAGTACCTCCACTGCGGGGATTCTACAGGCCGCGAGTGTCTGAAGCGCTTTTGTCGGGGGATAGTAAAGGCCTATGGCGACACATATTTGCGCAAGCTGACTGCCACTGATTGCCAGGGTCTGATGCAGATGCACGAGACGACGCACGGGTTTCCTGGGATGCTCGGGAGCATCGACTGTATGCACTGGCAGTGGAAGAATTGTCCGACGGCGTGGAGAGGCCACCCGACGATGATCCTCGAAGCCGTCGCTGACCATCGACTCTGGATCTGGCATGCTTGCTTCGGCGTAGCCGGGTCGAACAACGACATTAACGTCCTCAACTCGTCCACCCTCTTCACCGAGCAATGTAACGGCAACGGCCCGGCCATCGAGTTCACTGCCAACAGACGCCAATACCATATGTGGTACTACTTGGCCGATGGCATCTACCCACGGTGGCCAGTTTTCCTAAAGACGATCAGCTGCCCAATTGGTGAGAAGAGGGTTTTATTTGCGCAAAAGCAGGAGTCGGCGCGGAAGGATGTCGAACGGGCATTTGGTGTGCTCCAATCACGGTGGACAATTGTGAAAGGGCCGGCTCGTTCCTGGTACAAGGAAGTCATCGCCGATGTCATATATGCGTGCATAATCATGCACAACATGATAGTCGAGAATGAAGGCGGAAGCATCACCGATTGGAATGAAAATGACCGTGCATCTAGCTCGTCCGGCACGTCGATCGAGACACCCGATAGAGGGTTACCGTTAGGCTTCAATGAGGTTCTATCTAGACAGGCCTCAATGCGCAACCAACAGGATCATGCGCAGCTCATGGGCGACATGATTGAAGAAGTGTGGGCTCGTAACCGCCGTCGCTGAGTTTGCGCTTTTTTTAATTCGCATTGTAATGTATTAATTTTTATTAAATGAAATGAAGTTTTTGAAATTCGTATTATAATTTATTAGTTTTTTAAATTCGTATGGATTTTGTAAATATTAAAAAAATGATGATGTGGCACGCCCTAGGGCGCCCCACTGCAGGTGGGGAGGTATGAGGATAAAACTGATGACGTGGCGCGCCTTAGGGCGCCCCACTGCTGATGCCCTAATACTCCATAAAACAGACAATGATAACACACTACAACCATCTTGCTATCTTGGTTAACTTAGGTTGCACTTAGCACTTAAGTGACAGATTCACTAAATAGTCCAATGTAGCCAAATAAGAAAGACAAAATAAGAAACAAGAAAAAAGTCTATGGCTCCATTTGGTACACGGAATTGAAATTGAATTGGAATTGGAATTCTATGGAATTGAATTGGAAGGAAATTCAATTCCAAATTCTATGTTTGGTAAAATGAGAATTGATATGAAATTTAATTGACATGTTAGATAAATATACACACAATGCACACACTACACACATTTCACATATTTCACACACTACACACGCATTACACACTTCACACATTTCATACACTACACACACTTCACACATTTCACACACTACACACACTACACACATTTCACACACTTTACACATTTCACACACTACACCCATTTCACACACACTACGCACATTTCACACACTACACACACTTCACACACTACACACATTTCACACACTATACACATTTCACACACTACACACACTTCACACATTTCACACACTACACACATTTCACACTACACACACTTCACACAATACAAACATTTCACACACTACACAATTTCACACATTTCACACACACTACGCACATTTCATACACTACATACATTTCACACTACACACATTTCACACACTACACAATTTCACACATTTCACACACTACACACAGTTCTCACATTTCACACACTACACACAGTTCAAATGTGTGGTGTGTGAAATGTGTGAAGTGTGTGAAATTGTGTAGTATGTGAAGTGTGTGAAATTGTGTAGTGTGTGTACACACAATGCACACACTACACACATTTCACATATTTCACACACTACACACACATTACACACTTCACACATTTCATACACTACACACACTTCACACATTTCACACACTACACACATTTCACACACTTTACACATTTCACACACTACACCCATTTCACACACACTACGCACATTTCACACACTACACACACTTCACACACTACACACATTTCACACACTATACACATTTCACACACTACACACACTTCACACATTTCACACACTACACACATTTCACACTACACACACTTCACACAATACAAACATTTCACACACTACACAATTTCACACATTTCACACACTACACACATTTCACACACACTACGCACATTTCATACACTACATACATTTCACACTACACACATTTCACACACTACACAATTTCACACATTTCACACACTACACACAGTTCTCACATTTCACACACTACACACAGTTCAAATGTGTGGTGTGTGAAATGTGTGAAGTGTGTGAAATTGTGTAGTATGTGAAGTGTGTGAAATTGTGTAGTGTGTGTAGTGTGTGAAATTGTGTAGCGTGTGTGTTAAGGAAGAAGTTCCTTAACTCATAGATTTTGTGTCGAACGTCGCGGGAGCTTTTGCCCGTCGATCAATCCGGCGTCAAAATTAAGGTTTTGTGCGTTTTGCACGTTTGAAAGGAAAGAGAGTAAGAGAAAATAAAATAGAAGGATAATTGATATTTATTGAATGATCAAAATGACTAACAGTGTCCACTATTTATAATAGTGGATACTAACTTAATGAGCAAACAAAAGATATGCAAATCCATAATTAACTAACTAGATAATCAACTCCCCCACGGTTGAAATCCACATTGTCCTCAAGGTGGGCACCATGAAGCAACGATGAGTGTCGAGGAATCCTCCTGGGTCAAACATACACCGAATAGTTGAGCGTCTCCCTGCATCAATGCTTCCATGAATGCTCAAGCATAGAGTGTCATTTTGCGGAGGAATCAACCGGGCATCGGCGCCGAATGATGTTGATCGATGATTCATACTTGCGACAACCCTGACATGAGATGCATCACTCAATAATTTCAGCGATGCGTTGTCCACAATGGAACTACCCAAACCAATCTGGACTTGGGGAATCTTGAATCGAGAAGCATTCAATTGTCGCGCGCACTGAATCTCGATGCAACCGTGAACCGGTTTCTCTTTATGTGCGGAATCTGGACTGGACTTCTCTATCTTCTCAACCTTTTCAACTCCACCAAAAACAACAGAAGAAACAAGAATCTTCTTGGCAGAATCAGCAAACCCTTCCTCAACTCGATCACGACCAGGAATCAACGCCGACGGTGGGGGCGACTGATAGGTTTTAGGAGGAGGAAGCTGGTGGTGGTAGTCTTTTGACGGCGTCGACAGATTGTGGAAGTAGTGCTCAGCCGTTGTTTGCATCGGCGTGACGTAGGCTGGCTCCGAATATTTCAGCGGCGCAGATGAAGCCGTGTAGGTGAAAAAGCGTTGTTGTACGTCCATCACATCCAACTTCTCGTTTATTCTATTCTCTTCCGGTTGCATTTTAAACTACCTCAGATGTTCAAACTGCTGACCATAGCCTTGTCGTGACGCAGGATTATCCCAACTCGTTGGTTGGCGAGCAAAATTCCCATCAGCTCTCGCCCTAGGCAAGTCCCACGTCGAGGAACGCCCAGCCGCTGGGCCAATCCATGATGAAAAACCCACGTTGGTGTTAGGGTTTTGTTGCAACGCCCTAGAAGGGTCATAATAAGAATCTCCCCACGTTTGTAGAGGCAGTTGTGTGAAACCCTGACTGATACCCGTTGTTGAATCCCTAATCAGAGGACGGGACATCGCCGAGTGCGATACGCTAGTCATCTGCGTATAGACCGGAAACTGGTGTGCTCTGCCCGACAGCGGCTCCGGATGTGCTGAAGTCGAATATACGGTGGTTTGGCGCAGCCATGGCGGGTCCCAAGAAGTGGGCTGACGGGCTTGGTAAGGCTGGTGTTGTGGGTGGAGTCACCCATCCTGTGGATATGGATATGATGGTTGTTTATCTAACGCTCAGATCGGATGGAGTAGGGGTTGAGATATGGGCTGCTGCCATGGGTGGTAATCCGCCTGCCGGAGTTGATATCCGGTGTAACTGTACGACATGTAGACAACGATTTCTGAGGAAGAGATCACGATGAAAGCACCAATTGTTAAGGAAGAAGTTCCTTAACTCGTAGATTTTGCGTCGAACGTCGCGGGAGCTTTTGCCCGTCGATCAATCCGGCGTCAAAATTAGGGTTTTGTGCGTTTTGCACGTTTGAAAGGAAAGAGAGTAAGAGAAAATAAAATAGAAGGATAATTGATATTTATTGAATGATCAAATGACTAAAAGTGTCCACTATTTATAATAGTGGATACTAACTTAATGAGCAAACAAAAGATATGCAAATCCATAATTAACTAACTAAATAATAATAATAATAATAATCGTATCAGTGTGAAATGTGTGATGTGTGTTTAATGTGTGAAATATGTGTAGTGTGTGAAAAATGTGAAATATGTGAAATGTGTGAATGTGTATAGTGTGTGAATGTGTGTAGTGTGTGAACGTGTGTAGTGTGTGAAATTGTATAGTGTGGTGTGTGTTTAATGTGTGTATTGTGTGTAGTATGTGAAATACGTGAAATATGTGTTGTGTGTGTAGTGTATGAAATGTATGAAATATGTGTAGTGTATGACATGTGTGTAGTGTATGACATGTGTGTAGTGTGTGAACGTGTGTAATTTGTGTAGTGTGTGAAATTGTCTAGTGAGTGAAGTGTGTGAAGTGTATGGTGTGTGTTTAATGTGTATTGTGTGTAGTGTGTGAAATACGTGAAATATGTGTAGTGTGTGTAGTGTATGAAATGTGTGAAACATGTGTAGTGTATGTAGTGTGTGTAATGTGTGTAGTATGTGAAATGTGTGAAGTGTGTGAAATGTGTGAGATTGTGTAGTGTGTGAAGTGTGTGAAATATGTGTAGTGTATGTATTGTGTGTAGTGTGCGAAATATGTGTAGTGTGTGAAATGTGTGAAATATGTGTAGTGTGTGTAGTGTGTGAAATATATGAAATGTGTGTAGTGTATGAAGTGTGTGAAATGTGTGAAATTGTGTAGTGTGTGAAATGTGTGAAATTGTGTAGTGTGTGAAATGTGTATTTTGTGTAGTGTGTGAAATTGTGTAGTGTGTGAAATGTATATTGTGTGAAATGTGTGTAGTGTGTGAAATATGTGAAATGTGAGTAGTGTGTAGTGTGTGAAATGTGTGTATAGTGTTGAAGTGTGTGTAGTGTGTGAAATATGTGAAATGTGTGTAGTGTATGAAGTTTGTGTAGTGTGTGAAATTGTGTAGTGTGTGAACCGTGTGTATTTTGTGTAGTGTGTGAAATGTGTGTAGTGCGTGAAATATTGAAATGTGAGTAGTGTGTGAAATGTGTGTAGTATGTGAAGTATGTGTGTAGTGTGTGTGTGAATATTTTGAAATCCACTACTTTTGATATTGAATTCAAATTGTGGAATTGGAGGATTTGGAATTGGAATTCAATTCCAAGAAACAGTCAAAGTCGAAATTAGAGCATCTCCAATGGCGGACGTCCGGTCGGACATCCGCGATGGGCGACCGGGACGTCCGCCATTGTAACGAAGGCACTCGGATACGGATGTCCCGTATGGACGTCGCATGTCCTCGGACGTCCGGGCGACGGGCGGGCGGACGTCCGCCATTGTGGCATGGGTCGGACGTCCGGTATTTAATTTTTTTTAAACTCTATATATTCCGTGTCAAAATTACAATTCCGTTACGTAATTAAATAATTGTGATTTTTTTTAATTGCGGGATGTCCTAGTGGGAAGGGCGATGGGAAGGGCAGATTGTGCAGGGGAAGTCCTAGTGACGTGGCAGTAAGATGGGAAGTCCTAGTGACGTGGCAGTAGGTGTTTTTGGAAAGTCATAGTGCATGTCTGAGTGGGACATCCGTGCATTGGAGATGCTCTTAGGGAAAGTAATTACCTACTTTGGGGTGAGAGAGATTAGACTCTCGATCTCGAAGGATTAAATGATGAAAAATAATAAAAATATAATTAAGTTAGGAAAAGTAATTACCTACTTTGGGGTGAGAGAGATTAAACTCTCGATCTCGGAGGATTAAATGATGAAAAATAAGAAAAATTTAATTTGGGGTGAGAGAGGCTCAAACTCTCGACCTCAGGATTACTCAGAAGCTATGAGACCTACGCGCTAGCCAACTGCGCCACCACCCCTTATTGCCCTTTTGTTTAGTGTATTTAATGAGATGTTGTAGGTATACTTTTCTTCTAATGCTGAATTAGTAGAATTTAATGTTTCTAAATTAATTTATTCTCAAGTGAAGATAAATTAGAGATATTATAATAGTGGAATAACATCTAATATACTCATTAATTAATGGTTAATGGCGAAATATATCATGTAATTTTATTAGTTTTATCGCAATTCTTTTGCAATTTCTCTTCAATAATAATTAAATCATTTACTTTAATTTATATTACAGTCTTCAATTTCTATCATCAGAATTTCAATTCAACGGTAGAATAGTGACATAGCGTGTTGGAAGATTATATTTTTCTTCAAATAATAAGTTGTAAACCTGAATTGAATATTAATAGTTTATCTTTATTCTTCAGTACAATTGGTCAAATTGACACAGTACATAATGGTCAAAATAATCACTAATTTAGACATCAAGAAATTGGACAACTTTTTTCATAAAACATAAAATAAAACTAATAGGGACTCCGACCTTCAACAGACCCTATCTAGCAACACGATCAACGACACAACGGAGGGAACAATGCAAGATAGAGTACAGAGACGGATTAGTGAGATAGCGATGTCGAAAGAGGAAGGGACGACCACACCAAGTCAGGGCAGCAGCGAGAAAGATCATGCAAGCGGACTGGGCTAGCTGGGCACCCCGAAACGGACCTCGAAGATACCGGCCAAATATGCAGATGACGTATCTCATTATGAGATACCTTTTGGAATTGTTTCTTTATTTTTAATTTGTTGCCTTATTCTTAATTTCCTTATTTTTTAACAATTTACCTAGTTTTTTTAGTCAATCTTCTTGGGTTTTCTTCTTGATTCTTTCCCAAGTCGTAAGTCGAATCAAGTAGGGGGAATTCTATAAATTATAGAATTCTCATTAGATCTAGTCATTGAGAACTGATAAATAAAAATCTTTTCTCTCAAATACTCTTGTTCCAAACTCCAGTTTCCTTCTGTGGTTCTTGCTATACAAATTCTGTCTAATTTTCGTGTGCTCTCTGTTGGATAGGATAACTAAATCCTATCAAGTGGTGCTCAAATTGATTACTCTTCTCCCACCAGTCCGATGTCGTCTTCATCGCAACCCACTTCGGGGCAAGAGATTCCTCCGTCGGCGTACACCCTGGAGGAGGTCGGAAAATCTGTGTTCGACATGGGGATCCGTTTTGCCGGCCTCGATAAGAAACTAAATCTCCAAGAATTTGAATTTGAAGCCTTCACACGCCACTAGGATGTGAACATCAAGAGAATCGAGGACTGTATCGCCCTTCAGGTCGAGTCCAGTCTTTATCGCAACGGCAGTCAGCCGGAACCAACGGGAACTGCTCCGGCAGCGAGGGGCTGGTGTATTCCCCCCTCGCAGGTACACCCACCTAAGGGCGTCGCGGCAGAAACGGTGCAACGCATCAAACCTAGGGGTGGTACGGTACGGTATACCACACTCAAAATATCATACTGCATACCGTACCGCAAATTGCGGTATGAGAAAATATCATACCTGTACCTTACCAAATTTTTCGGTCCTCATTGCGATATACCTCAAAATTCGGTATGATTATTTTCGATACAGTTACCATACCGTCCATGCGGTATACCATACCGTATTGTGGTATACCGTACTTTTACATTATACCGAAATAAGGTATGGCATATCGAGTACGGTATACTAAAATAAGGTATGACATACCGTAATACTTGTGTTTCATACCAAAAAAATTCTATTATAGCCAAATATTTAAAATAAAATTTCACTTATTTAAATAATTTCCAAAAGATTAAAACTACACCACAATCAAATCTATACAGTGGACTTGATTTGCATCTTTGCATACGTATGTTTGGGGTTGGGGGCGGTTGAACTAAAATATGAAAGTATGGTTAGGGATTTTAACATATTAACTATTTTTTATATAAATTTTAAATACAACATATATATCAAAATTTTTGGCAAATATCGTAAATGCGGTATATTGCGGTATACCGCGGTATAGGAAAATCTATACCTTTACCGTACCGATATCTATCGGTACCGCAACTTGCGGTATACCGCAAATTCGGTATTTTCGGTATTTTTTTGGTACGATAAGTGCGGTATTTCGGTATTACGGTATATTTTGCCAGCCCTAATCAAACCGGAGGCCCCTCGGTTCAACGGCAAAAACGCCGTGGATTGGATTCGGAACATTCAAAAGTATTATAATTATCACCTTACCCCGCTCCATGATCGTCTCTTTTTGACGTCATACCTGTTCGACCCCGTGGCATCTAGCTGGCTGGTCTACTGGGAGGAAAATTGCCCAACTAAGAATTGAGACAACTTCCTAGTCGTAGTTAAACACCGCTTTGATCCAGACCTCTACGTCGATCATGTTGCACGCCTCGCGATTTTGCGTCAGACATCATCGGTCGCCGCCTATCAGTCAGAATTCGAAGATATCATGCAACGAGCCCCTAATGTGGGCGACGACACACTAATTTCTCTGTTCATCGCAGGATTGAATGACCCGATTAAAACAGAGTTGCTAACACGCCGACCACCTTTACTCTCGGCGGCCTTTGCCCTATCACAACGATTGACAGCATGCCAATCCCTTTCCGGCTCACCGATAGTGTTTTCCCAGCCATCTTGGCCCTCCCGCGACAACCGTCAGCGACCACAGTAGCAAGCACTCCGCACAAGCCCAAACCCGAAAAATCGACCGCCTCATCCAGACTAGAGAAAGCCCAGATTCCCGGTGGTCAAAATATCAGTGGTTGAACGGGCCGAACGAACTCGCAAGGGCCTCTACTATTACTGCCCCGAGAAATATGGCCCGGACCATGTTTGTGCAAACAGATTCTATGTCCTAATGGGCCCGGATGACGAGGATGATGATGGACTTCCAGTGTTCGATGGGGAGGATCATCCCGAGGATGATGACGAGAACATGGTGATCACAGGAGACGTGTCGAGCGTGCATGTTATCGGACCAAAGCTATGCCCTCGCTCTATCTGTTTGACAGGCACGATAAACGGCAAGGACATATCTGTGTTGGTGGACGGCGGAAGTACACACAACTTCATCAAGCCGACCGTCGCAAAAAAGCTAAGTTTACATGTTCAGTGTGTAACACCCTTTCGTGTTTTTGTGGGGAACCGTGCGTCTCTAAAATGTTCTTATGCATGTCTTAGGACGCCTATTGATTTGCAGGGGCACTTGTTTCATATTGACTTATTTTTACTACAAGTTGAAGGACCAGAGGTGATTTTAGGTATCCAATGGCTTCAGGAATTGGGTGATGTGACCAATAATTATCGCACCTTGACGATGAAGTTTGATTGGGGGGATACATCAGTTTTATTGCAGGGGGAAACAACAACTCCCCGGTCGATCTCCTACACCAATCTGTTTTCGCTCATTGCCCACGAGACGGAGTCGGAAATATTTGAGATTATTCCGCTCTCACCGACAGTAGTCCAACCAACAACAGAGTGCAGCCCCCCTTCTGATCCGAAGATTGCAGAGTTAGTGGATTCTTTCACACTTGTGTTTGCTAACCCAACGGGTCTCCCCTCAGCCCGGGAATGGGACCACCGGATCCATCTCCCTGCATCAACCAAACCAGTTAATGTGAGACCCTACCGTTATCCCTATTTTCAGGAGACGAAAATCAAATCGCAGGTGCGCGACATGTTGGAGCATGGTATTATTCAACGCAGCACTAGCTCGTTCTCATCCCCTGTATTGTTGGTCGGAAAGAAGGATGACAGTTTTCATTTCTGCATGGATTATCGGGCGTTAAACGAGGCAACCACCCCAGATCATTTTCCTAACCCCACCGCGGACGAGCTATTCGATGAATTATTCGCACCTAGAGTATTCTCCAAACTGGATTTGAGATCAGGCTACCACCAGATTCGGATGCATATCGATGACATCCATAAAGCTGCATTCCGAACGCACGATGGACACTTTGAATTTTTGGTGATGCCTTTCGGTCTGACGAACGCCCCGTCCACCTTCTAGGCGGCTATGAATAGCATATTTCAGCCTTTCCTGTGAAAATTTGTCATCGTTTTCTTCAATGATATTTTAGTCTACAGCAACTTCCTCGAGGATCATCTTGGCCATCTGTGCACAATTTTGAAGATTTTCGCCGATAACACATTCTTTGTCAAACTCTCAAAATGCTCATTCGGTGTCTCAACGATTGATTACTTGGGTCACATTATTTCGGATGGGGAATTGAGGGCAGACCCCGCCAAGATTGTGGCGATGAACCTATGGCCGCTACCTAAATTGATCAAGCAATTGTGGGGCTTTCTAGGCCTCACGGGATATTACCGCCGAGTTGTGAAGGATTATTCCCTCGTAGCCGCACCCCTTACTGACTTACTAAAGAAAGATTCTTTTAAGTGGTCTGAGGGCGCTTCTAAGGCTTTCGATGCACTCAAAGCCGCCATGTGCTCGGCTCATGTCCTTCGATTACCGAACTTTGAGGAGCTATTCATTATCAAAACTGACGCGTCGGACTTTGGAGTAGGTGCGGTGCTACTACAAAATGGCCACCCCTTGGCATTCTTTAGTAAGAAACTCAGACCTAAGCGTCGTCTCGCCTCAACATATCACAAGGTGCTTTACGCCATCGTGGAATCAGTGCAAAAATGGCGACAGTATCTTCAAGGATGCGAGTTCATAATTCGCAGTGACCAACGCAGTTTGAAAAACTTGCTTTCCTAAATCGTGCAAACCCCGGACCAGCAGTTTTACATTCGAAAATTGATGGGTTTTAAGTTCAAAATCGAGTATAAGACCGGGGTATCTAATCGTGTGGCTGATGCACTTTCGCGTTGAGACGCTGATCTTTCGTCTGACGGGGAGTACCTTGCTATTTTTGTTCGTCCAACCCCCACACTCGTAGAGTCTATCCGTCACGAGAACATCACACTCCTAGAATTAGTGGACCTATACAAGGCTGTCGAAGTATCCACTCCACCAGGAAACATTACAGCAGCCAATGAGCTTATTTATTTTAAACACCGTATTTATGTCGGGCGAGAGTCAATGGTTCGGGAACTTATACTAACTGAATTTCACTCGACTCCGACCGCCGGACACCCAGGTGAACACCGGACATTTGCTCGATTTGCGGCCAATTTCGTAGCAGCTTGCTTACCTTGTCAAGCCACCAAATATGTCCGTGACAAACCAAATGGGCTCATACAATCTCTGCCAATCCCCGAGATGGTCTGGGATGTGGCTTCTTTGGATTTCATAGTGGGCTTGCCACCATCTAATGGCTACACGGTAGTAATAGTCGTGGTGGATCGTCTCTCGAAATATGCATATTTTGGTGCGCTTAAACCTGGCTTTGACGCCCCGCGCGTCGCTCTCTTGTTTATAGACACCGTCGTCAAGTTACATGGGTTCCCGAAGAAACTATTGTCAGATAGGGATGCAATTTTCTTAAGTGATTTTTGGAAGGAGCTCATATCTCTTAGTGGGACCAAATTGCAGTTTACCACCCCCAAACGGACGGTCAGTCCGAGGTGACGAATAGAGCCTTGGAGCAATACTTACGGGAATTTACTTACGATCCCCCCAATCGTTGGTTTCATCTATTACTGTGGGCAGACATGCCCACCGGTTCCGGTTCCGGCGGTTAACCGCCGAACCGGAACCGGCGGTTCCGGAACCGGAACCGGAACCGGCGCAATATTCCCGAACCGGAACCGGCGCAATTCGGTTCGCGGTCCGGTTCAGGTTCAAGATATTTCGAACCGGAACCGTCACCGAACCGGCGGTTCGGGACGGTTCGGAACCGGCGGTTAACCTTGGAACCGCCGGTTCCGGCGCTTAAATCGAGGCAGGGGGATGGGGGCCGGTGGTGATCTTCAAAAACGGTCGAAACCGCCGGTTTTTTCGGCGGTTAACCGGCGGTTAACCGCCGGTTTAGTGGCTTTCGAGGCGGCGCGGAGCACGAGGCGACAATGGAGCAGCTTTTGCAGACGGTTCGTTGACCGAACCGGCGGTTTTATTTCGGAAACCGGCGGTTTTGGCCCGGAAACCGGCGGTTCCGCCGGTTTTCCGCCAAAACCGCCGGTTTTGTGAAAATTCAAATTTTTTTTTTTTTTTTAAATTTCAAATTCGAATTCTTCCATTTTCCCCCTCATTTTTTTCTATAAATACCCCCCTCTATCCTCATTTACATTCACCCCACTCTTGTGTTAATAAGAGTTTCTCTCTTCAATCTCCCAATTCTCTCTCTTTGTCTCCAATTTCTCATTTGTGCTATTGTGCTTCCATTTAATTACGCAATTGCTACTCTTATTACGCATTGTTATACACTTATACAGTTATACTTGTTCCCGTAGTTCTATAAGTTGTCTTTCTTTCTCAATTACTAAAACAAAAAAAAATATATTATTCCATATTTCTACATTTCTACATACCATTCCAATATGTCTTCATCCCGAGAAGGTCGTGTTGATAAGGGAAAGGGAAAGGCCAAGAGGCCATCTCGGAGATCCGTTATTGATGAAATTTCTCAAATGAACATGGATGAGTGGCAGGTTAATATTTATTATCTACTAATTTCATTAATTTTGAATTACATTTCATTATTGTTCATAATTTTATTTTGTATTTACAATACAAATATTATTTTGTAGGCTCGAGAAGAGCAAGATGTGGCACATGCTATTGTTCTCTCTCGCTCTCAATACCAAGGCGATGCTTATGTTGGTACCGGTAGTGGTGCTCCCGGTCGCGGTGCCTATTCCCAACAAAGTCCAACCCCCGTGAATGTTGATGAAGACGATGATGATGATGATGATGACGACGAGGAGGAGGGGGAGGAGGTAGAAGAGGTTCAAGAAATGCCACCCCCACCACCACCAAGGAGTCGGCGTGGTCGTGGTCGTGGACGTGGACAACCTCCTCAACCTCCTAGACCAGCTGAAAGGTCTTTAACCTCAAACATCTTCGTGAAACATTTCAAGAGGGTACAAGATAGTAACGATCCAAACACTTATAATGTGTATTGCAACTATTGCGAAAACGTATACACATTCCGAAAGGGTGGAGGGTACGGTACATTTACCCGTCACCTGGAGAAAGCGCATCCGGTCGAGTTTGGTATCGCTCCAACCCAAACTCAACTCAACTTTCAACATGGAGTCGGAAGTGGGACGACGGGTTCATCCCAAACATCAGGTATGTGTAGCAATACTCTTTTGAAATATGATCACAAAAATGCTCTTAATGTGATGTCTAGATTTGCCGTTATGAAACATTTTCCATTCAATGCTTTTGATAACGATGCTTTTGAGTCGAGTATGCGGCAAGTATATAATGCCGCTGCAAGAAAATTGAGTCGAACTTCAATGACGCGAGCCGTTGTTCGACAATGCATGGAAAAGAAGGCGCAATTAGGTACGTTTATTATTAACTTAGGGCATAAAGTTTCTATTTGTTCTGATGTGTGGACTGATTGTTTTTGTAAAAATTCGTATATGGGCATCACGGTGCATTTCGTTGATCACAGTTGGACTTTAAACAAACGTTTGATTGCATTTCGGGAATTTCCCGCACCACACACTGCACAAGCAATTGCTCAATTGATCATTCAAGTTTTGAATGAATTTCAATTGATCAATAAAATTTTTTCTATTGGTTTTGACAATGCTAGCGCTAACACTGCTAGCATAGATGATTTAATCAGTGCATGTTCTCCTGTTATTGATGGTAAATATTTCCATGTGCGATGTATTGCCCATATTTTGAATTTGTGTGTTCAAGATGCCATCGATTTGTGGCAAAAGTATGTTGATCCTATTAGAACTGCTGTGAAGTTGATTCATAACAAAGCTCCTATTGGTAGAGCTTGGAAGAGATATTGTCATGGTAAGCAATGCAGGTACACCAACTTTCGTTTGGATGTTTCAACTCGGTGGAACTCGACATATGATATGTTGGAGTCGACTTTG
Source organism: Salvia splendens (assembly GCF_004379255.2). Taxonomy (NCBI): domain Eukaryota; kingdom Viridiplantae; phylum Streptophyta; class Magnoliopsida; order Lamiales; family Lamiaceae; genus Salvia; species Salvia splendens. The sequence goes on along the minus strand of NC_056036.1, from coordinate 36,598,808 downwards.
AACCACATTGAGTATTTATGTGATTTTTTTAGAAGTTGTCCTCATGTTCCTTCTGATTTGATTTTGATACCCGCTTGTTGGGACCACAGCATGGATTTATTTCGATTATTCCGCGCTTTCAAAAATGCCACTGTTGAGTTATCCGGTGTTTATTATCCTACTTCTGTGCGCGTTTTGGAGCATTGCATGTATGTGGCAATTGGTTTTAAAACTTGTGTGAAAAATACTCAATTCGTTGAGTTGAAGGCTATTTTGTTTTACATGGTTGAAAAATGGTTAAAATATTTTTCACGTATTCCAAATGTGTTTTTGATTGCAAAATGCTTGGATCCAAAGTGGAAGTTGCATGGTGTTTATAAAATTTTAGACATGTACTATGGTTGTTTGCACGCTTTGGATTTTTCTCAACTCCGCGAAATGGGCTTGACAAGAGGAGAATGCTTCGAACTAAGTATTCCGGATGTTGATGAAATCAAACATAGGTTAGATAGTGCACTTCGTTCTCTCTACGCGGAATATGAAATGCGGTATAACACCGCTCACCAGGTACGTGCTCCTCCTAGTCCTTCTACATTTGATTTTGGTGGAGGGGATTTTTCCAATGTCATGATCGATCCCGACGTAGTATCACAATTGCAAGATCTATACGGTACTACAACCAATAGGACTAGAGCGACTAGTGAATTAGATATATATTTGGAATCGCGCTCTATTTTTCAAGATGCAGGTCCTCCTACTCAACAAATTGACGTCCTTAATTGGTGGGGAACACATGACAAAGAGTTTCCGATACTCTCCATCATGGCTAAGGAGATATTCGCCGTTCCCGCTTCCACCGTCGCCGTTGAACAAGCTTTTAGTGTCGGCGGTTGTGTCCTAGACGACAAAAGGAGCAATCTCTCCGCCAAGAACATGGAAGCCACTATGTTACTTGACGATTGGGCAAAGGCGGACATGAGAGCACAAGAGCCGGATTTCGACTTCCGTGTAGAGAGTGATGGTGAAGAATTTTTTCCGATGGCGATGACGAGGTCAGAAGCGATAGCACTCAACATTAGCAATGAGTCGACGGGGGCGGTGAACGGCGAGCACTGCCGACCAAAAAGGTAAGCAAGGTAAGAGAACTACGTGGGCTTTGATTCCTCAATAAAATTGTGGATACGTAGGCACCTCAACTTAAATTTGAAAAGTTTAACTTCGAAAGTTTAAGTTGAGCTCAAGCCCTTTTCAATTTTTTTTTTCCCCCCTATTTCATAGATCATTCAGGATGCGGCTATGTTGTACTTGAAGATCATTAAAATATATTCCCCATTTGATAAATATCAAATGCGGAATATATTTTAATGATCTTCAAGTACAACTTAGCCGCATCCTGAATGATCTATGAAATCTTACCTTGGAATCAACCTTTTTTTCTTGCAAAATGTTGCCCATTTTCTAAGCAAACACATATCAACACGCTATATACACATTGCTGCATTTCTAATAGGGGCAATTTGATCTTCCAAAGCAATCAATGCATCTCGAACACACATAGTCAGAACATTATTCAAGCATCTAGCATGGAAAAAATCAGAACAAACTATCTATTAGTACTAATTTTTTCCATGCTAGATGCTTGAATAATATTCTGACTATGTGTGTTCGAGATGCATTGATTGCTTTGGAAGATCAAATTGCCCCTATTAGAAATGCAGCAATGTGTATATAGCGTGTTGATATGTGTTTGCTTAGAAAATGGGCAACATTTTGCAAGAAAAAAGGGTTGATCCCAAGGTAAGAGAACTACGTGGGTTTTGATTCCTCAATAAAATTGTGGATACGTAGGCAACTCAACTTAAATTTGAAAAGTTTAACTTTGAAAGTTTAAGTTGATCTCAAGCCCTTTTCAATTTTTCCTTTTTCCCCCCCATTTCATGTTTTTTTTATTTACCTTCCGAGTCCGACGAGGCGACGAGCCGACGCCCGACGACACTTGTAAATTATATTACATTGTTGTATGTTGTTGTATTGTATACTTATGTATTGTAAATTGTAATGTATCGTTGTCCGTTACAACTCAAAATCAATAAAATTTATTTCATTTTCTCCTTATTCGTCTTATTTGTGCTTGAATTATGCATTGTCTTGTTCCGATTTGTTGTATAAAGCCAAATTTCAAATTTAAAAAAAAATAAATAAATAAATAATTGAACCGGCGAAACCGCCGGTTCAAAAACCGGAACCGCCAAAACCGCCGGAAAACCGGCGGTTCCGAACCGGAACCGGAACCGCCCGGTTTTCGAACCGGAACCGGAACCGTGAAATAGCCTCACGGTCCGGTTCCGGTTCCGCTTCCGCCAAAACCGGAACCGGCGGTTCCGAACCGGAACCGCCGGTTTTCGAACCGTGGGCATCTCTAACTGTGGGCAGAGTTAGCTTTAAACAGCAGCCTTAATGTCAGCATTGGAATGTCACCGTTCAAGGCTCTATATGGGCGCGATCCACCCAACCTGTTTGACACATACTCCAAACCATCCCACAATCAAACTGTAAACGATATTTTAGTTGAACGCGAAGAGGTGTTGAAATTGTTAAAGTCTTGAATTGCACGTTCCCAACATTCGGTCGCTAGACCGCTCTCCACGAAACTGGGACGTCGTTATTTTGGGCCTTTTGAGGTGTTGGAACGCATTGGAAAGGTAGCATATCGCTTGAACCTCCCATTGGACAGCCGTATCCATGATGTTTTTCATGTGTCCTTGTTGAAACCGTTTGTTCCACCATTTTCCCTGAATCCGATCGCACAGTTACCTCATCGATTCAGGAGGGGCAGTCCTGTGGAAACCCCGGTCAGAGCCACAGCCGTGAGAATTGTGCTGGTTGACAGCATTCCGCAGGAACAATGGCTGGTGTCTTGGGGTTCGGATGATGCAAATGATCTGACTTGGGAACCAACGGAGGACATACGCAAGCATTTCCCGAATATCCACCTCGAGGACAAGGTGGCTGCTATGGGGGGGAGTTGATAGGTACTCCGACCTTCAACAGACCCTATCTAGCAACACGATCAACGACACAGCGGAGGGAACAATGCAAGATAGAGTACAAAGACGGATTAGTGTGATAGCAATGCCGGAAGAGAAAAGGGCGATCATGCAAGAGGACTGGGCGAGCTGGGCCGCCCGAAACGGACCTCGAATATACCGGCCAAATATGCAGATTACGTATCTCATTAAGAGATACCTTTTGGAATTGTTTCTTTATTTTTAATTTGTTGCCTTATTCTTAATTTCCTTATTTTTGAACAATTTACCTAGTTTTTTTAGTCAATCTTCTTGGGTTTTCTTCTTGATTCTTTCACAAGTCGTAAGTCGAATCAAGTAGGGGGAATTCTATAAATTATAGAATTCCCATTAGATCGAGTCATTGAGAATTGATAAATAAAAATCTTTTCTCTCAAATACTCTCGTTCCAAACTCCAGTTTCCTACTGGGGTTCTCGCTATACAAATTCATACAAATTCTGTGCAATTTTCGTGTGCTCTCTGTTAGATAGGATAACTAAATCCTATCAAAAACACAATCCATATTCATCGCAATCCACATCCGTTCACAATAATTTCAAGCACAAAATCAACTTTTTAAATTTCCAATCTAGTGTTTCAGCGAAATCTGATTGATCAACAAAGTCCAAATTGCGGCGGGAGGAGCCGCCAGCCTCCGCGGCAGCATGCGCCTTGCTCTTCCACTCCAACGCCTTCTTCCTCATCCCCTTCTCCCCCTCCATCAAAACCTTCACCACCTCCGCCATTTTCTCTCTCGTCACCTCCCCCTCAATCTCCATCCCCACCCCCATTCTCTACAAGCATACCTACAATTCGTACGCTGCTCCGCGAAAAACGGCCAGCAGATCATCGGCACCCCCTCCGACAGTGCCTCCAGAGTCGAGTTCCACCCACAGTGCGTCAGAAACCCCCCAACTGCAGGATGCGCCAGCACCCGCTCCTGCGAGCACCACCACACCATCTCCCCCCGCACCTTCACCTCCTCCGGAAGCACCGCCTCCTCGCTGGAGACCAAATCCGGCCGGATGATCCATAGGAAATGTTGGTTGCTGTTCGCCAGACCCCCCGCGAACTCCAGCAATTGTTCTGGCGACAGCACCGTTATGCTGCCGAAGTTAACGTACAGAATGGAGTTCGGGCCCGGCCTTCGAGCCAGGCTATCGAAGCATCGTCTTCCTTCCACAGGCTTGACCCGAGTGCCCGGAGCTCGGGGCTCTATCGTCACTACCGTCTCGAATTTCTCTCTGATCGCATCAAGAACTTCTCTCTCTAAATCATCGAACGTGTTCAGTATTACTGCATTAGCCTTCGCTGCATTCCTCGTCTGCAAGATGTCATAGTTTACCTGAAAGATATACGAAAATAAGTATGATATTAGAACATAAATTAATTTCACATAAAAAAATACTACACCCGTCCTTTAAAAGTAGAAGCTAATTTTGAAACGATATAATGTACAACTAATAAAGTAAGATACTATTATATAGAAAGAAAAAGTGATTGAATATTGTTAGCGGAGAGTGGCTCTCGTCTCGTTAGAGAGAAAAAGTTTCTTAAAACATAATGTTTTTAATTTTAAGTGTTTTTCTATCCACATTGTTTAATTGTTGAAGAAGCAAAATATATGTTAGACTTACTAATACAGATCTATATTGTTAGGAAGCTGAGTGAAGAAGATGTGCATCGAATTGATTAGCAGATGCAAATTAGCTTAAAGTATGTAGCGCGGATGAAACGAACAAGTTGTTAGTTGATCATGCTAACGCGGGAATTGATCTAGAGGGACCACATGCGGGAATCACCATAATTATACTCCAGTGTTAGATGGCACAGTTTGTTACAAATACCTTTAGGTTTAGTATAGCATGCTTGATTCTAGAACCATCGGTAGAGATGTATATAAGCCACACCAAATTCAATGACAAAATTCATTCAAGACAAACTACATTTCTAGAAGTATGGAGTACTACATAATTCCTCCGAATCTAATATGACTAAAACCTAATATTACGCAACACGACACGATATATATAGGTTGACATGACACAATAACAACCCGAACCTAATATAACAATATTGCATTACTAAAACCTAATATTACACAATTAAACCTCATTTTAAACCTAATTTACACTATCAGAAACCATTTTACACAATTTAAACCTGATTTACAAGAAAAGAAATTTAGCCTCTCTCTTCCTTTATTCTCTTTTTCATTTAATCTTTAAACATCAATTTCTCAAATTCCGTGCCAAAAATGTGGCAAAAAGCTTGGGGGACAGAGGGGAGTACTATGAAATCCCTTCAATTTCTTCAAACTCATACTACCTCCGTCCCTCAAATATTGTCCCACTTTGACCCGGCACGAGTTTTAAGAAATGTAATGGAAAGTGAGTTGAAAAAGTTAGTGGATTGTGGGTCCTACTTTTATATATTAGTTTTATAATAAAATGCGAGTAGGAAGGAGTTAGTGGAATATGAGGTCCACTACCAAAAATGGTAAAAAGTGAAATGAGAAAAACTTTGTGGGACGGACGGAAATGGAAAAATGGGACAAATTTTCAGGGACGAGTTAGTATATTTTTGTTCGTAATTTTCATTATCTCGTCAATGATGACAAAAATATCAAACATTACCATGATGTCGTTGGGATCGGTGGTACGGATGAAGCTAGGAAAATCCCGCAACCTGATGTTCTTCATTCCGGCAACCCAATCCACCTCCTTTTCAAGAAACCCATTACTCAGCTGCTCCTCATCTAATCCACAAACATAAAATCAAAACATCAATACTCTATATCATGAAGAATCAAGATATATAATATACCCGCAAGGGGGAAGAGTCCACGCGCCACCAGCTCCGGGAAGTGACAATAGCCCATGAATCCGCAGGCGCTGCTCGTGAAGAAGACGACCTCAGGGATCCGGAGCTGCTCCGCTGCGTCGAGAGTGAAGCTCATGACGCCGTCGGAGACGATGCAGCTGACGTCGGGGCAGTTAGGGGATCCGTTGAGGCCGTTTATGAGGCCGTCGCTGGAAATGGAATGCAAACTGCATGTGGCTTCATCTTTTTTTCTATTGTTTAGTTAATTTTGTATGATGAATGCGTTATGATTCATGATTTAGTAGATAAATATACAGGGAGGAATTATAGTATTGCAATTATTATAATCTTGCACCATATTGGACACTCACCAACCTCTCCATTTTTCTTAATAAATAGCAGATCGATGTAATTACAGTGCAAGGGATTGACACTAAGTAATGTTTATTTTTCTTAAAAAAATGAATCGATATTACAGTGCACGTGGATCGACGTAAATTAATTTTGTTTTAGGAGTATTAAGTTATGCTGTTTATATCAAATTAATTACTAAATTTTACTTTATTTTATAATGAGTACTAAACTCTATAGGAGTATTTTATATTGTTATATATTCAATTTAGATTTTTAATTATTTTATTCCGCATGATAAATAAGATGCCTCATACTACTTTTTATAGTTAAGTTAATTTAATAATTTATACACCATTCTTTATCTCACCTATGTTTTTCCTATTTATTCTACTCATTTTTAATGAAAGCTACGAAAAACTAGAGATTGCAAACGATATTGATGCATGTGTGAAATGTAGTATACTATTGAGTCGGAGGATGTGGCTACGTGCTATGATTAATTATTAAATGATATATATTTAGGATGGAGTTGTGAGATTGAATCTCATATACAAAACACAATATATATCTAATCCCGAGATATAATTTTGCAAACCGAGTAGACCCTTATTATAGAATATTAGATAATCAAGAGACTGAATAATCCAAACACAATCAAATGAAACTACAAATATACAGCTGGGGAAACCGAACACCACGAATCGAAAATACTGCTAAGGCTCAATCTTGTCTAAACTCTAAATCATCAAACCAATTAAGTATTAGGCCAAAAAATATACTCTAATCCATAATACCGAACATCGCCAGATTGAGCAATTGGCAACCTATCTTCATTAACATAATCAATCTAGCAGAATAAAACAGAGATGATAAAACCAAAATGCACCTCTCAATTACCTAAACAAAGAATCTAAAACAAGTTTGAAAGCGTAAGGGTGATGATCTTGCCTTGTAGAGTTGAAGTCAACCCTAAAACAACACATAGTACAAAAAACACCACTACCAGTTGGAATAGTTCATCTCATAGCATGACTTATTTCCAATAAAGCTTTGTTCGGTATCATGGAATTGGGTATGCCAAATTGAAATTTGAGCCTTCAATTCAAAATCTGTTCGACATCACAAAATCTTTGGATTTGGAATTGGGAATGAATTACAATTCCAATTCCTCCCAATTCAATCATTTGAATTTCATATCAAAAATAGATAATTAGAATTCCAAATAGTTACCCCCTCTGTCCGTGAAATGTCATCCAATTTTGTCTTTGTGGTCCGTCCGTGAAAGGTTGTCCATTTTGCTTTTTTTTTCCTTTCATTTTTGGTAAATGGACTTCACTTTCCACTAACTCATTACACTCACTAACTATTACTACTATAAAACTAATATATACATTGTACTAACTTTTTCCACTCACTTTTCTTCACATTTCTAAAAACTAGTGCCTAGTCAAACATGGACAATATTTTGCAGGGAGAGGGAGTATATAATTGGACATTTTCACACACTACACATTGCACACAAGGACTACACATACTAAACGCACACACTAGACACACACAAACATCCACACACTTTGAATCATAATTAAATTTCTTTGTTTAACAAAGAAAAGAAAGGATTCGGAATTGTATTATAATTAAATTCTTTTAAATTCAATATTGTAGAATTCTAATTTTAATTATAATTTCAATTCAATTCCAATCAGTTATATCGCACCGAATTGTGAACAAAATTTACAGTGAGACAACAATTCAAATATAATACACTCCTACTTGTATGGAAGACAGGACAATATTGGATATTATCCGAACCAGTATCAAGCTCAAAACTAGACAATGCAACAAAAGAGATGAAGTAACAACAGCAATAGACATAAAAAAAACAGAATTCATTGATAAAGACTAAAATAAACCAAGTACCATCAGTAGCTCAACTTGAATTTAGTCCAAAAACAACGATATTAAAAGGCAGTAACTACTACCAGGAATTTAACGGTACGATTTCTGGAACCTAGCACGAGCACCACGACCACCGAATTTCTTTGGCTCGCAGCGCCTGGGATCGGCGACGAGAAGCGTCCTGTCGTACCTACCAAGGATGTCCTTAATCTCCTTCTTCGACTGCTCATCAACGTACTTCTGGTAGAAGGCAACGAGCGCCTTGGCGATGGACTGACGGATGGCGTAGATCTGCGAGGTGTGACCTCCTCCTTTCACGCGGATGCGCATGTCCACTCCGGCGAAGCGGTGGCGGCCGAGGAGGAGTATCGGCTCGAACGCCTTGTATCGGAGGATCTCCGGCTCTACCAGCTCGATCGGTTTGCCGTTGATTTTGATCAAACCACGGCCACGCTTGCAGTGAGTCACCGCCACTGCGGTTTTCTTGCGACCAAAGCACTGAACTGATTCCTTTGCGATGGGTGCCGCCATGACTGCTGTAGTTCTCTCTTCGTCTCTCTGCGGCTGCTACTGAATGGCTAAACAAATGAACCCTAGATGAGTTTTTAATAAAAAAAGGGAAAACTATGTTATTATTTGGATTGGGCCTTTGCAGTTTGGATTGGGCCTCACGGCCGTAGTAACGATTTATCGAACGAAGCAGCGTTTGGTAGGTACAGAATTGAATTTAAAATACTTGTAGTGCTGCTCTCCTCTATGAGTCAAGCCGTGGGGTGTGGTTTGCTTCAACAAAATGAAGAGTTAATGCCTATTTATAAGCAAATACTCCCTCCATCCTACAAAAGATGTCACACTTGTGGGACGGCACAAGATTTTAGGAGGTTTTGATTCGTGTGTTAAATTGAGAAAAAAAATATAATTTTTATATTCATGTGAGAGAACTTTTTCCAAAAATAAAAATGTGACATCTTTTATAGGACAAACTAAAAAAGAAAGTGTGACATCTATCATGGGACGGATGGAGTACCATTTAAACTTTATATAGACTCAGTACGAATACATTTAAGGAATACATTTAAGGGCTGCAACAGTTAAATCAATCAAGTGACTTCAAATATTGCAATCAACCATCAACTATAATAGTTGCAACCCTTAAATGTGTTCAGAAGTCTACTCTAAAGTCTTCAAGTGGTTGGCTAAATTTGCTTATAAATAGACATCAACTTTCCATTTTGACACACCAAGGGCCACACTCCCAATCAAATTAATAGCTCATCGTCCACTTATATTTTCTCTCCATTCTCTACTTCTTATTTTGAGTTTTATTATCCTCGTAGAGAATTTGTCATAAGGCTACTTATCTTGTTAGTCCGGAGATAATATTTTGTACTCCCGTCAATATTATAGTGGAATTTTTGCCTCTCTCACCGATGGTTTTTTACCTCTATTTACGGAGGATTTTTCCACCTAAATATTTTGGTATCATTTTTACTATCGTTATTAAAAAAAATTCTTTGGTTGAATTTATCATGCTTCCGCTGTACCCCTACACTATTATTTAGATTAATTTAGCTTATAACAAAGACCAAAATTCATAATTTAAGACTAATTTTATGTAATACTGCTTCTTCTTTACATTTGAACAAGGGTAAGTTCACCATTAAGCTCTTCAAGGTTCCTTCATTTAGTTCGTGGAGCCGCACAGCACATAGCTAGAAAAGTTAGAGAGCCCATATTATATGCATATACATAGTTGGTTGATTATCATTGCCTATGTATCATCATTGCTTTTTCTTCAATAGAAGTTCATGACCTTGTGAATTCTATGATCATATTTACATAATCGAACATGGAGTTGTCTGATTACGTGTGGAAGGAAGTTGTTACAATAAATTGATAATCAAATAGTAACTAATTTTGCATTGAATAAGGTCTTGCTAAAAATGCAAGAATGTAACTTCGAACTAAGAATCTTTCAAATCTTTCATAATACCTTCAAATCTTCGACTTTCATTGATAAAAGTTGGAGATGAATTATTCATCTTGATCTATTATAATACTCCTATAAACAAAGATATATTAAAATTTGAGTAATTAATTTGAATTAAAGCTGATATTTGTATCATTATTTTAGGCATTCCTCATATTCATTGTTATAACAATAAATATATTGGAATTTTGATAGATTAATTCTCAATTTTGTCTTGATTGTCTTTGGCAGTGGTAAGCCATTAATGACAGATGACGGAAGAATGAGCAAAGTGGAACTTAGAAGCTGGTATTAGGGAACCATATACAAAGGTATGGAATGAAAATTAGAGAAGATTAATGAAATGTGGGGTTGAAATAAAAAAAATCTAAAATGTACTATTTTAATTAAAAATTACAATCTGCCGGGCCAACCCGCTTAATACGCCAACCCTAATGAGCTAACCCATTTAGCTAGCCCGTTTTTGTATTCGGGTTGTTAAATTAGAGTCCTAACCCACTAATCTTTATGAGGCTATTCGTACTGACTTACGGATTTCGGATTAGATTGACAAGGGGTGGGTTTGAGTGTAGATCGCCTTAGTTATTTTTCTTACAATTACATAATGTTAAAATATTTTTACTATGTTATTAAAAATCAAATGTTACCGAGAAATATGGCAGATTTAGCAATTTCAGTGTTGTTAGATTTCATCTCATAGAATAACAGACACATAAAGCAGCTGCTTCATCAATTCCCTCGCACTCTGTGGTCTTCTGCCTTCGTAGATTCCGCCACTCTCTCCCTCCTTCCTTCTCTCCATCACACACAGAGAGAGACGCAATCTCAGCACTCACCCATCTTCATCTCAATTCTCTCTCTCTCTCCCTCTCGCGATGGAGAGCATGGCCATCTACTCTTCATCCTCCACCACAACCGCCACTTCCTTCTCCCGCTTCTCCCTCCCCCGCCTCCGCCCCTCCGCCCATCTCCGCCCCCTCAAATCTACCCCCAAACTCCCCTTCATCCACACCCCCACCCATTCCCCCCTTTTCCACCCCATTCACAAAACCATTCCCAGAAGACTCTCCATCTTCTCCGGCTCCGCCGCCGCCGCCGCCGAATCGACACCCGCATCTCCTCCTCTACAAGGCGCCAAACTCATCCCCTTAATAATCTCAGTCGCAATCGGTGTCGTCGTCCGCTTCTTCGTCCCCAAACCCCCCGAAGTGACCCCTCAGGCATGGCAACTGCTCTCAATTTTCCTCTCCACCATCGCCGGCCTCGTCCTCAGCCCCCTACCCGTCGGCGCTTGGGCCTTCATCGGCCTCACCGCCTCAATTCTCACCAAAACACTCACCTTCACCTCCGCCTTCTCCGCCTTCACTAATGAGGTCATTTGGCTCATTGTCATCTCCTTCTTCTTCGCCCGCGGCTTCGTCAAGACCGGATTGGGCGACCGGATTGCCACTTATTTCGTGAAATGGTTGGGGAAGAGTACTCTCGGATTGTCTTACGGCTTGACGCTTAGTGAAGCGCTGATTGCGCCGGCAATGCCTAGCACCACCGCCAGAGCCGGAGGCGTGTTCTTGCCCATCATTAAGTCGCTCTCCTTGTCGGCCGGGAGTAATCCCGGAGACCCCTCCAAGAAGAAGCTTGGATCATATTTAGTGCAATCACAGCTTCAGGTTTGTTTCTGCCATTTTCATCATTAGTTATTGTTTTATGTTTTGTTTAAGAATTGGAATTCCTCATTTGGGTGGATAAGAACCATGTTCATATTGTAACTGCATTTAATCAATTGTTTGTGATTCTGTCATTAGTCCTATAAGAATGCTGCTTATTGTATTACTGCATTTCCTCATTTTGGCTATTTGCTAATGAAACTACTGAATTATATTCGAACCGAGTGAGAAAATGGTAGTTATACTTCTGCCCAATTAGTGAAAATAAATCATATAATCTTGTGTAAGATATGAGTATCTGTGTTCCACACCGGAAATATTATTTTTGATAGTGTCCCTTACTTGTGTCCCAGTTACTCATGCATTCCTCTTTTGTTGTGTGACAGTCTGCTGGTAACTCTAGTGGTCTTTTCCTAACTGCTGCAGCTCAAAATCTGCTGTGTCTCAAACTCGCTGAGGAGCTAGGGGTTGTAATTTCGAGTCCATGGGTTTCTTGGTTCAAGGCAGCAAGTTTGCCTGCATTTATCTCTCTTTTGGCTACACCGTTCATCTTGTATAAGCTTTATCCTCCTGAAATCAAGGATACACCTGACGCCCCTGCAATGGCTGCAAAGAGATTGGAGCTTATGGGACCTGTCACGAAAAATGAATTGGTCATGATCGGTACAATGCTTCTTGCAGTTTCTTTGTGGATTTTCGGGTATGTATTACTTTCTTTTAGTCATGATTGGTACAATACTGATTCATTACTGTTATAGAGACATCTTCTGTTGGAATATGAAATCTGTATGTCACTAGACTGTATAAACTTTTCATTGATTCCATGCCAGAGTTGAGTCCCATAACATAATATATGCTTCAATTACCGTGGCCTCCTTCGAGAGTGCCAATTTTCTGTATTTGCATTGTTTGAAACTGATTACTCAGTACACGTACTTTAATGTGTTCCTTAGACTGAATTTTGTGGTTTCGTTCCCTGTTAACCATAGATTGTGATATGAGATTATGATATTCATGCAGAGACGCACTTGGCATTGCAAGTGTTGTTGCTGCAATGCTTGGTCTTTCGATCCTCTTGTTACTGGGAGTGCTTGATTGGAATGACTGCTTAAGTGAGAAATCAGCATGGGACACTTTGGCATGGTTTGCAGTTCTGGTGGGCATGGCTGGCCAATTGACAAATCTTGGCATCGTGAGCTGGATGTCTACTTGCGTAGCCAAAGCACTGCAGTCATTGTCGTTGAGTTGGCCGGCTGCTTTTGGCGTGCTTCAAGCTGCGTACTTCTGTATCCATTACTTGTTTGCAAGTCAAACTGGCCATGTTGGAGCGCTGTACTCTGCATTTCTTGCCATGCATTTGGCATCCGGAGTTCCAGGCGTTCTAGCAGCACTGGCTCTAGCTTACAATACCAATCTATTTGGTGCTTTGACACATTACAGCAGTGGTCAAGCTGCTGTTTATTTCGGAGGTACAGCTACTCTTCTCTTTCACGAGTTTTGCGTCGTCTCACTCAGAATTCTACCTTTTCCCCTTTCTAAATTTTATGCACAGATGAGATAATTGCTTGTAGCTCTCATTCTGGAGTGGTGTTGCTTGTTCTTAGATATTTTGACTTGACTAGCGTTTCTGCACCTTGTGTAAACAGCCGGTTATGTGGATCTTCCGGATGTGTTCAAGTACGGGTTCATCATGGCCCTTGTTAACGCGGTGATCTGGGGAGTCGTCGGGGGATTTTGGTGGAAGTTCTTGGGGCTCTATTGATTTGATCAGACATTGGTGTAAGCAAGTTTTTGGTATCTGATCCATGCTCTGATGGAACCTGAGAAAGTTCAGCTGACAACTTAGGTTTGATCTCTTTCTTAGGCTTTGTCTAAACTCAAAAAGGAAATATTTATTTCTTCGAACAAACATGAAATGCATGGAGTTGATGAGCAAAAAAGAAGAGAAAAAAGAGCTCTTCTGGTTTCCTTTTTCTTTTTTTGTTTTGTCAATGTAAAGTACTATCATTGCAAGGTCTCACAATTTGCGGTTTTCGACCTAGAAGGAAATGGAATAGTGAATTAGGGTCCATTCTCTTTCGTTGCCAAATTTATCATAAAAAGGTGGGAGAAAAGAATATGTTCGTTCATTCATTAATCATTATTACGGAGATAGATGAAGGCATTGGAATAATACTTTAACATTATTGTTACCCAATTAATTCAAATGATTCATTTTTTGTACCTGAATGTATGCGAAAATAGAAATTATCGCTATTACTATTACCATTACCGATCATAGCTTATCAATTCAAAATAAAACAACTTGAAATCATTTTAACTATAATTATATAATCTAAATTCTAAATTACATAAAGCTCTACTGCATCTTATACTACTTCTAAAGTTAAATGGGATTTGTGACTTTTGGCTACTTCTAAATTCTATCGCATCTTATACTACTACAATCTACAATAAAGATATGCACGATGCATCGCAAACTAGTAATTCTAAATTACATAAAATTGAATTGTAAGAATATTATCTATTTAGATAAATGAAACTCTGTACTTAATATCGAACAATGTTTAAAACTCTTAAATCTTGTCTCACATCGACTTGGTGATGATTGTAGACTCATCTATATAAGTATAGATAATCCTCCCTCTTACAAGGCCTTTTAAGGGAGTGAGTGATCAATTTCTAATAAACAGTAATTAGAGATAATCTTCTTTATTACTCCCTTTCCAGATGATGACGGACCCAGAAAATATAACTCATGGGTCAGATACAAGATATAATTAATAACAATAATATTTAAAGAGTTTTTTAAATTAATTTAATTACTAATAAATATAATAAATAGTTATTTTTAAAAAATTTAAATTATGTAGTCATATCTTCTGTTATGAAATGATATATATAAACAAAATGTACTCAAAAATTCTTTCACTTGTAATAGTATTAATTGAATGTTTCCTCTCAATATGTATTAAGATATTTTTCAATCATACACCTCCCATCGTATTTTTGCAGCTTATTCAAAAAAAAAATCAGAAAATACATTTTAAGTCGATGTTATACGCTTCCTTAAAAGTTATATTTAAATATTATAAAAATGATAATCATTTTATAAATTTATCACTAATTTTAAAACTCAATAAATGAAATAAAAACAATAAAAGTATGGTTGATAACATATATATTCTGTAATGATTATGTTGACTTAATCTATAAAATAAGTAATTAAATTAATTAGCCATCAATATGACCGACTAATTTTATTTTAATAACTGGTCGTGATTCCCTTTCATCTAATTTAATTATTAAAATAATTGAAAATAAAAGAAGTGGAATCGTTCCTCTATTTCGGTTCTATTTTTACCGTCTCTCTCCTCCATCCCCAATCTATCCTTATTATTCAAGTTTCCGACTGATTCATCCTCGAGTTGGGATCCCCTGCTGTGTTGCGAGGGATGCCGTGCACATCCCCACTTTTGAATAATTTTACATGCTTTGTATTATTTTTTTCCATTCTACTAAGAGATGGTGTGGAACATCTACACCATCCATTGCTAGAATGAAAAAATAATAAATATGTAAAATTATTCAAAAGTGAGGATGTGTTACTGGGTGGAGGTCAGTCGTGTGGGGTCGGAGCTAAAAAAAATAAAGTTTCTCAGCAGATGGACCCCACCTACATCCGTGGTTGCTTCCAGGTCAAATGTATGGATAGAGATCGCTACATTTGATCTGTCATACATATTTTAAATATTTGATCTGTGAACAACCATATTTGACCTACATCCGTGGTTGCTTCCAGGTCAAATGTATGGATAGAGATCGCTACATTTGATCTGTCATACATATTTTAAATATTTGACCTACATCCGTGGTTGCTTCCAGGTCAAATATATGGATAGAGATGGCTACATTTGAGCTGTAATACATATTTTAAATATTTGATCAGTGAACAGCCATATTTGATCTGTGAACAGCCTAGTCTTCCAAAAATGGCATCAAATTCAGTTGATCAGCCGTTAGAATTTGAAAGAAGCATAAAAGCTATAGCAGATTCTTCAAATCTGGAAGCAGTCCCTTCCAAATTCAATATTGCTAATGACTACACTGCTCTACCATCTGATTCAATCCCTCTCCTCGATTTCTCCTCCCTTATCTCCGCCGATCCTCACCAACGCACCAAAGCCGTCCAAGATCTCGCGGAAGCATCTCGAGTTTGGGGCTTTTTCATCGTAAGAACATACGTACTACATTATCAATTCCTCTAATTATGTGATTAATAATAATTATAATTAAATTGCAGCTTGTGAATCATGGGATACCTGAGAGCTTGATGAAGGACGCGATTGCAGCTGTGAGAGACTTCTTCAATTTGCCAGAATCTGAGAAGAAGCAGTACGAATCGAAGTCAGTGTTAGATTCGATTCAATGTGGCAATTTGACACTTGCAAATACTTCAAACCAAAGCTTCACATTTTGGAGAGAGTATCTTAGGCTGCGTGTCCATCCCGACTTCCACTGCCCTCACCACCCTCAACATCTCAGGTTAAATCTTCATCTACTCCTCTCTCTATATGGAATATGGTATAATGAATTCAACAATAATATTATAGAGATGTTACCATTATATTGGTGGGTTTAGTACTATAAAAACACACACTAATACAAGAGAAAACACACTGCACATGCCACACAACACTACCTACAATATACACACAATGCCCTACATCGCTACATTGCCTACGCTATACACACATAATATATACACTTGCACATACAACTCAAAATATATAGAAAATATTGTTACATTACAAAAATAAAATGAATTAAAAATTTATTAAGTTAAAAATTAATGTAAATATCGATTATTTTTTAAATTTATCAAACAAAGAATTTGAAATTAAAATAATTTTATACTCCTTAACTTTACTAAATAATAAAGAATTAGAATTGACTTAAATTCAATTTCATAAAATTGCAATTACAATACCAATTGAATTTCATTATACTAAACACATCCTTATATATTGTGATGAATGGTAGGGAAATTGTGATGGATTACAGTAAAAAAATCCGAGAATTGTATATGAAGATAATGGAAGCCGCAGTTGAATATCTGGAATTGGATAAACATTATGTGGATCAACTTTTAAAGATGGATTCCATGGCACAAATGGTTGTCGGAAATTGTTATCCTGCATGTCCTCAACCTGATAAAGCCATTGGCCTCCCGCCGCATACCGATCCAGGTTTCTCCTCCTCCTCTTCTTCTTCTGGTTTCATTCTCTCCCTTTTATTAAACTAACCAACACAAAAATCAGGTTTGCTGACATTTCTGATAAATAATGGAGTTGAGGGTCTACAAATTGAGCATGATGGCAAATGGTTCAACGTTCAATCTCCTCCTAATTCCATTTTGGTTAATGTAGATGACCACTTTGAGGTAGAGTAATTCATTATCACTATTATTTCTATTAAAAATAAACAAAGAAGGGAATATCCAATGAATAATAACTCATAGAATGAAGTGCATATTTTGTTCAATTACATTTATAAAAATGGTACCATTTTAATTATTTTCAAGGAGAAAGAAGGGGGGAGGGAGGGGTTTACGATCTAATATGACTCTCTCTTTATATAAATATTAATTCATATTGATAATTTGTATGTAAATTGGACAGATATTAACGAATGGAAGGTTTAAGTCTCTAAAGCATAGAGCTGTGGTGAATAAGGAGAGAGAGAGAATTTCACTCGTGGTATTGAATACTCCGGCATGGGACGCCATTGTTGGGCCGGCTGCGCCACTGGTCGACAAGGATGGCTCAGCATTATACCATTCTATGGAGTATAAACAATACTTGGAGACAAGCATCGCTCAAAGCCGTCTCGGTGGCAAATCCTTTTTCGAGCAACAACTCATAATCCAAGACATCTAGTGAGCCCGTATAGGAGCCTCCTTTGTTCGCCAATAAGATTCAAAACTAGGTTTAACCTAGTGCTTTCCCTTGTTTTATTTGTTTAATTTACGTAATCGAGTGAATGTTCGGGTTTTCTTTGTCGGTTCTTTCCTGGATCGTAATAAGATAGAATAGGTTTTAGATAAAGATAATGTCTACTAAAAGAAAATAAAAATCTGAAAAACCTAGTTTCATGTTCTCTCTCAAACTCGTTATCACCCATTTCCTCATTTTCAAACACGAGTGACACCCTTGTTGGCATTCTCGTGAATTCCTCTAAAAATTCATATATCGACGGATGTTTTCATTCGGTCGTCATTGTATCTCTGCAATCTCTCATATTTTCGGTCTTTCTCTAGAGCGATTCGGCACCAATTGGTATTCAATCATATGAGAGAAGCAAATAACAACCCATATACAAACTCAAGTTTCTAAATTTCATTTATCAAATTATTCTCTATCTATCATTCAAACTAACAAATAAAGCCTATATATAGGCAACAAAAAATTCTATTACTAATTGGAAACGAAAAGTTAAATTCAATTAATGAGATAAAATTATACCGAAATTCAACGTTTAATTTTAATTGAAAACAACTACAAATAAATTTGGAAACGAAAAGTTAAATTCAATTCCTAAATGAAATAAAATTATATCGAAATTCAACTTTTAATTTTAATTGAAAACAACTGCAAATAAATTTGATCCCTAAAGGGAATAGAGTCTGACACACATAATAATTGAAACAAATCTACAATTATAAAAAAAATTAAAAATAAAGTCCTTAATACAAGTTTTCATCTTCATCTTCATCACAAGAGGTCATACTTGTATTGGAATAGCTTGTTTAAAAGCTATATACAAAACCTCAATTAATTCTTACTAAATTTATCTTGTAATACAACTAAGGGTGTTAAAACTGGTAGCGGGGAGTAATTCTCATCCCGATCCGACAGCATACATCTTTTTATTATTCTATTCTACTGATATTTCATTTTTCTGTTTTATTTCTTTTATTTTCTGTTTTTCCAACTCAGATAGCATACATAGTGTATTTCATTTTTTATTTTTCCATTCTTTTTTCATGGATTTAAAATGAGTCATGAGTACATTATACTCCATCTGTCGCTTAAAAATAATATCATATTTGTCATTTTGGATTGTCCCTTAAAAATAGACCAACTCTATTTAAGAAATTTTTTTTCTCTAACACCAATAATACTCCGTCACCTTTTCTTTATACATCTCTCTTACTTTATCAATTGTGCGTTAAAATCCGTGTCTTTACAAATATTGTCTATTTTCTAGGGATGGAGGGAGTTAGGCTTACACACGGTTCAGGAACCGCCGGTTCCGGTTCATGAACCGGCGGTACACGGTTCACATTTCCCATGAACCGGAAACTGGCCTGCCAAGGGTCCTGGCGGTTCCGGTTCCGGTTCGGCGGTTCGTCCAATTTTTTTTTTTTTACATTTTTTATTTGTTTATGTATGAAATGTGCGTAAATAAAATTAAAAAAATCAAGATGACAGTTGCAATTTTATTGAGGTTACACATTACAACAATTACAAATCACAAAATTCTTGAGGTCTTGAAGTCTTAAACAAAAATTTAAATACAAACGAGACTACTAGTCAACAAGGAAGCGAATTACAAATTACAAAACAGACTTAGAAGTTCTTATAAAAAAAACTTATAAGTATATATACTCTTAATCGGCGAAGGAGATCTTTCTACATAACTAAATTGAGGACACATTTAGCAATTCAACTTTAAATGTTGAGTTTAGTCTAACAATCAACAATTATAGTAGAATTGTCAAAAGTTCCCGGATTTAGCCTTATAGAGAAATCTACTTCATCGACTAGAGTATATACAAATACAATTATTTAATTGTATTTGCATATTTTTAAAGTAGGAACCAATGGAAAAAAAAGAAATAAAGGAAAAAGGACTTGAGCTTAACTTAAATTTAAAATTTAAGTTGAGGTGTCTACGTATCCACAATGCTCATTTGCATTAGGGAATCAAAGCTCACATAGTTCTCTTACCTTACTTACCTATTTGGCTTGGCCGGCGGCGGTTGACGGTTGGCCTACAATTCATCCCCGGTGAATTCATCTTGTGATCCCTCCTGACGATCATCCCAATCATTTTCTTGTTCTCTAACGTCTACATCACGGCTTCCATATTTTTCGCGGAGAGCTTACTTCTTGATTCATCCAACACACGCGAGCTAACACTAAAAGCGACTCGACGGCGACAGTGGAAGCCGGAACAGAAAAGATCTGCTTGGCCATTGAAGCAAGTATGAGAAAATCTTTCTCGTGGGTTCCCCACCAATCGAGGACGTCGATTTGGGCGGGAGGAGTAGGACCTTCATCACCAAAGGAAAAGAGCGAATCGAAATATAAATCTAATTCACTTACCATACCTGAGGACCTTCCGCCGGTGCTGTAGCTGTATAGGTCGGCTAATTGGGATTGCGCGTCGGGGTCATCATAATCAGCTTGAAATGCGAAGCCGTAGTTATGTTGTGGAGGAGGGGGAGGGGTCTTCTGACTTGGTGGGTATTGTTATACTTGGTTTCATATTCGGTATAGAGAGCACGCAAATTAAACTCAAATGTTTGTTGGATAATTGACCGGTCCGGGTGGTTTATTTGAAATGTTTCGGAGAGGTATACTCCAAATTCGTCACTGGTATCCGATTGGATTGCTTGAAGTGGACCAAGATCAATATAACTCAAATTGTTATAATAAAAATCTAAAATCTTGGAGGTACCGACTAATTTCCATTTTGAATCTCACTGAAATACTTAATCCATTTTTCAATCATATAATATAAAACACACATCAATTCAGGTGAAGATGAAGAATTTTTCATTGCAGTTTTAAAGCCAAGTGATATATACATGAATGCTCTAAAACACGAACAACAGTGCAATAATAAACACCCGATAATTCAACAGTTGCATTTTTTAAATATTCGAACAATTTAAATAAAGTCACGCTATGTTCCCAACAACTATGCGAAAGATATAAATCATGAACGGGATAGGTTCTATAAAAATCACATAAAGAATCTTTATGCGTCAAAGTAGAATTCAGACAATCATATGTTGAATTCCATCTATGAGACACATCCATAGTAAAATTCGTATATCTTACATTCTTTTGATGGCAATATTTCTTCCAAGTTTTGCCAATAGCTGGTTTTGATGGATTAATCTAATTGCAGTACTAATAGGACTAACATGCTTTTGCCATAATTCAAGCGCATCTTGTACACATAAATTTAAAATATGGCATATGCATCTTTGATGAAAATACTTACCTCCAATAACCGAAGCACAAGCCGCAATCAAATCACTAATACTTGCGGTGTTGGCAGTTGCATTATCAAAACCAATAGAAAATATCTTATTGTATAATTGAAACTCATTCAAAACTTGAATAATTAAAGAAGCATTTTCAGGTGCAGTGTGTGATGTCTCAAATTCTCTAAAACCAATTAAACACTTGTTCAAAGTCCAACTATTGTCCACAAAGTGAACCGTAATGCCCATGTATGAATGCCGGTTAAAACAATCAGTCCATACATCTGAGCAAATGTTCACTTGTGGCCCAAGTTAACTAAGTAACGTGATAATTCAACATTTTTCTCTAAACATTGTCTAATGGTAGATCGTTGAACGGTCATTCGACCTATTCTTTTAAACCACTTTGCATAGTAACCTCAAATTTTTTGTCATCATAAACATTAAAAGGAAAATGCTTCATTGCAGCCCATCTAGTCATAACGTTAGAAAAAAAATTGATCATATTTAAAAAGAGGTGTACCTGACAAACCTGAGCCACCGGGTTGGAAGTTTAGTTGGGTTTGGGTAGAGGTAGTGCCACATTCTACCGGATGCTTTGTCACCAAATGACGACGGAGGGTACCATATCCCCCACCACTCGCAAATTTATAGACTTTATCACAATAGTTACAATACGCATGAAACGCTGATGTCTCTTCTTGAGAGTGCTGATCATGACGACTTGGAATCACCACATGGACCATCTTGTAGTGTTTAACAAAAATATCAGATTTCAAAGCTTTTGTAGTGTTAGTGGGTGGAGGGGGGGAGACATCTCCTCATTTCCGCCGGTGCTAGACGGAATACGAGAATGAGATCTATCATCATTGTTGTCCGAGTCCGACGATATAGACACGTCGTACTCGTCATTTTGTTGGGAACCACCGCCCCCGCCCCCACCTTGATGCATTTTATCGAGTAGCATGGTCATCCTATGATCTTCTTCTATCTATAAATATAATATAAGTTGATATTTAATTAGGAACACAAAAAAATTAAAAAACTCAATCTTATGAAATTATGAATTGTAAAAATAATTTTATTTTTTGAAACTTACTTGCAGGCGTTCAGCCGCCACTCGGGAAACCTCTTCCATAACTTCTCGACAACTAGGTCGCCTTAATTTTGAAGGACGACTACTTTGATCTTGGGCATTTCCTTTGCCCCGATCACCACGTCCTGGTTCACCACGAGAAGAAGACATAGTGATAAATGAAAGTAGCATGGATGTAATATGTATGGAGTATGGAATAAATGGTAAATTACGAACACAACAACAAATATAGTAGTAAGTAGTAACTAGTAAACAACTTGAGCAATTAGAGAGAATGAGGACAGAATAGAGAAAAGGAGATTGAGAATGAAATCCTTGTTAACACAGAAATGGGGTGAGTAAAAATGAGGGGGAAGTGGGGTATTTATAGGTGTAAAATTGGAAGAAATAAAAAAAATTCAAATTTCAAATTCAGCCGGTTTACCGCCTGAACCGGCGGTTCGGACCAAAACCGGCGGTTCAGTCCACGGTTTATGTCGGAAACCGCCGGTTTCTGACTGAAAACCGGCGGTTTCTGATCGGTTTTCAGGCCTATACACTGCACCCTACGCTCTGCCACCTGAAAAAGCACCGGAACCGGCGGTTTCTGACGAAAACTGGCAGTTTTCGTTAGAAACCGCCTGTTTTTTTGCAACCCTCGCCTGCAACCCTACGCCCCTAGCCGGAATCTACCTGTTGGGACCGTTGACATTTTCATTTTAGAAAAAGTGTCCTCTCATAATAATATAAAATATTATATAATATATATTCTCTTTCCACTAATACATAAAATAAAACCTCTTAAAATCGTGTGTCATCCACGGTTTTGATATCTTTATGGGACGGATGGGAAGGAGTACTAAGAGCATGAATAACGCGGAGGGCCAGGCCGCAAATCGCGAGTCCCAGCCCGTCCCGCGCATTGGAGGAGGAGGCGGCACGGCCTGGGCCAATCCCGTGGCCCGGCCTGGGACGGCGTTATTCGGGGGACGGGCAACATCCGCGAGTCCCGGCCCAACGTTTCACGCTTCTCGGGCCGGGCCGTACGTCCAATTTTTTTTTATTATTTTGTGTCTATAAATACGAGCATTCCATTTGTGCATCAATCTTACGTGCATTCCATTTCAATCTCTACTATACCCTTTATTTCAGCGTCAATGGATTGGTTTAACAGCGATGAACGTGAGATGGAGGAGTTCGTTAACTCGAACAATTGGTACATACCGGGGTCGCAACCATCGCAGCCACAGCCTAGTCCGGGAGTCGGTAGCAACGTCGACGTAACATCGCCGATCAACACCGAGAAGTTCGAGCTCAGTGAGATGGAGCCCGCTCAAGAGCAGGGCAAGGAGAAGGTCGGCGAGCAGGATGGGCCGAAGAAGTACGATCCGCAAGAGACAATGTGGCTTGCGAGGAACTACATCGACGTCGCCAAGGATCCTATCATCGGTAACCAGCAGACCGGCAAGGCTTTCTGGGAGCGGATTGCTCAGAAGTATAACGCTGGTCGTCCTAAAGGGTCGATCGAGCGTAACTACGTGAAGCTGCGCAAGCATTGGGGTCGGGTCCAGGCGGATATGAGCAAGTGGAACGGAAAGTGGGCCAACGTAGTCTGGATGTGGCCGAGCGGGCACAGCGAGGCGGACCTCGTCGAGAAGGCGAAGGATGCGTTCTTCACTGACGAGAAGAAGGCCTTCAAGTACTTCGAGGTTTGGAAGCTCGTCGGGAAGAGCCCAAAGTACACCAGCGGTGCCGAGCCGGCAGCAACTGGGGCGGCGAAGAGAACCAAAGTTTCCGCCTCCGGAAACTACTCTTCGAGCGAAGGAGGTCCGACGATCGACCTCAACGTGACGGATGACGACGTCTTCGGCTCCTCTCCTAGCATTCAGAGCCGCCCGACGGGAACAAAGGTGGCCAAGAGGAAAGCAAAGGGGAAGGCAACTGCGAGCAACTCCGCTATGGTGCCACCGCCGACCAATCCGTCTCTGGATAAGATGTCTGACACTTTGTCGGAGATGAGTATTACATGGCGGATGAGCCAGCTGACGGAGTTGACATCGAGAGATACATCGAAGATGTCGGACGACGAGCTCGAGTTGCACCGTGACATGATCACCTACCTTAGCGCCCAAATGAAGAAGTAGTAGTCGTGGCCCGGGTTTCTAGTATTTTAAATTTGCTTCGTCTAGTAATGTAATGTTAATTTCTAATGAACAATGCATTTTTCCGGTTTCAATTGTTCAACGAATTGCGTTTACGAATTAAATATGTTGAAGTTGTGAATAGTGTCATTTATTAGTTGCGGCCCGAGTTACGGCCTGCAGGGTTAGAGCAGTTGGGGCCTGGGCCGCAAGTGTAGAGGAATGATGACGTGAAGGGGACTTGGGGCCGGAAATGGGGACGGGGTTATTCATGCCCTAATAATGTGAGACTTTTCTCGACTGACAAACGCAAAAATAAATTAAAAGCCACCTAACTTGGTAAATTTATGTCGTTAACTCTCTAGTTTCCACCACACTAAATTTGGTTCCAAATTAATCATGAACAGAAGTAGTAGTAGCAACAATAATATGAGACTTTTCTTGATTGACAAACGCTAAACTAAATTCAATGCCAATGCCACACGCATGTGGGCCCGGTCCCATTTTTACTCTCTGCTTTTAGGCAAAAGCAAAACACTCACATCCGTGCTCTTCTGCAAGGACAAGCTCAAAGGTCCCACCATTCTATTATTCAATTTAAATAAAAACATTTCCACAAAATTAAAATGCATTAAAAATACCCGGAATAATATTACAAATTACAAAAAAATTAAAAATTACATAATTAAAATACTAAAAATTAAAATTTACATAATTAAAATACTAAAAATTAAAAATTACATAATTAAAATCCTAAAAATTAAAAATTACATAATTAAACACTTAAAAAATAAAAATTACCCCCGTGGATGACTATTCATCCGGCTCTACCCCCAATGTTCTTTGGAGACCCCGTATCATCGCCACATGCGATCGAAGTTGCTCGGGACTCATATTTGACCTATCGGCCAAATTGAGTTGGGCCAAAATCCCCACAACGAGTTGGTGGGGGGTTAAGGTGGCACATAGGGAGCGGGGGCGGATGGAGTCGCGGCGTGATGGCGGTTGGCTGCCGCATTCTTCCTTCCTTGCGGCCGGCGTTGGGCACCGCTCGGGCCGGCATCGGGGCTACCCAAGTTAGCTCCGGCAAGTTGACTAGCCACATTTTCAGAGCCGGCGTCGGATAGGGATACCGACCTCGACCGTTTGGAGGAGGAGTTAGAGGAGGATGTTACGCCTCCCCTATACTTCGGATGCGACCGCGCTTCCTGCCAAATGTTGAGGTACTTGAACGGCTTGTAGTTCATGGGTTGGTAGGTCGCCAAGGTGGAACTGATGATGTCAAGCTCGCTCCGGCCGCTCCCCGCCGACCGCTCTTCCTGGAGGTAATACCCCTTGAACTTTTGAATTTCTTCGTTGGCTCTGTATATGGCGCTCGATTGTTCCGACCGGCCGGTTTTGATTGTACCGGCACCAGATGCGCCACCAATAATGGTCACCGGATTGGTTCGTGCCAACCTCCGGATCTTCGGAGATTGACAAGAACGCTTTGAATAATTGCTCCATCTCCCCCGGAGTGTACATGGTGCGGACACCGCGAGTAGGAATATGAGGAGTTTGAGAGGGTCGCTCCCTCCCGCTCTAGGCACAGATGGCTCGGGTGTCCACCCGTATTTCCCTTCGAGGGCATCTTGGTCGTCGACCGGGTAAGGCCGATAGCCACCCGGAACAATTAACTCTTGGTCTCCACCACACACTAAATTTCGTTCCAAAATCTCTCTCGGTTTTATAGTACAGGACTTCATTTTCACTTTATCTCCTTCCAAATTTACAAAGAAATGGCGTATGTTGTTGTTGCTTCACTTTCACACACCATAATTCTCGTCCTCAGTTATCATCAACATTCCATTTCCCCTCAACTCAAAGATGCAATTACATCCCTTCATACACACCGTTTTCTTGCAAAACTTTTTCGATGACATTCAGCACGAAACCAATCGATGGGAAGAAATAATCAGTGAGGCCACATATATGGCTGAAAGGATTATCGAGCTTTTATTGGCGGATTCCTTGCTGGAATCGACTGTTGGATCGTCAAGATCTAAGCCTGAACAGGGGAAATATCAACTCCCTTACGGTTTTGATGAGCTGAATAGAGTCACAGAGGAAATCCAGTCGATCATTGGAGAAGTCAAGGGCATTAAGAACATGGATGGTCCCGGCGACGAGTTAATCGAAGTAATTTCTATACTTCGTGAAGAGCCATCGAAGATAAGATTTATCGCATTATATGAAAAGGAAGGTTTGGGGAATACATTCCTAGCCAGAAAGGCTTACACTGATCCATCAGTTGTGGAGCATTTTGACATCCGTGCTTGGGCCACAGTATCTGGCAAATATCATCTGCCGAAAGTGATTTGAGACCTTCTGCGTTCCATGAATGTCGAGAGTTCTTCAAATAGCGAGAATGAACTGATTCAGACTTTATTTGGAAAACTGAAGGGGATTAGGTATCTTATTGTGCTTGGTGATGTTAAGGATTTCAATTTTATTGATTTTCATAAGCTAAGATATCAGATGTTTCCCAACGAAAACAATGGAAGTCGAATAATCGTAACCACGACATCTTTTATGTTTCTTAAATTCTCAGACTGTTTTGTTTGGGTGGGTTTTATGTATGAGTATGAGGATTGTGCTTGGAATCTGGGCTAAATTCCACGAATGTACGTAATGGGAGATAATATCAGCCATTTGTACCCGAAAAAAAAAACATTCCCAGTGATGGGAAAGACGCGTCAGCCTCTTGTGTGTTTGGTTAAAACACGCGATAGTCTCTTGCGTGTATACAAAACACGCGTTACTCTCATGCGTGTTTTAATTAGACACGCATCAAGCTCATGCGTGTTTGAATGAATGAAAAATCAATGTTTCTCCTCTCTTCCTTCACTCCTAGCAGCTCCCTCTGCACGCCCAGCGACGAGACGGCGAATTCGTCATCTAGCCGATGAAAATCGAAGTGAATCCGACATCTAGCTGCTCCCATTCCTCTTTTAAGTGTTGTTAGGTAACTTTTTACCCTTAATTTCGATTTTAGTTGGTTATAGATTTAGGGTTCATGGGGTGGTATTTTAAAATAACTATTACATAAATCACACTGCCGGGTAGACTTCCAGAAATAGGGATGAACACTGGTGCATCATCATCAACACTCCAAGTAAGTATTGTATTTTTATAGTTGTTGTTTCATTTAAAGTATTTATGTTATTAACTATTCACGTTTTATTTGTTACAGGCTGAGACATTGGCCCATGTATTTCAATTGTCGAGCGGTTTTGACCCAGCAAACATCGTAGGATTGTTGCATGAGATTAACAATCTTGTTATTAGCTGCCTTAACGATTGCGGTGAGAGTGAACGCACGGTCATACCTTCCACACAGCGCACTGATGTGGATATGTCCCGGGGTTTTATCCGAAGAGCTCACGGTATTGGTCAAAGAGGTGTCCGAACAGGCGGGCATGGTTATTCACGTCATTTCAGAATGTCCCAAGACATGCCAGGGTCATCACAAGCCGCAAATGAAGAAAATATTAATTCAAATGACAACATAGATTTGGATACATTCATCGAAAATTTTGATGCTGAGCCTGAAATGCAAAATCCACCAGCATCAGATCGCTCTAGTTGGTTTCTTACCTGGTCAGACGCGCCACAGTCTAGTTGGGTGACTCCCTTTGATAGAGTTGGGCTACCATTGAAGCCTACTACACAGGATTCATTCTTCTCAGATGTCCATATCATGCACTCTCCAACAAATGAGGAATTGGATGATGATGCTGCTGATGATGATGATGATGCCGATGCTGATGATGCTCTTGAGAGGTCTGCACAATTGAGCGTCCCAGAAGTAGTGCCTACATAGAGCGCCCCACGAGGAGAGAACATATAGACCCTCCTAGGAGTAGTGTACAACTTGATCGCCCTAGTAGTAGTGCACACACGTCCCGACCCGACAAGTAACGCTCCAGGCCAAGTTTGTATCAGACAATTATGGGCATGTTCCCACGTAGAAGGTCTAGCCGTGACAACAGAGGAAAAGGCCCAAGTAAATATACACCATCGTTCTTTAAGTAGTTCATTTGGATCATGAGATGTACTGTCTACTTATTACAGGTGGATTGATCAATAAATAAGGTAAACTCTATCGAAATTTTTCGTAACAAGATGATTTTTACGTAACAATATTACTTAAGAATGTCATTTCAGACTTAAACATGGTTAGAAAATCTAAAATACTGTTCGTAAACATAATAAAATTCAAGCCTCAAACACGATTCTCAAATATAATATGAATACACAACACGTCCTAAAGTGCACTTTCTTCTATTGTGGCCGGTCTCTCCACAAAGGCGGCATCAAGGAGGAGCTCTTGGCGCATCTTCTTCGCGCTCATCCATTTGGTTGTGTATCCTGCCTCTGTTGTACCGCCCACGTGAACGAGGAAGTAGCCGTGCTGGTGAACATTCCAACGTCCATTCAGGTTCATACCAATAATCTTGGTGTCTCAATGGACGGAACGCAGCTGCATAAAATTGCAACCGTAAGACATGATAATAATGTAAGAATAAGAAGTATCTAAATAACATACATGCGTACTGGTGAATCCAAACATCTGTATGGTATCGGGAATCAACATGACTAAAGATGTCATCACTGCGTTCTCTCAGCACCGCAACAGCGTGAGAGCAAGGCATTCTCCAGGTCTGCCACTTTCCACATGAGCATCTCTTTTCACGATAATCTACAACATGTATATTATGGCCTCTTCCCGGACCTCTGTGATAGGTTAGCACCTCATAAGTTCCACGTGCTATGCTTGTAGTCCTAACATGATGACGTCTCCCTCGACGGTCATTCTTCTGAAATAACTCCCAAGCCCACGGTGTCAAAGGGCGTCTGACATTGTTTGGCTAGAGTCGTTCGGTTAACAAACCAGTTGATGGTCCGCCAGAATGTAATATCAATGATAGCTCTAATTGGGAGTTCCCCCGTAGATAACAACACATTGTTATAACACTCGGCCATGTTAGTAGATGTCTCACCCCATCGACGAAATTCATCGTGTGCCATAGTCCACTGCGATCTATCTATGGTGGTTTCGAGGTACCTCAGAGCTTCTGGACTCACATTTTCTAATTCACGCCTTGCAGTCCAATATCTCCGCTCCTCAATTACTTCACCGATTATCCATACCCATTTCTTCACTCCGTGGCCTTTGTGTCTTTGTAACACATTCGATCTAACATGAACTAAACAGTATCGACGATAACCAACTGGTACCTCTTTCCACACATCAGACTGCATGGCATTTATAATGCCTTGATGTCTGTCTGATATTATGCACACTTCATGTTCATGCTTTATAATATGCACTCTGACAAGATTCGGAAACCAACTCCAACTCTCATTTGTTTCTTCATCAACAATAGCAAAAGCAACATGCAAATAGTTATTATTTGCATCGTAACCTACTGCAGCAAGTAGTTTACCTTTCAGTCTTCCACGCAGGTGAGTCCCATCAACTGATAAGACCGGCTTTGCTAGTTGGAACGCCTCTATTGCTGGCCCAAATGCCCAAAATACGTAGCGGAACACCTTTAAATTACCTTGACTCAATGTAAGGTCATGCAACCACTCAACGATTGTCCCAGGATTTTGACTTTGCAACTCAGTCAGGTAGCTGGGGAGTTGTCTGAATGATCTCCACCCCACATAATACACTCAATATCTTTGCTGAGCATACCATGCTTTCTTGTAGTCGATTTTCACGTGAAATTTATCTTTGATATATTACCTACGCAGAAGGCTTGAATTCAGCATCGTTTTCAATTTGACTTCGAATACAGAGAGCAATCATGGATGATATGTAAGATTAACAGTTCACTTGGATAGTGATCTCCCATACAACAATGACGATCAACCCATGAGTTGATAGACTAGCTACCATCGTGTTTCTTAAACGTTGCTTTAACCTCCCAATTACATGGGTATCGTTGCCCAAGGTCCTTGCCTTTTTCTTTTCGGACCAAATGGGTCCCTACAAACTGCATGACATCTTCTTGATTTACTATCCATAACCTCATACATCCGACCTGTTCCCACATGCCATAATGTTACAACAGTTTTCACAATGCAATTTGCTATCAAATTTCGTTCCCACATTATATGTCTCGGATTATCCTCATTCCAATACCACATATCTTCTTCACCCACTCCATGGTCTTCTGAAAAGTAACCTCGGCTGCCTTCAATGGTAATGATAAAAAAATGGTAACTTCAGGCACATAGTCGGGAACGGTTGCTCCCCACGAACAGATGGTTGTACATAATTCTCAACCATCATAGCAAGTGTCTCATCGTCTGTAGAATCTTCACATGATTCTGCACTATAATCAAGATCACTTGGTTGAGAACCATCGGAACCATCACAATCAGAACCATCTGAACCATCACAGTTATCAGAACCATCTGAACCATCACAATTATCAGAACCATCTGAACCATCATAACCACCACATGTCACATTTGGTACATCTAGTTGTTCATCAACCTCCCTCCCAAATGTGTTGAATTCAAAGCTATGATATTCATCATCCCTCTTAGATGTCTCGACATCAAAACTATGATAATCATCTCTCCTAGACGTTCCAACATCATGATGAGTGATAGGTGGTTCAAATTGCAACGCAGTAGTAACCGGAGTATATTCAATAAAACGTTCAATTTGACGTGGATTTTCAGCAAACATATACTCCAACAAATTATCAACCACTGGTGTAGCTATATAATTCACCACTCCACTAAAAACCACAGGATGCCTCCATGTTAAATCAATCGTATGTGCATCCAAATCAATTCCAATTTTTTCACATATCATTGAAACTAGCTGATAATAAGATATCTTTTCATTCAATATGATAAATGATTTTGCACGAGGGGATCATAAGCAACACCCAAACCTGGGAACTGAATAATTTTCTCATCCCAATATAAACTCACAAACACCATCAAACCTGCAAAATAAGTACGACAAAACATCATATACTCTAAA
This sequence comes from Salvia splendens, assembly GCF_004379255.2. NCBI lineage: Eukaryota > Viridiplantae > Streptophyta > Magnoliopsida > Lamiales > Lamiaceae > Salvia > Salvia splendens. Next base: position 36,567,485 of record NC_056036.1, on the reverse strand, counting down.
TTCAACATACTTAAATAAATATTGCACAAAATTAAATACGAAAATTCAATACCAAGTTCAATGCTTCGATTATATATTTAGTTTACAATGCATACATATAACTACATCAATGGCCTAAATTCAATGTTTTTCTTGTCACACAATGTCAAACCATGAACCCTAAATCTATACCTAACTAACATATAGCAATGATAATTGAAATTAATGGTCAAAAATTACCTAACACCACTTAAAATAGGAATTAGAGCATCAAAATATCGGATTCACTTCGATTTCCGCCGGCTAGAGACGTTGGGCGTCGCTGAGAGTGAGAGAGTGAGCGAGGTGGAAGTGAAGTTTCTGCTGCCTGGACTGGAACATGTATCCAAGGCAAACACGCAAGAGCGTCACACGTGTTTAATCAAAGACGCGAGAGCGTCATGCGTGTTTATCAAAGACGCGAGAGGCTCACGCGTCTTTCCCATCACTGGAAATGTTTTTTTTCCGGGTACAAATGACGGATATCATCTCCCATGACGTACATTCGCAGAATTTACCCTTGGAATCTGCTTCGTAAAAACATATTCAAAGGGGATCCTTGTCCTAGTCACTTGGTATCTGCAGAAAAGATGATTGCCAGAAGCTGCGAATGGGTTCGACATTGTATTCAGGTGATTTCTGGATTACTCGCTGCTGCCGGCCAGACTGAAGCTGCGTGGGAAGATATTTCAGATAAAATCAAGTTTGCTGCTTCTTCTGACTATGATAACAAAGAATCTCGTATACAATCCCTTGGTTACACATACTTGCCTCACCATTTTAGGCCGTGTTTCTTGTATCTGCTTATGTTTAACAAGTATGGTGTTGGTGTACATGTCTCCAAACTCATCAAACTGTGGGTGGCCGAGGGGTTTATTAATGAAAGTGAATGTAAAAGTTTTGAAGAGACAGGAGAAGATTATGTGGAGGAACTTGTCTGGAGAAATCTAGTTTCGGTAAGAGAAAGGAAGTCCAATGGCAGAATCAAGAGTGTTATAATTGTTGAGTTTATTAAACTCAATTACTTCACAATTAAGGAAGAATTATCTAGAATTGCCTAGCATCATCACTAACCGACTTAAGCTATATATTAGCATTATTATATTATTAGAATAGGCTAGAGTTTAGTTAACTAGAATTCTCTAGCATTGTAATGTCGGCAAACTAACCGACCTATACTACTTATAAATAGGCACTAGGCCTTTGTAGCTAAATATGTACACAATCAAGAAAGAAAAGAAGAGAATTGAGTGAGTTAGAGAGAAAGAGCCGTAACTCGCATCTCATAGTTAGAAAGAGAGAAAAGATTTGTGTAGTGCTGAAGCACTTTTGTTTTTGCATTTTGTAATCCTTTTGTAAGAAGCCTATCAATACTATTCTCTGTATTTCATCTTTATTGAGTACTCCTATATTTTGTGTGTCAAATATCCAACAAATATGGTATCTAGAGCCACTCGATCCTACCTATGGCGGCAACGTTGAATATGGTTCAACCCCAGATTCCCAAATTAGAGAAACACAATTATGGGAATTGGAGTATTCAGATGCGAGTCTTGTTGCAATCACAAGAGTTGTGGGATATTGTTCAAGACGGCTACACCGAACCTGTCTCCCAAGAAGCCGAAGATGCCCTGACAAACAACCAGAAGAACGCCCTCAAAGATGCAAGGAAACGAGACAAGAAGGCATTGTTCAATATCTATCAAGGTATTGATGAAACCACGTTCGAGAAAGTAAGTGCAGCCACCACGTCAAAACAAGCCTGGGAGATTTTGAAGAATTCTTTCACTGGTATTGATAAGGCGATACGAGTTCGACTGCAGATCCTACGTGGCGAGTTCGAAAGTTTGACCATGTCTGAAACAGAGAGCATTTCAGACTATTTCGCAAGAACATTAGTTATTGTGAATCAAATGAAACGTCAAGGAGAGATAATTGAAGATGTTCGTGTCATTGAGAAAATTCTTCGTTCCTTGACGTCAAAATTTGAGCACGTCGTTGCGGCTATCGAAGAATCAAAAGATCTCAGCACTATGTCCATCGACCAGTTGCATAGCAGCTTGGAAGTCCACAAGCAACGAATGAAGAAAAAGACCGCTCCGTCACTTGAGCATATGCTACAAGCAAAGATGTCGATACAAGAAGACAAAAAGTTTGAGCCTGGGACATCACTTGGTGGATACAACCGAGGTCGAGGTCGAGGCCGAGGCTATCGTGGCCGAGGAAGACGCAGCCAGAATTACCATGAAGGAGGACGCAGTCAGAATTACCAAAATCAAGGAGGACGAGGCCAGAATTATCAAAACGATGGAGGACGTCAAAATTCCACCTATCGAGGCAGGGGTCGAAATTCTTATGGACAACGAGGACGAGGAAGGGGACAATACAGAGGCGGTTATTCTCAAACCTATAATCAACCAGGGTTTGATAAAGCAAATGTTGAGTGCTATACTTGTCACGAATTCGGGCATTACAGCTATGGATGTCCAACAGCCGGAAATACCAGGTCCAACCAACAAGTCCATTATGCCGATGGAGGAGACAATAATGAGCAGGTAATTTCAACCTCTCTTTTTTCTCATAAAGGACTTGAGGGTGATCAGTGCAGCACGTGGTACTTGGATACTGAAGCTAGTAACCACATGTGTGGGAACAAGGAACTCTTCGTGGAGCTAAAGGAGATATCTTATGTGGAAGTTACTTTTGGAGATTCCTCCAAAGTAGCGGTGCAAGGAAAAGGTAATATCTTGATTAAGTTGAAGAATGGAAGTCATGGTTTTATATATGACGTCTATTATGTGCCTGCCATGAAGAGCAATATTTTGAGTCTTGGTCAATTGCTGGAGAAAGGATTTGATGTTAATATCAAGAATTCTTATCCGTCTATCAATGATGCTCGAGGTAGTTTGGTTGTCTGTGTGAAGATGTCCAAAAATAGATTATTTGCATTGAACATGAAACATGATATGTTGAAGTGCATGAATGCTATTGTTAAAGATGAATCGTGGTTATGGCATTTGCGTCTTGGACATCTGAATTTTGGTGGTTTGAAGCTTCTGTCCTCAAAGAATATGGTGAAAGGCTTGCCACATATCGATCATCCTGAAGAAGTTTGTGAAGGATGCATACTGGGAAAACATCACAGGCCAAGTTTCTCAAAAGAAATGAGATGGAGAGCATCACGCCCGTTGGAGATCGTTCATACAGACGTTTGTGGTCCCCTAAAGCCTATTTCTACTGGAGGTAATCAGTATTTTCTAACTTTCATTGATGATTATTCCAGAAAGACTTGGGTGTATTTCTTGAAAAGGAAATCTGAGGTGTTTGATATTTTCAAAGAATTCAAAATTCTTGTTGAAAGGCAGAGTGGGAACTATATTAAAGTTCTCAGATCCGACCAAGGAGGCGAGTTCACATCCGATGTGTTCGAAAAGTTTTGCAAAGATCATGGAATCGTTCACCAACTTACACCTGCATATACTCCTCAACTAAATGGTGTTACTGAAAGGAAGAACCGAACAATTCTTGATATGGCGAGGAGTATGATCAAAGGGAAGGACTTACCTCGAGAATTCTAGGTTGAAGCTGTCGCAACAGCAGTATATCTCCTGAACCGGTGTCCCACCAAAAGTGTTCGCAACATGATGCCCGAAGAAGCATGGAGCTCGTTCAAGCCCAGTGTTGCGCACCTGAGAGTTTTTGGCTGCATTGCCTATGCCAAAATCCCCGAAGCTCGAAGAATCAAGCTTGATGATAAAGGCGAAAAGTGTATCTTCGTGGGATATGGAGATCGAGTAATGGGTTACAAATTGTATAACCCACTCACAAAGAAGATGATCATAAGCCGCGATGTGGTGTTTGAAGAAGCTCAAACATGGAGCTGGGAGGATAAAAAAGTTGCAAGCTCGTCAGAAATTGTACCTGATCAGCAAGAAGATGCACGTGAAGTTGAAGAACCTGATTCACCAACATCATCTCAAGGTCCAGTCGGAAGGCCAAGAAGGATGCGCAATCTGAACGATATATATGAAGTTACCGAAGAAGTTGATGAAGCTGTGGAGGAAAATGTGAATCTTATTTGTTTTTATATGGATGCTGATCATATTGCTTATACATATGCTGCACAAGAAATGAAATGGAAGATTGCAATGGATGAAGAAATCAATGCGATTGAGAAAAATGATACTTGGTCGTTGACAACACTGCCAGAAGGCCGAAAAGCAATTGGTGTGAAATGGGTGTTCAAAACAAAGAAAAATGCCAATGGTGAAGTGCAAAGGTACAAAGCGAGGTTAGTGGCGAAAGGATAAAAGCAGAAGGCCGGAATTGATTATAGTGAAGTCTACGCTCCTGTTGCTTGTCTTGAGACGATCAGATTATTTATCTCACTGGCAGCCCAACACAATTGGAAGATTTATCAGCTCGACGTGAAGTCGGCTTTTCTAAATGGTTTTCTTGAAGAAGAAATTTATGTGGAGCAACCTGAAGGTTATGTGAAACGAGGAGCTGAGAATAAAGTTTACAGATTGAAGAAAGCTTTGTACGGGCTCAAGCAAGCACCTCGTGCATGGAATTCCAGAATTAATGAGTATTTTCTGAAGAATGGTTTCGTGAAGTGTCCCTATGAACATGCTCTATACTTGAAGAAAGATGCTAAAGGTAGCATGTTATTCGTTTGCCTATATGTCGATGATCTTATTTTTACTGGAAATTGTGAAACAATGTTTCATACCTTCAAGAAGAGCATGATCAAGGAGTTCGAGATGACAGACATCGGCTTGATGGCACATTTTTTGGGAATTGAGGTAGTGCAAAATGAAGAAGGGATATTTATCTCTCAAAGCTCATTTGCAAAACAAATCTTGGAGAAATTTAAAATGGAGTCCTGCAATCCTGTTAACACTCCCGTGGAGATTAGTCAAGAATTGAGGAAGCATGATGGTGAAGCAGAGGTGGATCCAACTTACTTCAAAAGCCTCGTTGGAAGTCTACGATATCTAACATGCACTAGGCCTGATATTCTCTACGGAGTTGGATTAATCAGCAGATACATGGAAAAGCCGTCGCAATCTCATTTGAATGCGGCCAAGAGGATTTTGCGCTATATTAAAGGTACGCTGAATGAAGGTATACTTTATCCCTCTAATCAAGAAGTTAAGCTCGTTGGTTATTCGGATAGCGATTGGGGAAGAGACTTGGATGAAAGAAAGAGCACTACTGGCTACTGTTTTTATATTGGTGATGCTGTCTTTACTTGGTCGTCAAAGAAGCAAGCTATAGTGACACTCTCAACATGTGAAGCCGAGTATGTTGCAGCAAGTTCAACAGCGTGCCATTGCATATGGTTGAGAAATTTACTAAGTTTTCTGGGATTCGCGCAACAAGGCCCGACATAAATATGTGTTGATAATAAGTCTGCAATAGCACTTGCGAAGAATCCGGTGTTCCACGAAAGAAGTAAGCATATTGATACTCGTTATCATTTTATTCGAGAACACGTGAACCAAAATGATGTGGAGTTGGTTTATTGCAAGTCACAAGACCAAGCTGCAGATATATTTACGAAGCCACTAAAGCAGGATGTCTTTAGAAGATTGAAATTTATGCTCGGCATGAAGACCTTAAAGAATTGAGTTTAAGGGAAGATGTTGAGTTTATTAAACTCAATTACTTCACAATTAAGGAAGAATTATCTAGAATTGCCTAGCATCATCACTAACCGACTTAAGCTATATATTAGCATTATTATATTATTAGAATAGGCTAGAGTTTAGTTAACTAGAATTCTCTAGCATTGTAATGTCGGCAAACTAACCGACCTATACTACTTATAAATAGGCACTAGGCCTTTGTAGCTAAATATGTACACAATCAAGAAAGAAAAGAAGAGAATTGAGTGAGTTAGAGAGAAAGAGCCGTAACTCGCATCTCATAGTTAGAAAGAGAGAAAAGATTTGTGTAGTGCTGAAGCACTTTTGTTTTTGCATTTTGTAATCCTTTTGTGAGAAGCCTATCAATACTATTCTCCGTATTTCATCTTTATTGAGTGCTCCTATATTTTGTGTGTCAAATATCCAACAATAATAGGTTATGACATGTTGTGGGATTTTTGCCTAAAGCAAGGCCATGTTGATGGTTTCATTCTTCGTATAGGCAGTTTTCCCTTGGAACTGAATTCGTGCAGCCACCGCCATGTAAGTGCCCGTATTGATGATGATTTCCTTGAAGGTGTAAATGGCTCTACTATTCGAACTATAATGTTATACACGTCCGACAGTCGAAGAGATTTTAGATTGTCGATAGGAAATGTTAGACTGCTGAGAATACTGGATTTGTCAAATGCTTACCACTATGACTTTCCTGAGGAAGTGTTTGAGCTGTTTCATCTTAGATACCTTGCTTTCCACTATGGGTTCAGTATTTGGGAAGCCATTTCAAGCCTTGTGAATCTTCAAACCTTGATCGTTTATCCAAGGGAAAGTGACTTTATGATCATAGGCAATTTGGCAGAGGGGATTTGGAGGATGCCACAGCTAAGACATCTATCCACTCCGAAAGGAGCTCTTGAAGATCTGCAAACACTTTCTAGAGTAGTAGATTTTGTATGTCTAAGAGAGAACCTCAAAATTATCCCAAACTTGAAAAAGCTAGCTCTGTTGTATACCAAGAGGTGGAAAGATTATGAGCTCCACAATCTTATATATCTGCAGAAACTTGAAATTCTCCAGATAGAAATGGATTGGTCTTTTGTGGAACAGCAAAAGATAATGAGTTGTGCTTTTCCTCCAACATTGAAGAAGTTGAGTTTGAGTAATGTGAGACTTGGGTGGGATCAGTGGCGGATCCAAGAATTTATATTCGGGGGTGCGAGTCATATGATAAATCACTATATAACATACCAAAAATAAAAACTAACACTAAAAGCAATATATTTTGAAATATACAAATTTTAGAGTCATACATTTCAAAATACAAAAATAAACTACATTATATCTAATTTATTTTTCGACGAGTCTTCATTTATTCAAAACGATTCACATGGATGGATCTGCACACACTAACACACATACAAACTACATAATTAAGCAACTTAACACAATTTTTCTATGGTGCACTAGTGATAGCAGATGGAGGTGGAATGATGATGGGAATATTGGATTAGAAGGGAAGGTGCCGGGGAATGTGACCGGTGAGGTTAGTTGGAGAAAGAAGCGGTGGTAGCAACGAGGGAGCTGGGATTGTCACGTAGGGAGGGAGGCATCTCGGAGCCCGGGATATTTAGGAGACGACGATTCCCCACTGACATCGCATGGATTGATAGAGAGTGACAATGAACACAAAGATATTGTAATTTTTTTGTCATAGTAGTAATATATTTTACTCAGGTCAAAATAAGCTTCTTCTAAAAGTTCAACCGAGTATTTGCACTTTGTAGTTCGTCAGAGTATCATCTACCCACCTTTGATTTAATTAGGGTTAATAGCCTATGAATATACGAACTATAGTCAATTTAGGGAATCCCACCAACATATATAATCTATATCCCAAATTGAAATAGGGGACAAAATTCACATTCTCAAAAAAAAAGGTAAAATGAATATAAGAATTTTAATGGAAAGAGCTGTTCTAATTATTTATATCATAGTATTCATTACAAGATCTGCCCCCCAACGCATGCACACACCCACACAATTTTGAATATAAGAACAACCTATAAGAGAAACTCAGGCCCAGAATTCTCGGTTTTTTATAGAGCACGAGCTCTCAGATACCATGGTGCTACCCTTGTAGTCGAGTGTCCACTTCTCAAATGTGCAGTCGGTGAAGTCATAGTAACCACCATGGATCGATAGCTTCCCCCTTATCACCCGTTCTTCGATCCATGGATAAGTCAGTAAGTTCATCAACGACCGGTTAATTGATTCCTGGACAAAATACAATAATACAGAGAGACTAATTTACTACTAATGTCGTAGCTTTCCTGTTCCTCATTTATGGTTATCAACATACGAAAAGCAAATGCAACTGCTGATCGAGATAAATGGAGGGAAGCAAACCTTCTCACAGTGCCTGCACTGCTGATCAAAGCTGAGGTCTGAAGCAGCAGCATTCACTTGCAACCTGGCAGGCTTTCCGACAACCACCCAGTTTCTGATGAAGCTACTGGACAGCGTACGTGAGGTTGTGAGAAATAAAAAACAGATGCACGTAGTACATGCATATCAGTGAAAGTAAATCAATTAACAGAACAACCTTGAAACTACTTCATCTTGCAAGATCATCAGTGCTTTAATTCCTCCACAACAGCTGTGACCAACGACTAGTACATTTTCGACCTGAAGAAATATATTAACATATGCATATAGTTCGATGTTTTGCAGTCCTATTGACAAATGAATGAGAATATACAGCTTTACTGGAGCCCTGTCGCCTTACTAACAAGGAAACAGGGAAAAACTAGAAAAAAGAACACGTGATCAAGGCTATATCTGGACCATCGACAATATAAAATCACATATGAGTGTGTGGCTTATTAACTTTCTGTCGTTATATCAAAATATTACTACTAGTTTATATTTCGTGTCCTCAAACCTTTGTGTTTAAATGGATTGTAGAAAAAGATTTACCATTGCAGACTATTATAAACACCACAGTCATTCAATTACTACAAGATTAAAGCAGGCATGATTTAAGCAGATATTAACTTACTTCAAGAGAATTGACAGCAAATTCAAGGGCAGCATTTGTTTCTGTAGGTCCATTCTGCGTAATGAAATGAAATCTTCCAAATCGTCACTCATGCTTCTTAGTTTCAAGTGCTACGAACTCAAAAGGGTATACTCAACATACCTCATGCGGTGGTACCAAGTTTGCCACATTCCGGACCACAAAGGCTTCTCCTGGTTGGAAACCAAGGATACTCGAGGGACACACTCGTGAATCCGCACAAGCAATCACCATGAACTGCCCTTCAATACATCATATTCTGGCCATAATAACGTTTGAAACATTCAAAAAGCTACAAAGTATCAAAAGGAAGTACCTTTGGCGCCTGGGCCTCAGCCAGCCCTTTGTAGTGTTCTAAGTTACTCCTGAAATGATGGAACAGGCATAAGAACAAATGAAACTCCTATTTTACATTACATTTAACAGATAAAACAGTCACACAATTCTTACAAGTATTTATCTTTTTGAAACTAAGAAATCTGTGTTTCAACTCCTTGAAAGGATCTGACACTTCCTTGCTCACCCTTGTGACTTTCGGCCTGCTCTCGACAGTATCCTGAACTAGGCCCAGGGACTCCATTAAGGCCTTCAATCTCACAGTGGAGTTCTTCTGTTATCCAATAAGGGAAGTCATACAACACGGAAAATATGACATTAGTATAACATCCAATACACCAAGACGCACATAAATTAAATCAGAATCTAACATGCTTATCTCTTTGGATCAACCTCTGAGTGTTGCATGGAAGGTTTTAATCTTTAATATTATAAAGTAAGTAGGTCCTATAAACCATCATAAAATAATATGATCGAAGCCTCAAAGTGCAAGAATCTGAGATTCAGAACTATTACTAATTGCTTCACTATTTTTATCTCATCGTGACGCAGGCAATCCCAAGGACAAGGACCAACAACATTATCCCTAATTTCAGGTTAACAATCAAAGCAAGTGCAATGCAAATTCGAAGGGACTTCACTTTAACTAACCAATTTTCTGACCTCTACAACAACCATTAGCAAACTTGATTTCTAGCAAGACACAGCCACACCTAGATGTCTGGATACATAAGAATTTAAAGCTGTTGATATAAAGCAGAGTTTCAGAGCAAACCGAGATAGACTGACTAGTTATGCTGCTACTATGATTGTTGATTCTAGACATTTTATCGACGAATAAGACAATCTCACAACATAATAACGATTGCAGTTACCTGAAATGAACTTATGCAGAGCAAAAGCACAAGGATGGTGCATCCAATAATCTCAAGATAATATTTAGTACAAAATAAAGATTCAAACTTTGGGGCACTTACTTAGATGAACCCAAGAATCTCAATTGGGTCTGCTCAATTTCCGGAGATCTCAACTGGGAACCAAATATCTTCCACACAAAACAAAACAATTAAGCAGTGCATCAATTTCAAGAAATTGGATTGTGCAATCGAACACATCTCTACAAATAAGCAATAATTTATACTCCTACATGAGATGCTTTAGATGAATTGTAGGAGATATCCATAGAAGAGGAGCAAGCAAGAGACGAGGATTGGAAAAGCGCCATGGCCATTGCCGATCTCTGCACCACCCTCTCTCACTGCTCAATTCCAAAGGGCTTTCTTCGTTAATTCTTGTAAGATAAAGAAATGTATAAACATAACCGAAAGGGAAACAAATCATCAAAGTAGATAAATATAGGTTGATCAGAATGGACACATGTTCTCGCGGAGAGAACAATGTGTGCAAGAACACACACGAGGTTAATTTCAGTAACTGAAAGTGAAAACACAGAAGCAGCAGGGAAAATCGGGTTTCTAGGGCACTTTGCCTTTAAAATTATAAAAATGTACATATTTTGTTATCTATTCCATATATGGGAAAAACGCCAACCGCATTGACGTTTCAATAAGTAAAGACGCCAACAACATTGGCGTTTTATAATTTCGTCGTATTTTAGCTGTATTTTCTCCAAATACAGCTACGTTAGAAAACGCCAACTCAATTGGCGTGTTATATGAAAAACGCCAACTGTGTTAGCGTGTTCAATTTTAAAGACGCCAATGTAGTTGGCGTGTTCAACTAAAAGACGCCAATGAGATCGGCGTTTTTATCATAAAACACGCCACCCTGGTCGGCGTGTTTCTGTTGAACCATATACCAATCAGATCTCCCCCAACATCCCGAACCCTAAACACTTTCCCTCCCCAAAACGCGAAAACCCTTCCCAAGGCGGAAAAACCTTAAGGAAACCCTTACTCGGGTCGACCCGGTGGTGGATTTGAGCGTGGAGATTTCGATTTTGGCTCATTCTTCCAAACATTAGTCCTAATCGGTTAGTATATCAAATTTTAGACTCATGGATTTGATGGATTGTTGTGATAATATATATTTTAGTGTAATTAATATAATATTTTGACCAATTATTATGGGCAAACTAATATTTTGATGGATTGTTATGATAATATATATTTAGTAGAAATATTTTGACCAATTGTTATGCTATTATATGTTGTAGTATATCTAATTTTGTTACCAATATTTAATGGATTGTTATGATAATATATATTGTAGTGTATTTAATAGAAATATTTTATCAATTTTTTGGCTGACTCTACATAATGATGAATGTAAAAATAATACATATTTATTTGTGTTTTACATTATTGCAGATAAGATAGTATGACGTGGTGTGTGAATTTATATTGGGGTGGAAAGATAATTCCCGGAGCAGTTATTTCGTATGATCCTCCTTTTGCTAAAGGATTCATTATGTTGGATGAAACAATTTCGTACGATGAGCTTGTGCAAAAAATTTGTGAACGGATGGGGATAAGCATACATGAAAACAAAATTCAAATAATATGGAAACGTAATATATGCTTTGGATCCGGAGTCACGTTTGTAGGTGTTCTACTAGAAGAAGTATGCATGCAACTAATGTTTAGTGAGAGTATGGTTATTGGAGGTCTAATTGAATTATATGTTGAGTATTCGGCAATTACTCAACATCATAGTCATCATGTCATAAGTTATGATATTGGTACGTCTACGAGAGCCCAAGAACCAAATTTTGCTGCAACACAAGATTTTGATGTTGGTACGTCTACGAGAGCCCAAGAACCATATTTTGCTGCAACACAAGATTTTGAAGCTGGAGGCGTGCAATTAGGGGAAAGTGACAATTGTGATGTGGTTGAGGACATAATAGGTCCTGATAAAGCCGACTTTCTTGATCCACAATCACCTTATTATTCTGAAGATTCCGACCCGGTTAGTACAGACTCAGATGGTGATCCGTCGGATGATGAACAATTTGTTGCTTCAAGACCATCCATTCCACTTGGAGAAACAACAGTTGGAGAAACATCAGTTGGTGAAAGAGCAGTTGAAAGAAGAGTAGTTCCACAGTTCCCACAACGTGGAATCAACTATTTTCGCACCTTACCAAGTCCATTTTGATCCCAAAAACTTTGAGCGTGATAATCCCAGTGTGCATTATTGGAGTGAAAAAGATCCTAGCAATGTCGGTTTGCATACTAAATTTAGAACGAAGTTGGAATTGAAGGCAGCTGTGACTCATTGGCATTTGGAAAAAATCCGACAATATACAGTTGCTGAAAGTAAAGGAAAGAGATGGCATGCAGTTTGTAAGTGGCCACAAGGAAATCCGAAGGATACCTCATTACCGAAATGTATGTGGGAGTGCCGAGCAACACTGAGAAAGCATGATGAACAGTGGCAAATTAGAGTGTTTAGCACTGCTCATACTTGCATGGGGATCGTAACTATAATGGGCACGCTAATCTTTCGTCGGGTATGATAGCGTTGAGTGTTCGACATCAGATAGAAAACGATCCTTGTTATAAGGTAAAAGCAATTGTGGCGGATATTGAAAATAGATTTCATGTCAAAGTTAGTTACAAGAAAGCATGGTATGCTCGGAGGACAGCGATTGAGCTTGTATACGGTGGATGGGAGTGGTCGTTCAAAGTTTTACTAGCTTATTTGAATGAAATGCAAAGACAAAATCCTAGCACAATTGTGGAGTGGGAACATTCCAAATTATTCCTTCATATCGTCGGTAGCGTACGTCTTCGGAATGAACTCTTGCCCATATGTTATTAGAGACGTGTTGTCTCTGAAAATACAACACAGAAGGATCCGTAGGACCACATGCAAGCCGACGACCAGAAGTTGAAGATGATGCCATAATTTACCTACACAGCATTCATAATCCAAATTAAACAATTACCAAACATAATTCAATTCAATTAGATAACAATTTAATCCAATTTCACAAAATGGAACATGGAGCATCACAGATAGCAATTCCCCGCTACAGCGAGTCACAGTCGCCTATTCTTCCCAGACGGCGGGATAGGCAGTGTCCTCCGCGATGCCCCAAATTCGGGGGATGATGCCAACATCAAATGGCGGCGGGGATGATGCTCGGGCTACTACAACATGTTACGCAGTGGTATAGTTGATGCCCAATGGTCCTCGATGCCGGGGCGAGTGCCGGAATGCCCAAATGCCAGGGATGATGGCCCGGAATGCCGGGAAATGATCTGGAATGCCGGGGATGATGCCCCAAATGCCCGGTATGATGATGCCGGGGATGATGCAGGGGTCGCTGGCGGCTGCGCGGGGAGTAGGCAGGGGGTCCCCCAATCACAGGTGGACAACGTCTACCGGCCCTATATGGATTTACTGTCGACGGATAACTCCCCGAGTACTCCTCTCGAGACTCAGTTCAGTGGCATCGACACGTTCTCGATGTAGGAGTTGGGGCTATCTCCGATCCGGGATTCTCCCATAGATGCACCAACGGCGATAGGGAGGAGGGGGGACAGGGAGAGTGAGGGGCAGGGGACGGGGCAATACCTCGCCCGTCCTGATGTACGGTGGTGAGGCGGAGGAGGGGTCAAACGAGAACAAGAGGACCGTCTGGAGCATGGAGGAGTGCATTGCGCTGTCGAAGGCGTGGATCAGTGTAGTGGAGGATCCCTACGTCGGGGCGAACCAGCACATCGACAGGATGTGGTGGCGCATTAGCCAAAGCTACCTCCAGTTCAAACCGTCAGGGGGGAGCCTCACAACGGAGAACAATGCGTGAACAGTGGGAGTAGCTGAGGAGGCAGCTCAGCCGATTTGCCGGCATTTACACAAACAACCTCCGCTCGGCAACCAGCGGCATGTCTTCCGAGGATGTGAAGCTTCTGGCGCACCAGCAGTTCCCCGACAGTGAAAAGGGGTTCGGGGAATTCAAATATTGGGAGGTCTATCCTGTGGTGCAATCTTCGCCCAAGTTCACTGCGGGCGTTGAATCTGGATGGCCGAAGCGGACGAAGATCAGCGACTCCGGGGAGTACAGTAGCAGTGTTGTTTCCCACGAACTCCCCCCCCCCCCCGCCGAGGCAGAATTCCTGACACCCATATCGTCGAACTGCCGCCGTCGCCCGGTTGGGCAAAAGGCAGCGGCGCGGACTGCGAGGGGAAGCGCCAGCGGATCCGCCAAGGCCCAATCGGCAGCGCCCACCCAAAACAATCCCGAGAACCCCTCCTTCGCCCGCATCGCAGCACATGAAACCTTGTTACGTGCGATGGTTGAATGGCGCCAATCGACCGACCCCCATTACAGCGGTCGCTTAAACCCCTCATCAACAGTATGCAACGCGATTTGGGGTTCGGAGACATGTCAGGTAGTGACGACGAAGGGGCTGGCGGCGGCGACGACGAGGGTACTGCCGGCGGGGAATCCGAGGAGTGAGCCAGCGGCACTACTAGAAAAATTGCTTCTCACTACACTTTTTTTATCACACTTTATAAAAAGTGCCAGCATAGATGTACTATCTACACACTAGCTTTTCACTGCACTTTATAATATATTGTTACTGCACTTCAACATAAAAAGTGTCATCATAGATGTACTATCTACACACTACCTCTTACTACAGGTACCCGGTGCTGCACTTGCATAAGTGCCATTATAGATGAAGTGTCAGCACAGTAATTTTCTAGTGACAATTTTAAGTGTCATTACAAGCCAATTTTCTAGTAGTGCGGTTTTTTTATCTATGTAATTTTTTTAATTACTATGTATGCTTTTTTATAATTATGTATTTTTTTTAATAAAGTGGTTGTAAGATCTATGTATTTGCGTTGAATTTTTAATTCCGTAAATTATTTAAATTCGTAAATTGTTTAATTTGTGAATTAGTGAATTTTTATTAATGTGGGAAGTCCGTCGGGATATCTTTGGGGATGTCCGTCACTGTGCAGTGGGATGTCTGTATGACGTGGCATCCGCAGTGGGAAGTTCGTATGATATGACATGAGGTGTTTTTAGGATGTTCGTAAGGATGTCTGACGGGACATCCGCACCACTGCATGCCCTAAGCACTGCACTGCACTGACACAAAGATACCAACATTAGCTTCGAGAAAAAATAGTCGTGAGAGAAGTACTTTTAAAAAGTCACAATCTGTAATTAAATAATTAATCAACGTCACAAACACCCATGATGTATGTTTTCATGTCATTTATTGGGCACTCATATATGGAGTAAGTTCTAATTGGCGTTATTGTATCATTACAAAGTTTTCAGGTTAATAACCAAAAATTGTTGCAAATTTTATGTAACAGAAGATTATTAAATTACACATAATAGTTTCTAACTTTTTAAAATTCTTATAATATTAGGATTATTAGACATAATAACTACCGGACTTATCATCAAACTAAAAATGTTTTTCAAAATTCGATTTTCATGAATGTAAAATTTATGTGGCTTGATAAATTATTATAAATTTTAAATTTTAGGCAACCCAGTGTTGATTGATGCTCATTGTAGATATATGTAATCAAGGAGTTTGTCTGGAATTGTCATCGATCTTAGCACATCTCTCAAATAATTACAGTCGTCAAAAAAAGTTGAATAGGCAACGAGAAGCTATCACTATAGTGGGTTTAGAGTCTTGTTTATTATCATTATCACACGCTCTCATGTATGATGATGTTCGATCCATTCTTAATTAGATATCAATTTGATAAATTGATGTTCAATCTATTATGAGACAGGAGGAAATATCTATATTTCAAACTTCTTTTATATCCATTGCTCATACATTCATTTTTTTTGCTTGTGCATATGTAAATAAAAAGAAATAGAGTGCGATTAAAGGATCCTCGAAAATTAGACGTTTCAAATAAAAGTTGAAGTTAAATGTAGGCTTGACTTATCAAGTGATGCTCGGACAGATTTGATTCCTGCTCCAGCCCACTCTCCAGCCTTCCGACCGTCATACCCCACTATCTATCTTTTATAACCTCTTACAAAATTCATAATCAGATATTCAGATTTGCATTGCTTTTCCCCCTCTCTCTCTCTCTCTCTCTCTCTCTCTCTCTCTCTCTCTCTCTCTCTCTAGGGTTGGTGGCTTTTGCAGTTTGGGGCTTCCTCTTCTACTGGTGATGTCATTTCTTCCCCGAATTAGCAAACTACAACTAATTTCTAAGTTTCCATTTTTTTTCTATGCAAATTTAGAAATATTCCGTTGCTTCTCTTTCTCTTCCTATTTTAAAATATATTAATATAATATATCTGAATTTTATTACTTTTTGCTGTTCTTGGGAAGAAGGGTTTCTGGCTTTCAGATTTGGTATTGTACTTGAAGATTTTATGCATACTATATGCATTATTTTATCAAAAAAACAAACCCCACGCCGGAGCTCTCTCTCTCTCTATCTCTCTAGATTGGAAAGTGGAATTATAAAATTGATGAAGTGCAATGCAATGGGTTTGTACTTGTAGGTAGGGAGATGGTGAGGCAAAAGATTCAGATAAAAAAGATCGATAACTTGACATCGAGGCAGGTGACTTTTTCAAAGAGGAGAAGAGGGCTTTTCAAGAAGGCTCAAGAACTTGCCACTCTATGCGATGCTGAGATTGCTCTCATCGTTTTCTCGGCCACCGGCAGGCTCTACGACTACTCCACCTCCAGGTTCTCTCTCTTTCTCTCTCTCGAATATATATATCATCATCATATGTTCTTATTTTGAATAGTGCTGATGCTGCTTTTCATCATTTATGTTCCTCTCTCCCTCTCCAATAGTAGTCCAACTTTTGAGAGGATTAATTAGATCTCACATCTTAAATGATTTTATGGTATATATGACTCTTCACCATTAAAAATTTACTGCATCTTCGTACGATTTCTTGTCGTCTACATATGAGTATATGTTTCTCTTCACAATTAGTCTGAGCTTATCGATTAAAGTGCTTTTTATGTGATTAATTTTTACTTGAAAAATATACTCCTTTTTAAGTAAATACTATTAGTAACTTTTTTTGAAAACGGAATGTACTTATTTATATTACTCCTTAATGTATAGTAGGCTCGTCTAAAGAAAATGAATTTACGTAGTTAAGTCTCACATTAATGATTACTATGGTGTCAGTCAATGATGGAAAATTATTTGTGTGTGGAAATTGGTAAGTGCTTTCATTAGTCAGGTGAAAAGATAATATCAACTATCAAGCATGCCTAGCTATTCTAGATTCAACACTCCATTAGTAACTTATCCTAATATGGGGATGGAAAACAAGATATTTTGCCTTCTGAAAATCTGTTTATATTTGATATTCCATGAAATTACAGCTGCTGTATATCAAGATATGTAACAATCTTCAGTATCTTAGTATCTTATTATCATAAGAATGTCTCCCCTCCCCCAATCAAAATGAAAGCAGTGCATGTTCTTAGTAGTAACTTTTTTTGGCATACCTTTACTGTATGCATATGCCTACTTGTTTTAATTTCCAAGGATGGAAATTTATTTATTTTCATATGTTAATTTCATGTTTTTACCTCTGAAGCTACATGAAAACCAACCTATGATCCAAATAAAAATGACAAAAGGTCACTAAAATTGTTAAGTGTTCTAGTTCCCTAGGGAAAATGTATAGTGGTGGTGGCTAGGGGCGTTGGATGCAAATGGAGCTAATGATTTCATAAAACCTTTTATTTCTCTTGATATACAGTGAAATGAGTTCCAGGGTGTTTCTTCTAACACATAGGGAGTAGTAATATATTATGGTTTTATATTTAATTTAACCATAATCATTTATAAGAAAATATTTATATGAAAATAAACTTAGTTTTAAATTTTTAATTATGAGCACAGAGAAGTGATCACAAATATATAAGGGCGTGATATAGATAGAATTATAACATGAGATTAACTGAGAACTCGTACATACGAGTCACGCATGCATAAGCAGTAAATTCCATGCATAAGAAATTCGTGAATAATTCGCCACCAATGGAATTGATCAACCCCATTGCTGACTTGCGAATTTACGCATACAATTTAACGTATTTAGGCTATCCACAACGATGTTCCTATACCATTCCTAAACCGTTCCTTAAACTACTATTTGAGGGCCCCACTGTACTATTTTACTCCATTCCTTAACTAAGGAACGGAACCTCCAACCCTCCGTTCCTTAACCGTTCCTTAACCGTTCCTTAAATTACTATTCATTCAATTTTATTTTTTATTTTTATTTCCAACTCAATTCAATTAAAAAAACACACTTTAATAAAAAACACACACACTTTATTAAAAAACACACAACATTAAAACAAAGTTACAACTTAAACTTAAAAAAATTAAAAAGCACACAATTAAAATCCTAAAAAAATAAAAGTACACAATTTTAATAATTTCATCCGCCAAAGTTTGTCCAAATGTGCTCAATTAGATCCTGTTGGAGTTGGGTGTGGGCGCTAGAGTCGCGTGTCCTTGCACGAACAGATAACCGTTCTTGTATAGACGGATGCGCTCCACTTCGAGGCGGACTACTTGCGGTTGAGCTTTCGGGGGATTCGGGGTCGAACCAATTTCCCGCCTCGGGTCCTTCGTCTTGGACAATCATGTTGTGCAAGATTATGCACGTATACATGATGTCGACCATGTTCTCCATGAACCACGTACGAGCGGGGGCTTTGATGATGTTGAAGCGCGATTGGAGAACCCCGAACGCCCTCTCCACATCCTTGCGAGCAGCCTCCTGCTTCTGCGCAAAAAGAGCATGCTTTGGGTTCGTAGACCCACTGCACGTCTTCACGAAGGTAGGCCACTTCGGGTAGATGCCATCGGCGAGATAGTACCCCATTTTATAAAGCCGGTTGTTGGCGACGAAGTTGATCGCCGGCGCTTTACCATCCAAAACTTCGGTCAAGAGGTCGGACTGTTGGAGCACGTTTACGTCATTGTTCGACCCGGGGACCCCGAAGTACGCGTGCCAGATCCAAAGGCGGTAGTCGGCAACGGCCTCGAGTATAACGGTTGGGTGGGTGCCTTTGTGGCCGCTCGTGTAGGACCCCTTCCACGCCACCAGACAATTCTTCCATTGTCGGTGCATGCAATCGACGCTGCCGAGCATCCCGGGGAATCCGTGCACTATTTCGTGAAGGTTGAGCAGGAACTGACAATCGGTCGTGTTTGGCCTCTGGAGAAATTCATCGGTGAAGGCTACCCGGACGCCTTGGCAGAATTTGAGCAAGCACATTCGCCCAGTGCTGTCTCCGATGTGGAGGTATTCGTCGAACATGTCGGCCGTTTGTCCAGTCGCAAGCTGGCGGATTGCTGCAGTACATTTCTGCAGCGTCGTGTGGCTGGGACAGCCGACCGCGTCGAACCCTTCCTGGAAGAACTCTTCCCGGGCTGCCAAAGTATTCGCGATGTGGAGAAATAACGGTTTCCCCATGCGGAAACGGCGACGGAAGTACGTATCTCCCCAAACCGGGTTATCGCAGAAGTAGTCGCGTACTAACCTTGCGGCGGCTTCCTCCCGGTTACGATGGATGTACGTACGGGAGCGTCGTTGGGGAGGCGCTGCTTCTTCCGCCTCCCGTCGTCGATCTTCTTCAAGTGATTGTGCCAATAATTGACGCATTTGTTCAAAATGATCCATTAGTTTGATTAAATTTGGGAGAAGAAAAACAGAGTTGATTTGAGATGAAACTTGGGGTGGAAATAGAGAGGATTTGAGAGGAATAGATGTGTGTTTGTGAGTGAAATGAGTATGAAATAGGAGTATTTATAGAGTAAATAAATTTAAAAAATAAAAAAAATTAAAAAACGGATACAAAAAAACGGTCATAATACCGTTGCAAACAAATTTTTTTTTTATTAAATTCGAATTAAAAAAAAAATTAATTATTGCGTCAAAAAACGAAACCCACTCGCGGGGCAGCGAGTGGGCTTCACGCGACGCATGGGAGGCCGCCACGTCGCCTCGGCGCGTGGCGGAACGGGTCGTGTCGCGTGCCGCGGCAACGACCCACGGCACGGCATAGGCACGGATCGGCGACGGTTCGGAGGCTGCAACGCTGGTCCTTGGCGGGACCGTTCCGGCGGCACGGCATCGGCACCGCAACGCTGGATCCAGCGTTGCGGATGCCCTTATGCATGTTTAATTACTCTCACTCCGTCCGCTCTTACTTGTCTCTAGTTTATTTTTCAGCATGCCTGCCAATATCTGTTACACTTGCTTTTTATTACTTTAGGGCAATAAAAAAATGATACTCCATCCGTTCCACCATAGTTGCGGCGTTTTTCTACTTTTGGGAAGTTCTTTTATAATAGAGTCATTTCCTTGTATGGAAATATTAACTCACTTTTCTTTTCCTACTTCATTCTATTATTTTATTCTCTCTACTTTATTCACTTTTTAACTTTATTCTCACTACTTTTTCCTCTCTTACTTTTCTCCCCCTCCACTTAACACTAAACATTCTTTTCTTAAACTTTATGCCGAAAAGAAATGCCTCAACTATGGCGGAACGAATGAAGTAATAAATAGTCAAATTGGAGAGGGAGTAAAATAAGAAAGATAATAATGTAGCGCATAATCAATATTGTATAATCAATGTTATGTCAACAAGGATTAAGAAATAACAATCATTGAGATCTCATTTTTCAATAAATAGCCAAGAAAGACTTCATCTCTACTGTCTGATCCATTTAGTGCTAAACAACACCTTTAGTTTCCTAAGGTAGGGAAACTTGCGGATAATGTAGCGCATACCCAATATTGTATGATCAATGTTATGTCAACAATTATTAAGACATACTCCCTCCGTCCGCCATTAGGAGTCTCATTCCTCGGCGGCACGGATTTTAATAAATGTTAAGAAAAGTTGGTGGAAAAAAATTTGTGGAATATGGATACCACTTATATATATTAGTTTTAAATGAAATGTGAGTGGAATAAGTTAGTGGAATGTGAGACTCTATTACCATTTATGGTAAAGTGAACCGGGACTCCTATTCGCGGACGGACTAAAATGAAAAATCGGGACTCCTATTCGCGGACGGAGGGAGTACTAACAATCATTGAGACATCATTTTTTCAGTAAATAGCCAAAAAAAGACTTATCTTTAGTGTTCGATCCTTTCAGTGCTAAACAGCACCGTTAGATTCCTAAGGTAGGGAAACTTGCGGACTAGCACGACAATATTTCACGATTAGGTAGTCAAGATATATCTAGGTTGTGAAATCTCTTTGCGTCCTATGCAACTCGCTTTTCTGTTTCGGCCCGCCCCAAACTACTTGCACTATATTTATTTTAAGTAAGAATTAGAGTATTTTATTAAACGATTAGAGTTAATGAAGTGTTTCCTTATTACACTTAAAATTTTAATATTATTTGCTCAATCTTTAAGTACGACCTAAAATAAAAAGTGTGAGTAAAATGGGACAGAGGTGTACTTTTTTCTTCTGCAAAGAACCGACTGTGTTACCTACTGTGAACGTCGTTCACAACCAATCTACTATGTTGAAGACTTAGATTTGTCTGTTTCTTATATATTTAAATATTTGAGAAACACTTATAATTGCATAAACACAATATGATAAAATTATTCTTTTTATCTTTTTTTTTAAAACACCCGTTGTGGGCGGGGGGTTTAGGTAAACCCCCAACCTGTGAATAAAACCAAAATATAATGTTCCAAAAACATGATCTTAGCCCAAAAATGACTATGATCCAAAAAAGGAGCATGAAAAAGCAAATCGGAGTTCCCACAAGCCGGGAACCTCCATCATATCATCAAAAAGCTATGAACTAAATAAACAAAAATGAGGAGCGAATAAAACATAAAGTGACCCAACATGTGACCAGGGTCAATCCACATCTCTGCGGCGGAAGCGGAAGTTAGGATATCCCAGCCGGTCCATTCTAACCAGCGTTTTCAGATACCGAGACGCAGAGATTGGATCATAGTAAGTAAGGGCAGGGGTCTGAACCCCCTACCTGCAAGGAAATCGGCTGCCCGGTTTCCTTCTCTGTAGATGTGTGAGAACCGAACATGCCGCTGAGAAGTCATGCTCCGGATCAAAGCCATGTGATGTCTAAGATCCGCAGCGCCAAGCTGTCCAGTTGACATCAAGGTAACCAGAGCCGCTGAGTCAAGCTCAATCCAAATGTGTGTAGAAAGCTCCATAGCCATCTCGAGACCCCGAATCAAAGCCAACAGCTCCGCCTCAAAGCTCGATGATGCGGCTATCGGAGCGCAGAAGGCACGCAGAAGTTCTCCATCAGAGCCTCGAACCAATCCTCCCTCCCCCGCCCCCAGTGTGGATGTAGAGAAGGCACCGTCAGTGTTTAGCTTTACCCAATGGGCATCAGGGGGATGCCATAGGACCATGAGTGACCGCAGAACACGCTGTCTGGGGAGATAGGCATGAAATCAACCGACGGCGAACATCTCCTCCAATGGGTCGTGGTGATCTTGCCGGCCAAAACAAGCACATGCAGGTGGTGAGTGACCTGCCAAATAACATGAGATTGATGAAAAGGCCGACCGCCATGCTTGCAGCCGTTCCTCTCCGTCCAAAAAAACCAAGCAATCAAACAGGGTACAAGAAAACTAATATGTAAGGCGGGCGCCATCTGGAAAGAGGACCTCCGCCAGTGACCTAGTCTAAGTGCAATATCAGTGCTCGTGTGAATCGGTGTGTGCGAGGAAGGAAACCAGGCATCGAAATACTCCCATGCAGAAATCGCCGACTGACTCGAAAAAAAGACATGACTAAGAGACTCGACCGAAGGAGGCCGACAACACTGACACCTAGACGCTAACTCAATCCCCCTCCTCTGCAACTTTTCATCCACCGGCAACCTACCAAACAACAGCCTCCAAATGAACACCGAGATGGTAGGGGTCAACCCTTGATTCCAGATAAGCCCAAAAATCTCCCTCTTTGGCAGTCTAGTCCGGATGCTCTCCCAGGCAGAGGTCACAGTGAACTCACCATGGCTAGTCAGACTCCATCGCCTCACATCCTTCGCCCCCAACTCGATCGGCGTGGCTCTGATCTGGTCTATCACATCTGGAGGTAACGCCAAACCTGAAAGATAAATTATGCAGCATATCCTCATCCCATGCATGCTTATGCCAATATGATGCAACTTCCTGAGATTGAGGATGATCATTTCCCAGGACGCACAAACTCCGGATGGGGCTAGCCCCAAGCCAGACATCATCCCAGAAGTTGATCTTCCCCTCACCCAAGGACCAACGAATATAATCATGCATGTATGACCAAATACGACGCAAACGACGCCAAGTAGGACTGTCATGTGACCAACAAGAGGATGTATGCAAATGACAGGGGAGGATACTGTACTTCCGGATCATGAACTGAGCCCAGAGAGAATCATGTGCCAGTAGTCTCCACCACGGCTTGAAACCAAATGCCACTGCCACTTCCCTGAAGCGGCGAATACCCAAACCACCCTCATCAAAAGGCAAGCAGATCTATCTCCAAGAAATCCAGTGCAGCTTCCTCTTCTCTCCAACTGTACCCCAAAAGTATCTAGCAAGTATCTGCTCTAACTCGTCCAGAAAGCCAAGCAGAGGGTTCATGACCTGTAAAATATGAAGCGGAATGGCGGCAAGGGTGCTCTTAATCAAAGCTAGACGACCCCCAAAGTCAAGGTGACGATGGGACCAACCGTGGACCCTGTCCATGAGCTTCTGCCTAAGGGGCAAGAGGTGATCTGCCCTCCTCGCTCCTCTGAAGATCGGGACCCCAAGGTATGTGAAAGGCATCACCCCTCTATGAAATCATCCCACCTCCTCAACAATGCTAGCGAACTCCATGTGCTCAGTCGCCAAATAGAAGTGTGTCTTCCCATTATTCATCTTCTGACCAGACACAGCAATGTAGTGATCTAGGCATCCAACCAACCTTTCCACTGCCTCTCTATGCGCCCTTGAGAATATGATGATATCATCCGCGTAGGAAAGATGAGTAATAACGGGAGCCTTTTCCGGCATCTGTAGACCATCTCTTTATCCCCCTTGATCAGTCTATCAAGACATCTCGAAAGGTAATCTGCCGCCAACACAAAGAGGGAAGGCGATAGGGGGTCCCCTTGTCTCAGCCCCCTGGAGGATTGAAAGAAACCTGCAGGGCCACCATTTACCAGGACAGAGAACCAGCATGAAGAGATGCATTTACTAATCATGCCTACCCAAGCTGGTGAGAATCCTATCTTTTCCAAAACCTTGAGCAAAAAAGGCCACTGGACTCTATCATACGCCTTTGCCATATCCAGCTTGAGGGCCAGATTGGGCGATCTCCCTCTACTCGAAAGCTCTTTCCCCAGATCATGTATCAACTCTTGGGCTAGAAGAGCATTGTCACTAAGCAGGCGGCCCTTGATGAACCCACTCTGATTCGGTGCAATGACAAGGGGAAGTAAAGGTGCAAGTCTTGAAGCAAGGATCTTTGTGATGATCTTGTTCGTAACATTGCATAGGCTGATCGGTCTATAATCTCCCCACGTGACCGGGTTAGGCTTCTTCGAGATGAGAATGATCATGGTCGCTGTGAAACTTTGTCTTGGATAAAAGTAGATTGTAAAATTTATTATAAACGCAATTTCAATCATGTAAACTGCTCAAAACATGTTTTTGAATATACAAATCCTAACAATTAGAAAATTTGGTATCTTCGGTTGCCAAAACTAGGAAGTCTCCATGTTGTTGATGGCGCCAACAACATTTCCCATAGTTTGGATTATAACTGATGGTTCAAGAAATTGATATTTAATGTACGACTCATCCGTTCTTTTATACTTGAGTCATTTTTTTCTATTTCGAAAAGTTCCTTTATAATTGAGTTATTTTTTCATGGTAATAATTAACTCATGTTTTCTTTCCTACTTCATTCTCTTTCTTACTTCGTTCTCTCTACTTTATTCACTTTTCTCCTTTTTTTTCTTTCTCTTACTTAATTTATCTACTTTATTACCTAATCACTTAACATACTACACATCATTTTTTAAACTGTGTGCCAAAAAAAGTGTCTCAACTATAAAGAAACAAAAGGAAGGAGTACTATTTATCCTTTAATTATTTAATTCCTTTTTAGATTGGTGTTAGAAGATCATTTTCTATATGATGAGAAATATGAGCTGCATGCCAATGAATACGATTCACTCAAGTTATATAATACTCTCTCTCCGTTCAATAGTAATAGAGTCATTTTTCCATTTTATGCATTCCATAGTAGTAAATTCATTTTCTTTCTAGTAAAAAGTACACATTTTCTCACTCTTACTTTTTTTTCTCTCTTACTTTATTCTCTCTATTTTTTCATCTCTTCTACTCCTTGCGTCCCACCATAAGCAAGTCACTTTCCTTTTTGGGATGTCCCACCATAAGCGAGTCACTTCCTGTTGACATAGTTAGCAATTACTCCTTATGTTACATAGTAGTGGAGTCATTTTGCCATGTTAGTACGTTCTATAGCAGTGGAGTCATTTTCCTTTTTAGTAAAAGTCAACTTATTTCTTCTGACTTACTTTACTCTCTCTTACTTAATTCTCTCTTCATCTCTCTACATTTTTCATTTCATACTTTATTTTTCCTTTACTTAACTCATTTAAAAAAATTCTTAAATCGCATGCCTAAAAGAAATGTCTCCATTAATATGGAACAAAGAGAATAGAATTTAAGATAATTAGCATCGACTCTACTTATATATGTATATATAACATGCAAGGTATTTCATGATTGGCTTTGTTGATTTTGAAGCATGATGCAAATCATCCAAAGGCTTAAGATGCATACAGAGGGTAGCAACCGATTCCGGCAAATTCTCCACAATCAGGTGATTAACTAATCTTAATTTTGGTTTATATACAGTTAATTATAGGATATTCAAATATTGCACTCCTTTCTATTAAACTATATATGCCGTTAGTTATTTCCCACATACATAATTATTTGATCATTCGAGATATTTCAATTTAAGTCTTTGTTTTCTCTTACATATTTAGGAGGGAGGCGACTACAATGGTGCTGCCAGCAAGGAACTCACGTCCTTGACTCTCGAGCTCAAGTATTAACTCGTGTCCACATACGGTGATCACGTACTTCCATTATTATCGTGTTGAAAACTGATCGAAAAGCCTTTTGTGTAGGCAACTTAATGGAGAAGAGCTCCAAGGGCTCGGCACGAATGAACTGGCCAGGCTGGAGAGAGTGGTAGAGTCAGCGTTGGGCCGTGTTGTGAAAAAAAAGGTACAGTTTTGGTGCTATTTAGTTTGTCTATGTGCTTTTTGAGGCAAATAGTTCTTTAAATCACGAAGTTTAGTCAGTCTCGCATATTTTGACCAAATTCGGTGATTCAAATGACTATCGTTGCTGATGATGTGGGGCGATGTCGTATATTGCAGAATGACATGCTTATGAGCGAGATCAGCAAGATGAAGAAGAGGGCATGTTCCGAATTGAACCTATACCTTTTTTTCATATATCCCAAAATATATGAATTCTAGTAATTATTTGAGAATGCAGGAGATACAATTGGAAGAAGAAAATGCAATGCTGAAACAGCTAGCTGAGGTATAAAAATAGATAGTTTGTTTTAGATTTCTCCGACAGACAAGATCCTCTGTTGCGCAATCATGTTTGTATATATCTCTTATTCCAATCGTTAAATTGTCTCCATGTATGGATTTCGAGGCAACTGAACGAATGGAATTAGAGACTAATTAATACAAGCACGATTTTGGAATAGAGGATCTCGTGTGCGAGATTTTACATGGTAGTTGTTGAATAATGAAGTGTGTGCAGAACACACGAAACACAGTGGAGCTAGGAAGTTCAGTTGAGTCCATCACCAACTCTGGCGGCCGCAGTCTGGACAACGACAGGAGCGTCGACGACACTGCTCTCAAGCTGGGGTACGTCTTGCATCTATGCTAGCTAGGGTTTGATTTGATTATGATTTACCAAGATCAGGTGTGTTTTGGTACACATAGATGCTGGTGGTATGAGTATGTGTGTGTTGTTAAATGCTAATTAAGCTGATGATGTGCTTATTCATGCAGCTTACCTTTTGCCGGCGGCGACTGTTAGTATAGTTATATAACCAGAAAATGTGTACTCATTAATTTGAGCTGCGTTTAGTTACTTAATTATTTGAACTTGGCTGACTTCCAACTTCTTACTATTACTTTTGGAATGTTGATTTGATTCTAGTTACATTTGTGAAAGTAATTATTGAACGAGTTTTCACGTGGATGGAATTATGTTTATACGTAATCTACAACATAATATTTGTGGTTTTTTTTACCAAAATAGAGCATGTGATTAGGAGTAATATAATTTTGGACTTTATTATATTAACTATAAATTTTGTATCTTAAGTGTATATAAATATATAATACTAGTAATCACTATGGATATATAATTTCCAGTTTTTGTTATTTATCAAATACTACTAGTATAATTTATGAAAATGATACTACCTTCGTCTTTTAAAAATAGAAACTATTATCATTTTGGTATGTTCCTTAAAAATAAAAACTTTCTAATCTTTCTATTTTAGAAAGTGGACCTTACAATCCACTAATCCTACTTCAATTACTTTTTCTCTTCCTCTCTCTTATTTTACCAATTCTTTTCTTTTATTTTATCAATTGTGCATTAAAACTCGTGCTTCTCCAGGCTCTATTGAATTCTCACATGATAAGTTTTATTTTACCACTAACAAAAATATCTCTTGAATTCTCACATGATAAGTTTTATTGTGCTTCTCTCGGCTCTATTGTAATCATCCGTTTGTGTAATAAAGCTTAATTGCGTAACATGGATTAAAAGCAAACCAAAATCTAGATTTTATTTCTAAATTAAAGCTTAATTGCGTAACATGGATTAAAAGCAAACCAAAATCTAGAATTTATTTCTAAATTACTTCCTCCGTCCCTGAAAGTTTGTCATTTATTTCTATTTTCGTCTGTCCCTAAAAATTTGTTACTTTTCACTTTTACCATTTTTGGTAGTGGACCTGCATTCCACTTACTCATTCTCACTCACATTTATAATAACACTAAGGGTCCTGCTAGGTTGAGATTTTTTAACTTAATTGAGAATTGAGATGCATTTTCAGCCACTCGTCCACAACATTTTCGAAATGTCAACTGCAAGTAGATTATGTCAACTCGGGGGTATTATTGTCAATATCCTGCACATCAAATGTCAATAGCCTACACATCAAATGTCAACAACTTATAGTTGACATTATATGTGTATAATTGACATAAATTGTATATGTAGTTGCCATTATATGTGTGTGGTTGACATAAATTTAATATGTAGTTGACATGGATTGTACACATAGTTGACATTATATGTGTGTAGCTGACATGAATTGTATATGTAGTTGACATGAATTGTATAGGTAGTTGACAAAAAAAATTAAATTTTTTTAAAATTAAAATTAAAATTAAAAAGTAATTATTGAATAAAATGTACCATGAAATTACCATTATGCCCTTTCATAATTAATTAATCTAAAAATAGTTTCCATGTGACAAATTTTAGACCACTCATTTAATAAAAATGAGTGGCTGATAATGCATCTCAATTCTCAATTAGGCTGAAAAAAATCTCAATTGATCACAACCCATAATACTAATATATAAAAGTTGGACTCACATGTCACTAACTTTTTCAACTTACATTCTATTACATTTTTAAGACCCGTGTCAGAGCAAATGGTGATAAATTATAAGAGACCAACGAAGTAGTAGATACCCGAGAGAATAATTATAGGTATTCTAAAACAAATGCTAACTCGACAATGAGTTATAAAAAAAATTGTGCCATTCAAAATTTGGACATTGATTTAATTTCACACATATCTAACTATAAATAATTATATAATCGATTATCTTTATTTGGAAAAATATAGTATCCCCTATCGATTATATATAATTTATGCATAAGATAAAAAAAATCTTGAATTTTTATCTTTTCATGATTTTTTTAAAAAAATCAATTATCAATTCAAAAAGACATCATTCTTAAAATTTAAATCACTTAAATGATTAAATCTTTTACGAAGTACATGGCATAGGAGAGAGAAAAACTAACTATACATACGTTAGGGAAGAAATCTCAATAAAAGATAAGAATCAATAAATGATTAATAAGAATCAAATCATGAAAATAGTTACTATCAGAATGAGTGAAAATAGTTACTATAAGAATGAGTCCTGTTAGATTGAGATTTTTTTGCTTAATTGAGAATTGAGATGTATTTTCAGCCACTCATCCACAACATTTTCAAAATGTCAACTGCAAGTAGAGTATGTCAACTCAGGGGTATTATCATCAATAGTCTGCTCATCAAATGTCAACGGCTTATAGTTGACATTATATGTGTATAGTTGACATGAATTGTATATTTAGTTGACATGGATTATACACATAGTTGAATTTTTTTTTAAATAAAGGAGGATCAACGATGGTTCCCCATCTACCCCCGAAGTGACTCGAACCCCCGGCCTAACGGTCGGAGGTGAAGCTTCTTACCACCGAGCTGCGCTTCGTTGTCGGGTTGAAATTATATGTGTGTAGTTGACATGAATTGTATATGTAATTGAAAAAAAAATTTAAAAAAAAATAAAAATTTTTTAAAAAAAATTAAAATTAAAAAAAGTATTTATTGAATAAAATGTACCATGAAATTACCATTCTGCCCTTTCATAGTTAATTAATCTAAAAATATTTTCTATTTGACAAATTCTGGACCACTCATTTAATAAAAATGAGTGGCTGATAATAAATCTCAATTCTCAATTGGCTAAAAAATTTCAATTGATCACAACCCCTATCAGAATTATAATAAATCTTTTATGAATAGCTAGAATTGGACTCTATAAAAAGTTGTAGTCATTCTAACCTAAGAGCATTAGCAGTGCTGCGGATGTCCCGGCAGACATCCCCGCGGACATTCCAAAAACACCTCCTGCCACGTCATACGGACATCCCACTGTGTATGCCACCTTGGTGAAGGGAGAGAGATTATGCGCAGATGGATCTAGTTATATGGAAGATAACCGACCAGGTGGATCAGTTAGCAAATGTCATTGCCACTTGATCAAGACATTCTCTTGTGTTCACGAAAAACATTTATAACTCTCAAACATGCACTACTTTAACAGTAAATCGGCAAGTACGGGGTCGATCCCATAGGGAAGCTGGTGCGTTGAGTGTGTGTTTAGTGAACAGGGTTCGGCTGCTGCCACGCTTTAAATTGGGAGTTTTAAACTACTAGATTACGCTAGGCAGAAAATAAACAAACTACTTGATCAAGGGACTCGTCGTGCTGGAAAACAAGTAACAGATCAAGTAAACGACAGATTGAAACAAAGATTTAACTACCTAAACATGCTACAAAACTACAAATCTCTTTGTCATCCAACATAATGAAGATTCAGAAACTGGATCGGAGACTTTAAAGCGAAACTAAACTAGAACAGTGGACATGGAATTCCGAAAACAAACAACTTTGATTTTTATACTCAGAACTCAAACAATACTGCGAAAATGTGAAATACAAAACAAGGCTGATTCTTTAACTACACAATAAGATGAAATTTAACTAAGCTAACAAGTTCAGAAAACAAGAAAGTAAGAAAGCGAACTAAGCCGAGAGGTCCTCGGTTGGAAACTTGAGATGGCGCCAAACAGATATTGATTTCTCTGTCGCGCTCCCTTCAGTCGCTATCCTTCTAACTAACCATTTCTACTATTTAACTAGGTTATTTTGGAACTGGGGAAGAATTTGGAACCAGGCGCATGCGGAAAAAAACTAAACTAAAGGCGAGGAAAAAGAAGAAGAAGATGATGATGATTATTATGGCGCTACATCCTCTATTTATAAGTTCCTCACACAGCCTCCATCTATAATAACAACTTTGGCAGCGAATATTCGTCCTTGCTAGGATCGCGCGCCTCATCAATTGATACGTGTCCTTCTTCTAGAATGTTGTGGTTCTTTAATAACAGAATGAGGATTCGCCTTCCAGCGCATCAGCCTCACGTGTCTTCCTTCTAGAATGCAGTGGTTCCCCGGCTAACTGCTTGATCACCTCCTTGATCAACCCACCCAGTTTTTGGCCTTTTTCGTCTTCTGTGCCAGCTTGATCAGTTTGGCCTAGTTGCCCTTGGTCAAGCGGCATTCCTGCACAATTAACACTCGCTTTGCGCGATAAACTGATCAAGTAGCATACATTTTACCCCTAAACCGATGTATGAAATAGGCCTTATCACACCTCATACGGACATCCCACTGCACAATGGTGGACATCCCCAAAGACATCCCGACGGACTTTCCACAATAATAAAAATTCACAAATTCACAAATTAAACAATTTCCGGAATTAAACAATTTAAGGAATTAAAATTTCGACACAAATAGGGAAAAAATTCCATTAAATAAAAAAAGAAAAGTATATTTCACCAAATTAAAAAAAATACATTTCAATATTAAAAACTACATCAACGACGACCCCTCCACTGCCATACTTCTTCATTAATATCGTTCTGGAGTCGAACATGGGCTTGTTTTTGGCGCATGTCGGCAAATGCACGGACTCGATCGACTTCGTCGTGGGGTATCCCCATGCGTACATTGCTAGTGGCCACGCCGTGGTTTGGACCCACAACATCAGCATCATCATTGGTCCAATCAGTCATTGCTGGACCTTCATCTTCGACAATTATGTTGTGCATGATAATACATGCGTACATGATGTCGGCGATGCTGTCAACATACCACAGCCGTGCTGGACCCTTCACTGCCGCCCATCGAGCCTGGAGCACACCAAATGCCCGCTCCACATTCTTGCGCGCTGCCTCCTGACGACCTGCAAAATAGACCTTCTTTTCTTCTGTGGGGCATCTGATCATCTTCACAAAGACGGGCCACATAGGGTATATCTCATCCGCCAAATAATAGCCCATATCGTGCTTGTTGCCGTTGGCGACGAAATTGACGGCCGGACCAATGCCCATGCACTGGTCGTTGAAAAGGGGCAACGACTGGATGACGTTGATGTCGTTGTTTGACCCGGCTACTCCAAAATAGGCATGCCAAATCCACAGCCTGTAGTCAGCTACCGCTTCAAGGATCATCATGGGATTCTTGCCCTTGAAACCAGTAGTGTACATCCCTTCCAGGCAGTGGGACAATTCTTCCACTCCTGGTGCATACAATCTATGCTGCCTAACATTCCCGGAAACCCGTGCTGATTCCCGGCATATCCAGCAGAGCCTGACAATCTTCGGGAGTAGGCTTCCGAAGATACCTATCCCCGAATATCTCCCTAACGCCCTGACAAAAATACTTCAGGCACTCGCGGGCAGTCGTCTCGCCGATGTGGAGGTACTCGTCGAACATGTCGGTCGCGCCTCCGTATGCCAACTGCCTGATTGCGGCAGTGCACTTCTGAATCGGTGTGTGGCCGGGTTTACCAGCCGCATCCTCCTGCACCCTGAAATACCCGTATCGATGCTCTAAAGCGCCCACGATACGCAGAAAGAGCGGACGATGCATCCTTAAACGTCGCCGGAACATGTTCTCCCCATATCGTGGCTCCGGAACAAAGTAATCCTCGTACAACTGACAGTGTGCAACGAGGTGGTCCCGGGGTACTGTAGATCGACGATGGATGGGTCGAGGTACCGCCGGCTCCACGGCCGCTTGTTCCTCCCTATCCGCTGCCTCCCGCACACGTGCATGAATCAGCCGCATCATGTGTTCATAATGCCCACCACTACCACTACCAGTCATTACGGATATATAAAAGAAATTTAGAGAGAGAGAAACTTGTTAAAACAAGTGGTGCGAATGAAATGAAGTTCAACGAGCCGTATATATAGACTTTAAACAAAAAAATAATAATAAATTAAAAAATCGGGACGTCCGCGGAACTCCGGTGTCCGCATCGGACGTCCGTATCCGTCGCGACCTTGCACAATGGCGGACGTCCCGCGCGGACGTCCGGCACGCCGGTCGGACGTCCGCCGGGACGGGCGCCATTGCTGATGCTCTAATACTACAAAATTTAATACTGATATATGAACTTTCTCTGTATCTGCTATACAACATAATTAGAATTGTTCTTAAATCTTAAATCGTAATTGCCTAATCAATTATTAGTACTATAAAACTAATTTCTCAAACAAAGCCAATAATATCTTGAAAAACAAATACTCCCAAACAAAATTTGGAGTATGAATGTTTTTTTCAAGTTTAATTTCGTTGTAAACTTCGAAAATTATCTTATTATGGCCATCGATTCACAGTTTGGATTTTGCAAATTTATGAGAAAATGAGGAACATGTAACGATTTAACTATTTACTAGTTCCCATTTTATATTACTACTAAGAGCATCCACAACCGTGCTCTTGCCAGCGGCACGGTTGTGGGCCCGACCCCACTTTTTCTGCATGCTCTCTGGAAAGAGCACAACACCCACAGCTGTGCTTTTCCGCAAGGACGAGCACAATTAATTTAAAATTCAATTACACAAAAACATTTTCATAATACTAAAATTCATTAAAAAACCACAATAAATATTACAAATTACAAATAAAATAAAAAAGACATAATTAAAATCCTAAAAATTAAAAATTACATAATTAAAATCCTAAAGTGTAAAAAACGGTAATAAAAAAAATAAAAATGTGTATTTTTGGGAAAAAAATTTAAAAAAAAACAAAAAAAAGTGTAAAAAACGGTAATAAACGTGAATTTTTTTATTTTTATCGGTTTTTTAATTAAAAACCGATTTGAAATAATTTTTTTTTAAGGCAACGGCTATGCCGTTGCCCAATCCCGTGCCGCCACGTCAGCTGCTCGCTGGCGCGAGCGCAGCGGCAGCGGTGCTTCACCTTGCCAACGGCGCGGACGGCGGTGGCGACCGTCGCCACCGTTGCGGATGCTCTAAATAATTAGTAACCATTAAAGCAGACCCTTTTTCCGATATATAAATGGTAACACTATTTCAATTTTCAACAAAATAATACTATCCACGAAAAATATAGCACATTTGTCATTTTTTATTGTACAGAAAAATATGGCACATTCAAAAGAGAAAAGCCTTCTAACAACTTCTCTTACTAATAATATGAACCTCACGTTCCATTAACACTACTTATCTCTTATTTTTTTTCTTTTCTATGTTACTTTATCAATTTTACATTAAAACTGTCATTTACAAAGTGCCATATTTTTTTATAGAATGAGAAAGTATATTTTAATGGTGTGGATTGTAGAGTACGCTACTAATATAAATTAAAATTCTAAACATTTTCCCTCTCAAACGCACTGCAAATTTTCTGTTGTCAACTGTTCAACTTCTCCGGAGCGATTCACCATCTATGTACATTTCTAATCAACAATGAGAAAGAGAAGAAGCGCCTCACAAAAATCTGCCGCTGCCGCTCAAGGTAGCGCCGCCAGCAGCATGAACAATGGTGGTGGCGGTAGCAATAACATGTTCTCAGCGTTTGAATTTAGTAATGATGAAGAGTTACAGGTTGAGGCACATGCCCGCGAAGCCGTTGCCAAATTCGGAATTCAAAGCCCTAGCAACAAATCCGTACGCCGCCCTAAATCCATTGACAAATACGATTTCCTTGTGTGCTGTAAGTCAAAAACCCTCGCGATTACTATAAAAAAAATCTGATCTCATTGTTACAGGCTATTGCTTCGTTCTTCACTGGTGAAAACTGTATAAGTATTAGTAAACTCAAAGATTATAACGAGCTTCATTTATTTCAGCAGCATTGTCTGACTCAATCGACTACGTTGATGTGCTATTTTGTTTTTTTACTGTAGATTTATCTGTGTTTTATGCCATTCATAGTCATTACCTGAAGTAATCATATTAAGATGGCATTCTGAGTTACCAACTTTTGCAGTTACACAAGGAATCCAAAGTAAACAAAAACATCTTGTGAATGATGATGAGTTGGGGGTTGCTGCTACTGATGGTGAAATATCGCTTGGTTCTTCAAACCATGAACCGCGAACTCTTTCTCCTCTAGAGTGTCAAAGCCCAGTAAGTACTTCTGGGGTAAAATCCTGCTCAAGAAGAAGGAGGAAACCAGGATGGCATTCAGCTAGCAAGAAGCATGTAAATAGTTCATACATTGTTCTACTATTTGTTGAAGCATGGATTTGAGTTTTTAGCTTGTTCTATGATAGTTGAATCAATTGACTAACGTGTCCTGGTCTGTACTGATCAGTTGGATACAACTTAGATATATGTGGAAATATTTGTTTCTAATTGTTCGTACTTTTATGCCCTATGTTTTGTTTCCACTATGTAGTACGTATGCTGAGAAAACTCCTTACTTCATACATTCTAGAAGTTAGTGGCTTAGTGCATTGATTTCTTCTTTTTTATGTTTTTAAGAATTTGAATCTTGTGTCCCTTCTCAACCCACAATTTTAAGTTCGATCTTCATTTATGTAAAGCTTTACCCCTTTTGTTTCCTCTGCAGGAGGCAGTGGTGGTTGTTGCTCCCTATTATGTTAAACTTGAGAAAAGATATCATAGAGGATGTGTCTTTACCTTTTCTCAGAGATGCATCAGATTGGAGGGTTTGCCACTTTGTGATAGAAAGGGGACTCATTGTGTTGAATGGCCAACCTCTGATATTTTAAATATTGAGCATCAGCATTACGTAAGTATCTGTATCCAGCCTCTCGAAATGCGCTTTGTGGGTTCCACGTAGATTATAGAAGTATACTGACTTTTCTCCCGATGCTGAGTTTAGGATAAAGGTGAAGTCATCAACTTACAGTTGAGGTACAAGGATGCAAATGGTGATGAAACTGGTAATTCAACTTTAGGTTACCTGTTATACCATTGATTATTTCAGAGGATTCCCCTTTGTTATTTGTTATCCAGTTTATTATATGTCTGAGTTTGTGCAGCTGGTTCATGGTTGCATTTCGTACTAAAGGGTCAATGATATTTAAATTATTCTGTCAATATGATGTTCAATTAAAGAAAATATTTTTCTTTTTGTTGCTATGTATTGTCTGATTCTTTTTTTTATCTGTTTTTTTGTGGCGGTTGGTTTTGAGTGGCAAAAAACTATGTTCTCATTGGGGTCAGTTTTTTCATAAGGATGTTCCTTTCTTTTAATGGGTAAATAAATTCATAAATTAAAAAAGGATAGGAAAGACTACTCTTTAAAGAGCAAGGGGAGGGAGATACTCAGTAGACTTGTTAGAAGAAGTGTACTATGGCCTCGTTAAAGCCTTGTGAACAGAACCCCCAACATCATTTTGAGAACTTGTAGTCCTAGCCGACTGTGAGGTCTTTATCAACTTGAATAGCCTTCTCTCATGAGTTTAGTAAATCTATAGTGACTTTGTAGACTCAACGCACTTGATTTCGAATGCTTATAAAACATGAAAAGGTTATTCGTGTTTGTCCCCCTATCTGATTATGAAATGGAGGTTAGTGCTACCAGTTTTGTTGGTTTCCTTTTTGCCTACACACCTTGCTAGCCTCATTTTTCAATAGGAATGAGAATTCATTATCAACTCATAGTGAAATGCATAGGATTGGTATATGGATTTAAGAATTCTCTCCATTTCTTTTGATTGGGACTTCACTTTTCCCCCAACGTTGAATTTTGTTATGGGGTTCACGGAAATAATTTCCATGTGACTCTTTTATATTATCAACATTTTCATGTTACTCCATAAAGAGACCTAAAGAGATCAATAATTTTGACTGGCCAAAGCTGGTCACATCTGATTGTTCTTTGTTTGCATGAAATGGCACCTGTCTTTTAATTTAAACTGTATGTGAGAGTAAACTGGTCTTACAAGCATCCTCTCTGCTTCCCCCAGAAAGTATTATCCTTTTATTGAGCTTCTGAATTTATATAGTGTAATATTGAGTTATTGTACTTTTATTTTTGTCACATTGCCTGAGTGGGCCCTTTATTAATTTTGGGTCGTGTATTAATTGCTTTTTTATCCTCTAACAAGTTTTTCCATTCCTGAATCAGTATTATTGACACTATATGTATAACATGGCCTAAAAATTTAAAGTATTAAATAAAACTTTGAAAATCAGTGTACATAGTAAAACTTCCAGGAATATGTAGAACCGAACTTAATATTTCTTGGGCCACTAAGGATATATACACACTTTCACACATATATATTGTCTTATTTGTTTCTTCCTCGTGAGCATGTTAAATGAATTAACTGCAGAAGTCTTTCATGTTATAGTAATTATGCCACAAGTTTGATGGTTTTTTTATAATTTTACAAGTTAACCTCCATGGTGCAGGTAGTTTGGAGCTGGAGTTTGTCGTTCTCGATGATCCTCAGTGGTCTGAGAAACAAGAAGAAATAAAATCATTGGATTTGAACTATGACGTTTCCTGGAAAACAAGTGTAACGTAAGTTGTATGTTAAACAGAATTCATTTCATAAATTTCATCATTTTGTATTAGTGTCTATTCTATTTATTTTCATCATTGTATTCTTGCAATCAATGTATAAAGCTAAGATTGAATTGATGGCATATTTCATATGATATATTATGTTATTTTTAAAGAAATCTGGAATTGATCACTCTATATGAGAAGGGGGAAACAAGGCTTGTTTTAAAGTTTTAATTAGCTCACCAAGCATTACTGTCCTGATCTACATTGTTCTAACTACTTCTGATGTGCATTTACTTATTAGCTTCGATATTGCTTCTTACATTCTGATTGCTTCTTCTGATATTTCATCATAGTTAGTAACCTTTATTTTGCATATTTCCTTGTCTGAGAACACTAGTATTTTTTAGTTAATTGTGAATTGTTTTAGTTAATTGTGAATTATTTTGATTTTGGGTTCTCTTCCTTGTAGTTGTTTAAAGTTAGGGCTATTCACAGATAGTGGTTAGCATAAATAAATGACAAACTTTATATTGACTAGGTCCCATAGCACAGATTACTTTAAACCATTATTAATTTTTTGTTTTGTGGCCAATTTTCTTAAAGTTGTTGCTATATCCTTTGAGATAAGAAGCCTGGCAAGTTCTGGGGAATCACCCACTCGCCAACTGACAGACATCTCACGATTTACCTCATTTTACATAGATGTCGGACTGGGTAGTGTGGGCCTCAAGGACAGGGTACATCCTAAATAATGTCTGCAATTTGATGATGTTCACTGGAAACATGGCAGAACTGTGATGGTGGAGATAGAGATGAAGGAAGCAAGCATTGTCATAATGTACCTTTGAAGAGGATTGTGGGTTGGGGCTAAGAGTTTGACCAAACCAAAGTTATTTTTAGGCATTTTCAGGGTTAATAGTTATTGCTGTGTAACTGCAATCAAATTGTGTTAGCCATCAGACAACATCGACCACAAATTTAATCACAAGTTGGCCACAATATCATTTAATTGATCAGACTATGGGCATACGTTATATACACTACATATTTTACTTAAACATCCTCCTTTGTCATAATGTATTAACAGAAATGCTCTGATTCTAATAGTGTTGTGGTTGGTTGTTCCTTTAATAAAATGTCAATGGGTTCACATGGGGAGAAGCTAAACATGTTATGCTTGGTTGTTCTACACAACCAAATGAACAATTATTTCTGCTGATATATAGTTGGTTTCTTAGAAAATTTTCATTCTCGAGTCATCGAGTGGAGCTTATTGTATTATATATGTATGAGTGCTCAATATGTTATGCATACTGAAGAGAGTTTCATTTTATGATCACAACAAAAACTATTTTATCATATTTATTATATATATCTAAAGATTCTAAACAAACAGCAGTCTTAGTCTCCATCTCATTTTTTTTTCTATTTCTTTCCTTTTTTAGATTTTCATCTTATCATTTTAAGTTTGGTATGCCAAACAATTTTGTATAATACATTAATACTGCACAATTGCTTTCCACCATTGGGGATCACTATTTTATCTGGTATTCGTGGAAAAAATAAGTTTCTGTCCAAACTAAAACCTTGAAAGGCAGCTTTGCAAAGTAGGTCATCATGTTCTCTGCTCCATTCTGTTTCCTCTTCCCGCTAGTGTTGTTTCTTTCTTTTTTGGCTGATCAGTCGAATTGTATTCCTATTTACTCCCTCCGTCCCGGGCTACTCGCTCATTTCCTTTTCGGCTCGGAGATTAAGGAATGAGTGTATAGGAAAGTCAAAAATGACGGCTGTAGGTGAAATTTTTTACTAAAAATGGAAAGAGTGCAAGTAACTTGGGACGCCCAAAAAGGAAATAAGTGCGAGTAGTGCGGGACGGAGGGAGTATTATTCACTGTCTTTTTGATAAAATTTACAAATTCTTTTAAATAAATGCTTAGATGACATTTTTGGGTTGTAATAACTGCTAATGCAGGATTTGGTTTGCGAGCAAAAAGGGATTCTGTCTCTGTTTCTTTCTCTGACAGCGCCATTACCTAAACATCTGCTGGTCTCTGTACTTTCCAGCAATATGCATATTTCTTTTGTGACCTTCATATTAAAGCTTTTTATGTCTACATCACACATTAACATCTATTTGTTAGGTTTATTTTTCTGTCATTTTTATGCAACATTATTCAATTCACAGTTAAGTTTATACGTTAGTACAAAAATATAACTATCTTATCCCACTATTTATACTTTTCATAATTTTCTTGATCAATTTAAAGTACACTGAAATATCTCTCGTTTCGAATCTCAGTGAATGTTGTTTTGAAGAGTCGTTTGAAGAAGTTGTGTACCCAGATGGGGATCCTGATGCAGTCATCATAAGTAGAAGGGACATTGAGCTATTACAGCCTAGGACTTTCATCAATGACACCATCATTGACTTCTATTTTAGGTAAGTTTATTGGTAAATCATTGTGTCATCACTTTCATAATTCATGGTACACAACAAGAATTGGTATATGCTCGTCTTTTTCCTATATCTCATATTGGATGTTGGTAATATTTATCTTTAGTATGTTTTCTCAGTTTTCCTTGATAGTTTTGCGTGTACACTTCTGAAATTCTTTCCTAATGTGACTTTCAGAAAAGGGTTATCCTTCCTATCCAATTTTTATTTCATTTCTTCTTTTTATTTATTTATTTCAGGACGTTTTTGATAAAAAAAAACATTTTAGCACCAACCCTATGAGCCTTTTTGAACCATTAAATACATAAACAATGATAACACTTTCTCAGTTCTCTCCACTGTGGTTACTAGGAAAATCCAATACACTTGCAGTAACTATGTATATTGTGTGGCCTTTGCCAAGTAGTATGCTCTTACACCCTTACTGGTAATTTTCTACATAAAGCTACAATGATTTTAAGATGTATTAATTTTTAGTGGGACATGTGTGTTACAGATCTGTTTACTGGGGACATTGCTTCCTCTACCAATGAATACTAACATGTGAAATGTAACATAGAGCATGTTGTTGAATGACAGATATCTTCAAACTAAAATCAAGGCGGAGGAGTACAGGTTCCACTTCTTCAACACATTTTTCTTTCAGAAGCTTGTTGCTGGAGGCCGTGGAGGAAGAAATGCCTTTCTAAGTGTTCGTAAATGGACAAAAAATGTGAACCTATTTGAAAAAGATTATATATTCATACCTATAAACTTCAGGTAATTAGTTCTGTTGTGGAGCTTATAT
The DNA here is from genome assembly GCF_004379255.2 of Salvia splendens. NCBI lineage: Eukaryota > Viridiplantae > Streptophyta > Magnoliopsida > Lamiales > Lamiaceae > Salvia > Salvia splendens. Next base: position 36,526,694 of record NC_056036.1, on the reverse strand, counting down.
ATACACTGATTTTCTAGTTGGTTGTCTAAGGCTGTTTCATGTTCTGTTAGCTTGCATTGGAGTTTGATTATTATCTGCCATCTTGGGGAAGCGGCTCAATTGAAAAGTATCATCTCTCGCAGTTTGTTTGTTATTTTTTAAAATTGTATTACTTTATCTACTTCAACTTTAAATATCCTTGTTTTAGGCAAGAATACGGATCATGCATCTAAAGTTCCGTGCATTCTACACATGGACTCAATCAGAGGAAGCCATGGAGGGTTAGAAAAATTGATTAAAAGGTAAACTACTGTTAGAAGTAAAAGCTGGACTGCTGGAACTTAAATGGAACAGAACAGAGCATGCGAATAACAAGAATAAATTGAACTTCTTTAAATAATCAAACAGAAAATAAAAAGCAAACGTAACGCTACCTCCAGAGAGGGCCACACCTCCACTGGGGGCCTTCACAGCTACTTACTGGACTTGACTAATATTCTGGATGCCCCTTTCAAAACTCCAGGAACAATTTAGGAATCCTAAAGATAAACATGGCTCTGACTAAATAAATGATATACACTAACTGAACTACTATTAAAGATAAACATATCCTTTAAGCAAGAAGATAAACATGCCACGGCTCCTTGGTAATTTTGATTGATATCAAGTACTGTATATTTGGTGCTAAAGGCAATCAATTATTGTTTCAAGTAGTGGGGATTTTCTACAAAATCTGAAGTATTATGTTAGAGGAATTTAAATACTACTATGTACTTGTGTGTTTGATATGTGTCTTGATATGTTATGTGTAAGATTATATAAGAGAATTTTATCTTCTGTGTAATGTTTGCATTAGAGTATATGATGGTTTTTCTACCAGGACATATTGAACTTTTCTTATCTTAAAATGGCAGTTACTTGTCAGAAGAATGGAAAGAGCGAGGGAATGAACGGCAAGAAGAAATTGCAGTGAAGTTTAGGCAGTTGGACTTTGTTTCACTCCAGGTTCTCATAATCTCATTAAATACATCTTTACTACCTTTGTCAAAGTTGTTTCGCATTTGATCATCAGTAGTCAAATTTCTGATTTAAAGTCATTTAGATGAAAAAATGAGATAGCAGCATAAAATGCCTTTGTAGAGGGGATGCGTGGCTTAATATATCAGCTATGAAATATAAACATCAGAAGCAAGTTGAAATCAATGCATGAGAAAAATAAAGCACTGAATGGATTTAAATGTATGTATTATCTATTTGTTGTTAACTTCTAACTGATATAGAGTTGGTCCTATTGTATGGAAGTATTGTCATTAGCTCTTAATTCATTCAGCCACATCTTGGGTTTTCTCTTGTATGCTTGGTAACAACTTTAAACTTTAAAGCAGTTACTTGAATATAGTGGGGGAAATACTGGGTGGAGGTACTAAGTGATAAACATACAGCAACTACACTAATTTTATTTCCTACTAGTTAAAAGGCAACCTGTTTTTGTTAATGCTGTAATCTATTTGCTGTATGATCGTCTATGCAATCACTGCCGATTTTAATGAACTACCTACATATCTGAGCTTATTCTTCTGTATATGGTCCTTTCAGCTACCACAGCAAGGATAATGTGCCGATTGTGCCTTTATCTTGCTTCACTAATCAGAACTTTTCCTCGAGCTGGTTCAAAAAGCAGCACAACTGATATATTGGAACTTTGTAAGTTGTTATACCTGAAAATGTGCATTTTGTATCCTTCCAAGGAAGTAATGTTGTTCCTATTTGATGCCTTTAAATATCTTTATTCGGCGGAATTTTTTAGGCGGAAATCAAAGTTAGGCTAGATTGAATTCTGGGAATGATCATTTCAGAAATTCTGTTGAGTGGTTTTCTATGTACAATGAATTGATGCATCTTATTCTTGATTATTGGGTTTTTGGGGACATATGTTGTAGAGTTGTACTCCAATTTCTCATCAACCAAATTCAGGATGTTTTTTGGAACAGTTCAAATAAATGAAGTGTTATTGTAGTATTTTCTTTCTCAGAATTATAAAAGGATCTGTCTTGTTCTTTATTTAATCATGAATGTGTGTTTTATGAAGCTATCTTCCTGATTTTCTTGATACATTTATATTTCTAACTATCTCTGCAGCCTGATGAGATTGGTTCCTTCCAGCTGAGGTTTCTCTGAAAAAGCGTGATCATATGGAATGATCCATAACTAATACTAACAAGATAAGCACAGAAGGAAGCAGCTGCCTAGTAATAACAAATATCTCGGTAGAGGTGTGAGAGAGACCAGTGCAAGATCTGTACTTACAAATGGTGGGGAAGACTTATGTCATGGTATCAATTTGAACTTGGAAGATGACATGGATACTTCGGGGCAGCAGTGTTTTGCACCCCTGTTGGAGCAAACAGGAAAGTCATCTCTCAAAGAATGCCATCAACCTCGTAAGCAGCGGGTTCCGATAAACCAATTCAATAACTTGAGTTTACCATTGGAGGTAATACCTTGACAAACATGTTATCTTCCTTACTCAAATTGCTGTTTCTCGGTTCCTATAAGATGACATATTCCCTGCTATGTTTTCACCGTGTTTAGTAATCACATGCTTAATACATACACATTGGTTTGGAAACCATTTGGATTCTGTTATGCTATCAAAATAAATGTGTTTTCTGGAAACAGGAGACACTCACAGAGCAAACAACCGTTCTACAAAGAGACTAGGAAGTTGTTATGAAACGGATTGAGATGAAGCCTCCACATTGTCAGCTCAATCAATCCTATGTGAAGTTAGTTACAATGAGAAAGTCTTGGACGATGAGCAAGGATCTTGAAGATTGTGTGGTCGAGGATTCCGAGGTTGAGAAGTCTTGGATGACGAGCAAGGATCTTGCAGCTTGTGTGGTCAAGGATTCCGAGGATGAGACCTCTTGGACGACGAGCGAGGATCTTGCAGCTTGTGTGGTCAAGGATCCGAGGATAGACGTCTTGCACGACGAGCAAGGATCTTGCAACTTGTGTGGTCGAGGATTCCGAGGATGAAGTGGAGGTGTAAGCATCCGAAGAAACAAGGAAACAGTTAATGCGAAACTGAAAAGTAAGTACTTGTGTTTTTGAAGGGGGTTGTAAAGATGTAGAGGCATGCATTTAACATTGTTGTATTATGAGTAAGTTTGACGAAGTGATCATTTCTATGTTAACCTTCTTCCATTTTGATGCATGCCTCGGATACCTCAGCAATGGCGGCCTCGCTCTTACACAAGCAATGGCCGATCGAACACACTCGAAAGATTCACCAAACCAAGAAAAGCATGTTCTGTGTGGATGAGATCAAAAATTGAGATGTTTGATAGCCTAGATCAATTTATAAATATAAGAATTAAGATGATATTTTTGCCTATAAAATTCACCGTATATGAATATGTTTATGATAATGAATGAATGAATGCAGTAACTAAAATAGGTAAGTCGAATTCATTAGATAATCACATGATTAATTAGGCTAAATTAGTTGATATGATTTCTTAGGGGGTTGAAATGATAATATTTTCAGCAAACAATTAATCTAGATTGTGATTAGGTTGACAAGGGGTGGGTGGGTGGGTATATACAGTATTGAAATTGTCATACTCCCACCGTCCCTAAAAATAGACAACATACATTTGAAATGACACTTGTTTTAAATATTTAATGCACAATTGGATAGTGAAGTATGCCGCCGTTGCCATTTTTTTACTGTTCATCTTTGTTCTGTCATTTCAATAACCCCTCGAGTTCAATAATTTGTTACAAATATAAGATAAATTGGAAGCTCAAAGGTATAATGTCCAACAAAATCAGACAGAAATGCTCAGAATCAATATCGAGTTTTTAAGTTGAAGAAAGGAATTGTTTAGATTTTGATGACGAATTCTGAGAATTTGAGTTACAGGGGTAAGAAATTCATGTAACATACTACAGTTTACTGCAACATTTTGAGAAGGTTTGATCTTGAAAATGTTTTGACATTTTTATCGAACATATATGATGTCCAAACTCGAATATATCATAGAATCATGCTGAAAGCTTGTGATAACTGGAGATCTCCAAAATCAAAGAATAGTTCAGGAAAGCTAATACTCCATAAAGAAGCAACAAACAACTACAACTCACTAACTCAGTATTGTTCTTCCAACAGAATGGGAGAAATGGACAAGAGGGTAGCATATACTAGCTAAATTCAAATCTACGCAACTGTACAACAGAATCAAATCACTGAAAACAATCCTTTTAAGCCTCACTAATTTTAAACAGCAGGGTGAGTGTGGTTCAATACAGGTTGACCGGTACTGCATTTCTCTGCTGAGTTTGAGCTCCGAGCTCCGAGTCAAGCTTCAGGGACCAACAACGACTCAAGTTCTTCTCGGCGCTGCTCAAGCTCCTGCAATTGTTATTTGGTGCAACATTGGTAATCCTCATAAAGTGTATTATACAAACAAATGTAACAAAAGATAGAAACTCAACAAGGGAAATGGAGTAGGGGACTGCCGGTGTGAAATTTGCATTTAAAGTGTAAAAAAGTCAGATCAAAGCAGCAAAAATGATTTCCCATACGGTGAGATTTCGAGCTTCTTTTACAATATAATGAGGGTTTAGAGCATATGAGGGTAATTCCAACTTCCTTTTATATATCAATTGTCAATATTAACTTCAAGAGGAACAGCAATATCATTTCAGTACTCGTCAAGGGACAGCCAGCACGAGATATTATACTTTACTTAGGACTCAAAATAACAATCAAATTCTACTTGGGAGCGATTTAAATAAAAACTCCTTATTGTGAAAACTCAGCACTGAACCTATAAAGTAACTCCATTGAACTCTACACTTAGCAAATCACACGAATTACTTATAGATCCAGTGCAGTTAGCATATAGATTTAGCATAGTTACATTATAAATTCAGTGCAAAATTCTCACAGTTCTGACGATGAGATGGTTTTTATTTGAAACCACAATACATAGACGTAAAAAAAAACAAACATACAAGTATACAACCTCAATAATGAGCTGCTAAAACCTTATAGGAGTGAGGATACTCTAATTTATTGCTCAATCAAACATCCATCTCAATAGGTCTATTATGTTTTAACAATTAACCTACCAAAAGACATTACCTCAAGATCCTTTATTGCTTGCTCCCTGGAGATTTCTTTTTTCTGGCGAGCCCGTTTCACCATGCCAATGCAGCACATTCCTACAGAGGCATTTTAAGTTCACTCTATGTTAGAGCTTAATGTACTTAAAATCCATCGTAAAACTCAGAATCAACAGGCCACATTCTATGTTGAGAAGAATTGCTCATTATGGCACAGTGTAAACTGTAAACCGCATGGGAAACAAAATCCAGAGATATGTACTACTGGCCAGAAAACACTATGTGCAATGTAATGATAAACTTACTGATATAACGTAAACTACACCACATCCAAGAAGCAGGTAGCTAGAGATGCTTTGGAGAAGAAAAAGCTCTGCATGGTCCTTTAAATACTCAGGGTAAGCTCGGGTCATCACTGCAACACTGGAGAAAATAGATGAGCGCAAGCTTCATATGCAACCTATAAGCAGTTCTGGAATGTACGGACAGAACAGGCAATAGGGCTTGTCAGTGTAATCACCAGATGAATACTACAGATTTCTTTCTAGTCAATAGTCATTATCCCGTAAGGATATAAACAGTTAAGCAGTAGAGAGCTTTGTTTAGTCACCCAGCACGAAAAGACAGGAAAACTGTAGGAGATTTTGGATATTAAGAAGAAACCTAAATCTGGAAGATGAATATAACCAACATAACTAGATACAACTAGTCATCTAACACTACACACAAGGATAGCTAAGTAGGATTTCAATCAAATCAATTGCCGAGGAAATATATACAGCAAAAGTTGGACATACAAGATCTGCAGCATCCCTCTGCCAGCCCAGTACTCCAGGATCTGCAACATTTAGAACACTTAATATAGAAACATATGGATTTGAACATAACAAATAATAGCTAGAGTGTTTTCCAAATATATCAAGAAAAAGGCAATACAAACTTCCTCATTTCTGAGACAGAGTACCCTGAAAAAACTTCCGTTGGAATGTTTAGATGTACAGCCCTTCCGAAGGGCAATCAGAAAACATTAAAAAAAACAGGTCAGTAACTGGTAGGGAATCCCATAACAATTCAACTCCCATGCTCTATTAACTCATTACACTTTTAAGCAAGAACTCATTCCCTGACTTAAGCTTAGGTTCCATGAGTACAAAAATATGTGCCTCCAACGTCTGAGAAACATATGTGCTTAAAAAATTGAGAATCGTGGATCCACCACTGCTAGAAGCAGACAATTTCAGTTTCAGATTCTTTCAACTCTTCAGACCAGACTCACAGAGTATTTGATGTGCTTCAAATTGCACTTGCTTACATGGAGCAGATTGATCGTGCCAGTTACCAAAGGCGCCTAGTTTTTGTTACTGCTAATGAATAGTTGAGTTTTATTTTCTAACTCACTTGTTTTATGTTGTTTGCAATTTCATTTTGTTAGGATGACTAGCATGGAATTTTCTTCAACTATGAGGGAACTATAACTATTCTTTTCTAAGTTTATTACAGGAGTTGAAAAGTTAATTTTGATCAATGGAGTTAATTGCTGTTTTAATTGATAGTGATTGATTTTGTGGGTACTGTGGCTGTCTGTATATTAGTATTTGGCAAGTGAGCCGCAAGAGAGTGTTTTCAATGTGATGAGAAGTACACTCTGAGGCGTCGTTGTTCAAAAAAATCATTGCAAGTGTTGATTATTGTTGAACCAGATGACAACTTGCATCTACCTAATGATTCAGAGGGGAGGCATGGGTGGGGAAGTAGCAGGGGAAATTTTTGTATTTCCAGCTTGAGGTTTAGGCCCTTTAGAAGGAAGGAGTTGTTAGTTGTTACAGACACAGTCAGGCACGTCACAATACTCACCTTTATATTTCTCCATTTCTATCCAGTTGGTAATGTATCATTGCTGGCAGAAGACTCCTATGTGAGCTTTTGCAAGCTTAGTTTAATCAATTAAGCCTTTTCCCATTAGAAGAGGACCATTTTATGATTAGAATTCTTGTGTATACTTGTTTGGTTCGTACAAATCAATTCAATAGTATGCAGCACCAGATCACACTAAATTCGGTTTTTTGCAGCTATATTATGATCAAAGCACAGCCTAAAACTTCCAAATCAGCACTGTTACCACTCTCTACCTACCAGCTCTAACCAGTTGAGCATACAAGCAAGCATTTTTCTAGTAATGACGTGAGGATTTGCCCTATGACCTTTTAAAAAAGGGAGAATTCTTTTATTTGGAGCTTGAGCTAAAGAACATGCTTACTATCCGAGTTTAAGTTAACTAGATTCGAAAACAGAGAGCATTAAACAGAAAATTGCTAGAATTACACAGAAAGCATTAATTGCCCTAAAAAGAAAAAAAAAGTTCAATTCCATGGGGAGTGAAAGAAAGAGAGAGTGAACCTTGGAGAACTTCATGATGAATTCCCACTCGGTCTCGGCGACAACCACAAACAAGGAAATTACCACCGTGTAACACCGGAATATCCCATCGAATATCTGCACTAAATGAAACGAATTCAAAATGTGCCCAACCAATTAACTCAGTGTGGAACACATGAAATAGCATACATCAGATCCGTTGTTGAAAGATTGGACGGCGGAGAGGATGTTGACGGCGATGCAGAGAATGGCGGCGAGAGCTGTGATGACGCTGAAGCAGCGGCAGGTGATGAGGAAGGGATCGGGCCTCGAACGGAGCCGGGTGGTGACGGCGGGCGGGTCAGGTTCTCGAGAACTCTGCGCCTCCATTTTGAGCTGAGATTAAAGATGCTGAAATGCAACTGCCGCCGCCGTGGCGAGCTTGAGGCAGATTCCTGCACCTGCTACGCACGCTACCCCAAAATCGATGCTTTGATTGGTTGGGAAAGCCACCTATGTTTCTTCTGCTATTCAACAATAATTTAACTTTCTCAAAAAAAAACAATAATTTAACTTCATATCTCAATTTCTTATTCATAGTTATAATTTTGCCATAAAAAAAATAGAAAAAAATTACCAGGACATCCATAATAAGAATATGAAAATAAACCACTAACTATTTTCATCATTTAATTTTTTTGTTTTAATTTTAAAATTCTAAAGCAAATAACATAAATTAAAACTCCATTTGTCTAATTGCAATCTTGTGCACTTTTGCACAGCTAAAAACTCAAATATTTTTATTTGAAACATTCCAATATATTATAGTCATTTTTTAAAACTATTTAGCAAAAGTTATTATATTTCATTTTTGTTATTCAAGTCTCTCTATTATTTAATTCTTCTTTCAATTTAGTAAAATTAACGATACCAATTTATTATGAGGAAAACGTCTCTATCTTGGAATGAGAGGAGTCTAATTTTTTATTGTTTTTTAGTTAGTACTCCCTCCGTAGATGCATTATATTTTCTGATTTCGTTTTGAAAAAATGATATTAAATAGTTTAGGTGGAGAGAGTAAAGTAAAAGAGAGAATAATGTAGAGAAGAGTCTTATCTGCAATATTCTCTCTTACTTTACTTTTTCTCCACTTTAACTATTTATAATTATTTTTTTAAAATGAATGCGGCAAAATGAAATGGTTCTATTATTATGGGACGGAGGGAGCAATATATAACAAATCAAAGATCAAGTAGAGTATAAATTTATAGCTTCCATACAAAAGTTCAAATAATTACTACTACTCATAATTCAAGATGATGACAACAAGAGTCCACAATTCGACAGCAAATTCCAACACCAATCTTGGTAATTTGTTACAAACAAATTATTCGAACGCATAATTCATTATCTCCACTGTGATCCCACTCGAAACAAGAAGCGAAAATGGCTGCAGAAAACGGCAATGCTGATTTAGCAGATGACGGTTCCGTCGCTGGATTCGATTCTTTGCACCGCCTCCTCCAATCTTCCCTTCCTCCCCACCTTTTTCAGGTCAGATCAACGCCACAATTTATTACACTAACTTTTTTTCCGATTACAATTCCCTCTGAGCTTCAATTCTGTTGGATGTTGAGTTGAATATGATGATAAACTTTTCTTTGGAATTTACATAAGTTTTATTGATACTGTTCGTTGCGCCAGGAAGCTAGCCGATTGCTGATTGGGCTAAACTGTGGGAAAACGCTTGATTCTGTTGCTCTTCCCGCTCCTGCCAAATCTCTTTCTCTAAACCATGATTTTGATCTTCAGGTATGTGTGCTTATGATTGTGTGTGTTGTCTCATCTTTTTGGTGATATCAACCTTGAAGAACTACTTTCACACTTTTCATTCAATTTGTGTTCATAACAATTCATTCTACTTTTCCAATGCACACAATTATATTTGTTAGCTGGAGTGATGGTCTCTTAACTTAATCATATGTAATCAAGAGTGCTTGATGGCCTTTGAATTTCTGAGGCAAAAACTTGTGGGTGCATGTTAATTCCTATGAGGGTTTATTAATCCCCAATTGGAATTTACTAATCACAATTAGGAGATTTAGTTAGGGTGGATGCAGCCAATTGTGCCTCTAAATTAGTTATCTTGAAAACATGGAGTGTCTTCTTCCACTTGATTGGCTGACAAAATACATATGTTAGTTATTGAGATGCTACTGCTTTTCTTGTGTCAATAGATGTTTATGAAATATTTAATCGGGGTGTTATCATGGAAACTATGAGTTCTTGCATTTGTGTCACTGTAATTACATCATCAGTTTTGGTGGCTGTTCTTTTCCTTATATATGTTTTGCATATTAAGATAGCTGTCTTTTCCTAACAATATGCAGGCATTTTCGTTTCGTGCTGATAGTGAATCACTGAGGGAACCTCGCTGTGTGAGGGTGGGTCTGATTCAGAACTCTATAGCTCTTCCAACTACAGAACCATTTCTTGATCAGAAATGGGGCATCTTTCAGAAATTGACACCGATCATTGAAGCTGCAGGTGCTTCTGGAGTCAACATATTATGTTTGCAGGTATTTTGTCCATGAAAATCACAAGATCTCGCTGGCTGTAGGAGATTAACTGTGGACCGTCAATGCAGGAAGCTTGGGCGATGCCATTTGCATTCTGCACCCGTGAGAAGAAATGGTGTGAGTTTGCCGAGCCAATAGATGGAGAATCGACAAAATTTCTTCAGGAGTTTGCTCGGAGGTACAACATGGTTATAGTGAGCCCTATCCTTGAAAGGGATGTGAACCATGGGGAGACACTCTGGAACACTGCTGTAATAATTGGAAATAATGGGAACATAATCGGGAAGCACAGGAAGGTAAACCGACGCGTCACATATCTGGTCTATGTATTTATTTCACATGAACGTTTCTCTGAATGTAATTGTTGCAGAATCATATACCTAGAGTCGGGGACTTCAATGAAAGCACATACTATATGGAAGGAAATACCGGGCATCCTGTGTTTGAGACGGCTTATGGAAAGATTGCTGTCAATATATGTTATGGAAGACATCATCCTCTTAATTGGTTAGTTTTCGGCTTAAATGGTGCGGAGATAGTTTTTAACCCATCAGCAACTGTGGGTGAACTGAGTGAACCAATGTGGCCGATTGAGGTACTCTTTCACCCTTCCACTTTTTGTTTTTTGAGTTTGTTTAGTTTGTACTGACACACTCAGGGACGGATCTAGTATAGAATGAGAAGGGGCAAATGCCCCACCTCAATTTTTCATAAGCATGTAGGCATTTATATTATATTACCTTAATATATGTAAATTCACACTATTTGCCCCCTTACATTTAAGAAAATAATAATTTATTTGCCCCTCTCCTAAAAACACACCACCTTGTACCTTTACATGTAATAATATAATATATTTTGTTTTATTTTAATATTTATTTATTTATATATTAATATTTTTGCCCCTCCTGTTATAATTTTCTGGCTCCGTCCCTGGACACACTCTTGCTATTCTTGAACGTTTATGATCGGTTAAATTCTTGCATGGACGTTTACTTTTGCAGGCACGTAATGCAGCCATAGCAAACAGTTACTTTGTATGCTCAATCAATCGTGTTGGGACTGAACATTTCCCGAATCCATTCACCTCAGGAGATGGGAAGCCACAACATACAGATTTTGGACACTTCTATGGTTCCAGCTACGTATCAGCGCCCGATTCCTCCTGCACGCCATCCAGTGTTGTTAATTTGGCGTTCGGGTCGCTCGGGTCGCCCGGGTCGAGACCATCACCGCCCCAACATGGGTGGGTTGATCGAGATGCATGGGTCGCGCTGGATCGGTTGGGTCGGAGGGGTCGAGCGTTTCGGCTACAGTGTTTTTGCGAATAAATTTTACAGAGATTGAAGGAAGTGATGAAGGAAGATGATGGAGAAGAGAGAGGAGAGAGGAGAGAGGAGTATAATTATGAGCCTTGGAATAGACATCTTTGTCACTATTCATTTGTTTAGTGGGATTAGGAAAATATAAAAAATTGACATAGTTTATCACACTTTTTAGGTAGCAATAAAAATATTATTTTACCAAATTTTTGATTAGTTAAATTGAATCCAATATATTTACATGGATATATTGTCAATCCAAACATGGAGTATAATTTAATGGTGGAAAATGAGTATATTATTTTAGGAATAAATTAATATTTGTTCTTCTACAATATAAACGTTTCGAGATTCAAATTGTACTATTTAAAGTTTTATTATTTTATTTATATAATAATCTATTGTATTAATCAAATTATTTATTAATCTTATATAGGTTGTCTACTAATACATATTCATTTATTTTTTACTAATTTTTAAAATAGATTTCACATTCCACTCCTATTTTATTATAAGTTAATACTACATACAAAATGACGCACATTTCATAAATATTTTCTTTGACATTTTCAGACAATGGTTTCAATTATTTATTTTGTGTTATACTTATGACTTATGAATTGTTTTGATATTTTGATAATTTCTATTTTTCACTTTATCTCTATTCACATGAATTACGTCTACATTTATATTATTGATATATTATAAACATTAGAGTAATATATTTATTTGATTTAATATTAAAAGGCAAAAAAATTAGCCTAGATTAGTGGGTCTCTCGACCCAGTCGACTCGTCGACCCGCGACCCGAATTTTCACCTTATCGACCCGGTGCGACCCTCGACCCTAACAACACTGACGCCATCTCTATCCCGCCACAAGGATGGCTTGCTGATATCGGACATGGATCTCAACCTCTGCCGGCAACTGAAGGACAAATGGGGATTCCGCATGACTGCCCGATATGAGATTTATGCAGATCTGTTTGCTCGTTATGTGAAGCCCGATTTTGAACCCCAAGTCATTTCTGGTCCACTGTTGAACAAGAAAACCCTTTAAGGAGATGTGAAAGGAACTGAGAATTGGTTGCTGGAATTGGAGTGCGCTTTCGCCATGGAGAGCTTCCAAGATTCTGGACAGTGTTCTGATTGTGAATAGTTTTACTTTTACTTAACTTTAATGCTGGTAATAATTTAATGTATTTGTGGTAATTGTCGGATTTGCAAAGCTTACAGGAATAGTTCTTGTGTAAGCTAAAACATTTTTTTTTCTGAATTCATTAAAGAACCTTAAACAGATCCTTTGGCTTCTCTCTCTCTCTTGGCCAGTGGACATTCCATTTTTACTCAATGTTTCTTGAGCAAATTATAAATTTCATGAAAAACAGTTGTGACTGAATTGCAGCTAAGTGATGATACGAATGACTAATTCTCAACCATTCCCACCAAATAGTCTCTTTTTTTTGCCATTTTGATTCTCTATCAAAATTAGTTGACTTTTTATTATGGGATTTTTTTTTTATCACATTACCCTATTAGTACTACTAATGATGTAGATCATATTATCTATCCACTAATACTATTTAAAAAAAAAATTCTTATACTTACCTAATTTCATATTTACATTTATGTCTATCTTCAAAAATTTCCATTCTTAGAGGATGTTGGAGGACGAAGGGCTAGTCATACTGGTAAAAAAACGTCTAGTATTTTATTTAGGGCTTTCAGCTAAGTTTTGATTTCACCGTATTTTAGGGTTTGGGTATTTTGGTCATTTCAATAATTTTACTTTTGAGCGTGGCAGCTCATTATTTAATTTGTGCAGGTTGTGTCATAGGTATATGTCACTTTATATTTTTCTCTCGTGCCTCTCTTTTAAATATGCAGTAAACACACTTCTCTCACCTATCTCTCATCCCTTCTTTTTCCTCTGCTTCCCTCTGCAAAATCTCTCTTCCCTTCTTCTTCTTCTTGCTTCCCTCTGCAACGCTGAGTTTAGTTTTTTGTCTTCATGTCTTCGATGTCCATTAAAAACTCGGCTGATGGAGGAGGGAATGGTTGTAGGTGGCTCCGTATTGAGTACGAAAAATGTATGTGCCAGCAAAGAACGATTCTCAAGAAATGAATAAAATGGAATGTTGTACTTCGTTTGCGAGAGAAAGGGCAAGGTTGGAGGCATTTTCGGTGGTGTTATCTGAAGTGTGTGAGTTTTGACTTGGTTGGGCATAGTCGGTGTGAAGGTGGGGTTGGAGGAGAGGAAGAAGTTGACTTGAAGTATCTCAAAATTGTTATGAAGGTGGAAGTAAAGTGAAAGATTTTATTTTGGTGTTATTTGCTGGGTTTTCGTTGTTAGTTTCATTTGTAGCCATTATGGTGAGTTTGAAGACGTAGGTTTTCACAAGTAGATTGCAGTGCGTGAGTTTGGGAAAACATTTTGGCCAAGAATTGCAGTGCGTGAACTTGGGGAAAATTTTGATGTGTTCGAAGCAATGTAAATTGATTATGTGTTCTAAGTATGAATTTTTTGAAGTTTCAAGATTCAAATGTTGTGACTTGAATAAAAAATTGATTTTTAAATTTGAATATGAAATTAACGATGGCGGAAATGGGTATTCAATATTCGATGGGTGTTCATTTGAAAGTCCGAAATCGAGACAAAAAATTGATGGTACCAAGCAAAGAGTAATATAGTGGTTGGGTACTTAAATGGATCTCATTGGAAATGTTACTCAAATGAAAAGGATATCAAAATAATATTAGATGTAGTATACGGCTAAATCTAATACAAAAAATAATATCAAACTGGCTACCTGATAGTAATATCAGATGTAATACAAAAAATAATATCATATCGAGTATTAAAAGAAATATCGATGTAGTACCTGACAGAGTATTGGACATTTTTACTTTTCAAAATTTTGACTTTTTCAATCTATCATCCTCACCCGATTTGCATGTACTATCATATATACACATATACATATAGGGTAGTGATAAAATGCAAACTCATATATTGTACAAACTTCAAACTTTTCAACACAGTATCAACACAACTTCAACACAATGTCAACACAGTGTAAAATTTCAAGATTTTGATGTTAACACAATGTCAATACAATTTCAAAACAACATCAATCGTTGACATTTTTTATTGCTATTATTTTATCATTTATTGATATTTTCTAACTGTCCAGATCATAGTTCTAACTGAGAATTGAGATGCAATCTCAGCCACTCATTCACAATTTTCGTGCGATGTCAACAGCGTGTAGTTTATGTCAACAATGGGGTATTTTTGTCATTTCAGTTCTAAAATGTTTAAATTATATTCAAAAACCTCAGTAAAACTCTCGAACGTTTCTCTCCAAAGTTTCTTATACAATTCTGCTTCTTCTCTTCTCTTCGTCGTGATTCATCTCCTAATCTAGACTTCGTTCAGTTTTCTACATCAATTAATTTCCAAAAATGAGGATCGAAGAAATTGTTGAAGCTGAAGCGCCGATTGTGCCAGAAAAAGGTATTCCAAATCGGCGGTCGTTGAAGCGAATTCTTCAGCTTAAGAAATTGATTCAAATTTTAAGTAAATTGCTTCGATTTTAGTGTATTAAAACACATCTGGATTTGTTTTCTTATGAATTCGATTTCTGCTGTTTTTTTTATTGATTAGCGATGGTAGAATCGGAAGAGATGGAAATGAACAATGCTGCTGGAAAAAACAGAAGAGAACAAGCATCTTCTTCCAGTTAAGGATTTGTTTAAATTTTTAAGATGATTGACATTTCATACAATAGTTATTGACATAGTTATGATAATATACTTGTGTTTTCTATAAACGGCATATACTTGTCATTGAGATAATTTTGTATACTGTTGACATAGTGTATGCTTGTTTGGATTGTTGTTGACATTATAAACTTTAACAATTGATATAATAGTAAAAAGATAATTGTGCTTTGTGCTTGCTTTAAACATGATATACTTGTTATTGACATAGTGTATACTTATTAGAATCGTTGTTGACATAGTCAAATTGACATTCAGCCTTTGCTGATAGGGAGCGGGCTAGTTTTGGGGTTGGCGCCGTCTTTTGAGTACACATTTTTGGTGTATGCTTCTCCAGTTGGAAACTATTTCAAGGTTGTGTTTACGTTTTCAATTTTAATTCGATTGAATCAAGGGGATATTAAGGAGTTTGTGGATAAGGTTTAATTTTTGTGGTTTGCAGGAAGGGACTGCGCCGATCAGCTTGTACGTTGAGGATGAGTTCCATCGCGCTGGCCGCGGTGGTTCTGGAGGTATGAAGAGCGTCACGAATTATGCGCCGGTATGTAAGTGTTGCATCTCTCTGCCAACTGTTTGATGAAAGTTCTAAATGAAGTTGGCTACTGAAAGTTCGTCAAAGTGTTTTTATTTTTTTATTTTTATGATTTTGATATCAATTAATTTCGTCCTGCTTGTAAAAACATGTTTCTCAGTATGAAATATCGGAATAATGTTTTTGATGCATGGATAAATTTAACAAATTTACAAAGTTCATTTGATATTTAACAGTAGTAAATAAATTATAGGTGAGGTCATGAACTGCTAGTAATCATGGAGAGCAAGAACTACCAAGCAAGCCACTATGCCACTCAGGGCTATGAGCAGACGTTGCTCCAGCGTCTGCATCAAGAGCTTTACAATCTCAAGTTTCTAATCGTCGTGGATGATAATGCTTGGGATCGGATCGCACACGCCTTGCCAGATAAGGAGAACGACAACCGGATTCTTCTCACCACTAGGCTTCGGGAGGTCACTGAATAAAATTCTGAAAAATCTAGTTTACTTCATGAGATGCAGCCGCTCGGGCTGGAGCACAGCTGGCAGTTCCTCTGTTATCTTACCTTCGGTGATATGCTGAAAAATGATAATGGTGATGTTACATTGCTCTGCCCTCCTCACTTGAAGGAAATTGGAAGATCGATCGCCGAGAAATGTAAAGGTCTTCCTCTGTCACTGGTTGTGGTTGGTGGTCATCTCATTCAGGAGACAGAAAAGATTGATTTCTGGAAAAGGATAGAAGGAGATACTGCTGATGCTGCTGCAATGGGGGAGGGTTCCTACTTGGAGATCTTGGCTCTCAGCTACCTTTACTTGCCTGCTAGACTTCAAGGTTGTTTCATTTACGTGGGTGCATTCCCGGAAGATTGTGAGATACGTGCCTCTAAACTCATCAAACTTTGGGTTGGTGAAGGTTTCTTCCTAAAACCTGCACTACCCACACAAACCATGGACAACTATTCTGGTTTCTAACTTTTGAACTTAGCAGTATGTAATATATATGAAATGTCAATCAGTTCAACAACTTGTATTGAAATGTCAATCAGTTCAAAAACAATTCTTATAATTAAAAAAGAACAACTATTTTCTCTTAATTTTTTTATTTGAAACAAGTTCTGGTATCATGATCATGCAATACATGTCAATAGCTTTCGTATCAAATATCAACAACCTATATGAAAATATCAACAGCTTGTATATCAAATGTCAACAACTTGTCAACAATTTGTATATAGTGTCAACAACTCAAAAACAATTATTGTAATTTAAAAATAACAACTATTTTATCTTAAATTTTTATTTGACACGGGTTTTGGCATCATGATCATACAACACATGTCAATAGCATGCATATCAAATGTTAACAACTTATAGCAAAATGTCAACAGCTTGTCAACAACTTGTATATAGTGTCAACAACTCAAAAACAATTCTTGTAATTAAAAAATAACAACTATTTTATCTTAATTTTTTTATTTGACACAAGTTTTGGCATCATGATCATGCAACACATGTCAATAGCCCGCATATCAAATGTCAACAACTTATAGCAAAATGTCAATAGCTTGTCAATAATTTGTATATATTGTCAACAACTCAAAAACAATTCTTGTGATGAAAAAATAACAACTATTTTATCTTAATTTTTTTATTTGACACAAGTTCTGACATCATGATCATACAACACATGCCAATAGCCTGCATATCAAATGTCAACAACTTATAGTAAAATGTCAACAGCTTGTATATAGTGTCAACAACTCAAAAACAATTCTTGTAATTAAAAAATAACAACTATTTTATCTTAATTTTTTTATTTGACACAAGTTCTGGTATCATGATCATGCAATACATGTCAATAGCTTTCGTATCAAATGTCAACAACTTATATGAAAATGTCAACAGATTGTCAACAACTTGTATATAGTATCCACAACTCAAAAACAATTATTGTAATTAAAAAATAACAAATATTTTATCTTAATTTTTTTTATTTGACACAAGTTCTGACATCATGATCATACAACACATGTCAATAGCATGCATATCAAATGTCAACAACTTATAGTAAAATGTCAACAACTTGTATATAGTGTCAACAACTCAAAAACAATTCTTGTAATTAAAAAATAACAACTATTTTATCTTAATTTTTTTATTTGACAGAAGTTATGGCATCATGATCATACAACACATGCCAATAGCCTGCATATCAAATGTCAACAACTTATAGCAAAATGTCAACATCTTGTCAACAACTTGTGATAATGATTTCCGCGAATTCCCCCTTTCTCCTGTATAGCTCCATCGACGCATTTTGTATCCTAGGTCCACCTCCAACACCGCTCGCACACTGTGCCTCAGATCCTTGGACGATTTCGTCACCTCCACGAGCTCATGAGATCTGAAGCAGAAGAGTTCCGAATCGGAACCATTGTCACTGAGCTCCATTGTCAAGTCGATGATCTCCATCCCAGATAATCGAACGACAGCCATGGTGTCCGGCAGCTCTTCCCTCGTGGCATCCATTAGCTTATCCAGTGATTCTGCAGCTCTCTTGAAGGCATTCAATGGAGAAAAATAGTGGATAGTGTAGCATGTCACCACATCCAATCAAAGAAACAAAATCATTGCATTTTACAACCATTGCCTAAAAATCAATATAATTTCACAATTGGATTATCCTTGAAATTGAGTTCTTCATTAACATTGACTTGAATTAGAGTTTCCCCAGAATAGCTACAGGAATTGAAAAACCACTAACTAGTAGGGCTGGAATTGCAGCCAGAAAAGCCAGGTTGCAGAAACTGCTGTCAGCAAATCAACACCAAATTAGTGCTGAGATCCCTAAATTTGTAAAACCGGCGAAAATACACATTAAACAACTAAAGCTAAGAACCCTAATTTTTCAAAATGTGGAAATATTCATCACTCAGTTCAATTAGTTTAGTTGAACAACGCAGCGAGCAATCTCCAATCAATATGAAATGAATTAATCATAATCTGAGTAGATCTTCCCCAATTATATCAAATTCAGGTAGAGAGAGAGAAATAGAGAGTACGGCGCAGACGGTGAGACTGAGAAATTGAATGTGGCGGTGAGAGAGGGTCAGTTGAGGCGGAGATCCGACGGCGGCAGTGAGTTGCGAGGCGGCGGAGGGCTCCGACGTGGCATTCTCGACGGAGAGAAGAGTGAAAGAAGCGAAGCGGCAGGGAGCGGGCAACCGGAGACTCAGCCGGCTAGGAGGGGAAAAAATGCCGCCATTTCCGCCGCTGGAGGTTCACAGAGTCTGACCGCCGCCGCCCAGAACCACCTCTCAGAAGCTCCGTCTCCGCCTCTCCGAGATATTTTTCACCGACGACCCGCTCCACAAGTTCCAAGGATCAGTCGTGGTTTTGGAAACTGATTTTGGGGCTGCAGTTCTTCTTCCCCATTAAAACACGAAATGACCATTATACCCTTTCATAATAAATTAATATAAAAATATTTTTCATGTGGCAAAATTTGGACCACTCATTTAATAAAAATGAGTGGCTCATATTGCATCTCATTTCTCAATTAGTCTAAAAATCTAAATTGATCACAATTATATATATATATATATATATATATAATATATATATATATATATATATATATATATTATCGAAATTGAGGTATTGTAGTGTTGACAGAGAGAGAGGAAAATTTGAGTGAATTTTGAGAAACCCTTCCATCTTCCCACCATTTTCAACTCTTCATCTTCCCTCTCACCTCACATCAACCCTTCATTTTCCCTCTCACCTCACTCTCTCACCTGCTACAGCATTCCATTTTATTCCTTGTTTGCATCGTCATTTTACAAAGGGAAGCAGAGGAAAAAGAAGAAGAAGAAGAAGAAGGGAAGAGAGATAGAAGAGAGAAGGTGTTTAAAAGAGAGGCAAGAGAGAGAATTATAAAGTGATGAGAGCATCTGCATCGCGTCTCGATGCAGGCTCGATCTCGTCCCGTCGCGATGCAACACTCCCATCTCGTCCCGTCGCGGAGACGAAGCTAGCGAGCTCTGGCGCGAGGCGTGACGCCCACTCGCCGGCCGCGAGTGGGCGTCGTAATGCTGACGCAATAAATAATATATTTTTTTTAAATTCGATTTTTAGAAAAATAAATTTAAAAATTTTAAACGGTAATATTACCGTTTGTAACGAATTTTTTTTATTCTATAAATACTCTCATTACCTCTTTCATTTTACACACAAACACACATATCTCATCTTTTTTCCTTCTCATCACTATCATATCATCTCTCTTTCCTCTCCAATATCTGCAAAAATGTCCGGTGACGGAAACTCCGGCGGCGAGGGCGGCTTCACTTGAATGCGTTTGTCACCTTTGCTGTTGCGTCTTCTATACTCTCTCTTTCTCGAGAAATTTTCTTCCGCTTTCAAGAGCTTCTTCAGACTTTCTTCACCTTCAAAAAGTAAGAAAAATGTCTTCTTCTTCTTCGGAGTCGGGTAGCGGTAGGAAAGGGGATAAGGGGTCTTCTGGCCGGAAAGGGTCCGGGGAGAAGACCGTAGAGTATTTCCATAGTATTTTGAGTAAGGATACTGTGGTATCCCTACCCGAAAAATACTTTTTCCTGGGGGAAAGGCGTGGTACCTGACGGTGATCATAGGGCTGACTCCCCGCCGGAGGGGTACGCCACCGTGTACGAGGCCTGCTTAGAATGCGGGCTTCGTTTCCCCCTCCCTTCTGCCTTTATAGATTTACTAGATTTTTTTCAGCTTCCCTTAGGCCAAGTGACTCCGAACTCTTGGAGGCACTGTCGGCCTTCGCTGCCGAACTCCGTAGGTTAGGAAGAGATTTGTCTTTGAAGGCGATCCTTAAATTCTTTCAATTTAAGAGGAAGGGGTCTTGGTTTACTTGATCCCTTTACAGCCCTTTAGAGCCTTTTGTAAAACGAAGTGGCCGAAGTGGCAAAACCGCTTCTTCTACTATGATAGGACCGCGGCTCCCAGTTTTCCCTGGAGAGGGCCGAAGTCCGTTATCCGTCATCCTCGGCCTGAACCGTTGGACGAGCTCGATGGCGAGCTCAACAAGATTCCCATAGTTAGGAAACAATACACGGAGTCTGAGCTCGTCAAGGGCGACGTCGTGTTCGACATCTCGTCTTCGGACGAAGAGCCCGAGGGTGAGGATTTCTCTTTATCTTTATGCTCTACTGCTTTAACGAAGAAAATCTGACTTTGCTTTCTTGCTTTTTGGCAGTGTACATGCTGAGTAAGGCTAGCCGCAAATCTTCGGAGTCCAAGGAGCCGGAGAGGCCGAAAACCACCAGCTCGGCGTCTGATGCCGAGAGGACTCCGAAAAGGCAAAAAAACCTCTTCGGATCCGAAGAAGCCGGAGTCGACTTCGGCAAGTAGGAAGGGGAAGGCCCAGAAGCCCCCGAGAGCGCCAGAGAAAGACGTGGTCTTGGCGCCTCCTTCGGAACATATCTGTGAGCCGTTTTTATGGCCACGGACTTCGCCGAGGTGAATTCTCTTCTTGATTTTCTGGCCTTGCTTTTTTCCTGTATTTTTTGTGGCCCCTTGTTGACTTTTTTCTATTCATTTTCAGAGGAACGATATGCTCTCCAAGCTCGTCGCCGTCGAACTCTCCAAAGCGTCCAATGACTATGCCGAGATGCAGAGAAGTTGGCGGCTGCTTGTCATCGGGCCGAACAGGCTGAGGCTAACTTTGAGAAGGCCAGAGTGCTAGGATTTCGGCCCAGGATGAAGCTCAGTTTGCCAAAAACCAGCTCGTCATCCAGCGAGAGCAGACGAAGCGGAGCGATGCTGCTGCCGTGGTTGCCCAAGGAGGCTCTCCGTGTTTACACGGAGAAACTCTTTTTGAGCAGCCAGTTCTCGGCCTTTGTCTCCGTAGCCTGGTAAAGGCTAATCGCCGATAAAGGCGAGCAGGGGGCCGACGTCGTGCTGCCTCTGTTACAGCCGAGAAATAGACAGCTCGCTTTCAAAGTCATGCCGCTCCTTGAGGAGCGCGCTTCATCCTCGCGTCCACATGCTTTCTGACAGGACCGAACGTCCGGAGTTGTCGGAGCTGATCGGGACGAGAACCTGACAGGGCTATCTTTTGCCCTCCGTGGGACCCGTTTCACCTTGAAGAAATCGATACCTTCCGAATCAAGTCTGAATCAGACATGCTTGAAAGCTTATGGCGTCGTCCTCGTCAGGGAGCACAACGAAGCTGCGCGGTTTCTTTTTTCCCAATTTCTATTTGCCCAATTTCTGTTCGCCCTAATTGGGCGTTAGATTTTGTCTTCCGCTCAGTTGAAGCAGATTTTCTAATTATTGAGAGACCGAACAAAAATAAAAGGCCTAATATTTTATATAAAAAAATAAGCTAGTTTTTTTTTTAAAAAGTAACTCCTATATAAGGGAGGAAATTACAAATAAACTCTTATATAGGAGGAAATTACAACTGATGTCAAGAGGGCTCGAACTTGGCACCCTAAACTCTAAAAAAAAAGAAGCTAGGTTATGATCCTCACACGTCAGAAAACGATTCAATATCTTTTTATTTTTTTGGCACACTATTTGTGGAGAATTTTTCTAATCGTCTGGAAAATCATTAATCATATTTCAGGTCCTTCTCAACTTTTTCTTTCCAATTATGCCCCTTGTCTTAATAGACGGTGGCGATCCTATATATAAGAACATGTGCAACGATGTCTTGCGGACGAGCGCGTCCATGCCATCGCGACGGAATGCTGCTCTACACCTGCCGCTGGAACGAGTCTGCTCGCTGCAGAGAGATTTGCTCGACGGAGCGGCATCACAATGCCCAGCCCACGTGGCGGGTTGTGGGCTGAGTGTGAGCCGTTTGAATTTGATTTTTTTAAAAAAAAATTCGAAATAAAATAATTAGAGAGAATTTTAAAAGTAAAATGCACTCCTCGAATTCCCTTAACAAAATAAAATGAAAAGAAATTAAAGAATATGAAGGAACTTTCATAAAGTCTTCATTCTTTCCGTAGCTAGTGAGGAGCTCCAGTGTTAATCCTTCAATTCAAATTGCATCAGAGATGAAGAAATTTCACAAGTAGAGAGAGATAATCTCACAATCCAAATAGTAGCAGTAGGTAGTTTTACAGTATCTATGGGGCTCCTCACATTTGCTCTTCTCGGCATCGATCTTCTTAATCTTGGCTGGTACTAGGCATGCACACGGTTCGGAAACCACCGGTTCCAGTTCATGAACCGGCGGTTCACGGTTCATCATTCCCATGAACTGAAACCGGCCCGCCAAGGGTCCCGGCAGTTCCGGTTCCGATTCAAAAAACCGCCGGTTCCGGGCCGGTTCGGCGGTTCGTCAATTTTTATATTTTTTTTTGCATTTTTTTTATTTGTTTATCTATGAAATGTGCGTAAATAAAATTCAAAAAAACACGATGAAAGTTGTAATTTTATTGAAATTACAAGTTACAACAATTACAAATCACAAAAACCTTGAGGTCTTGAAATCATAAACAAAAATTTAAATACAACGAAACTATTAGTCAACAACGAAGCTAATTACAAATTACAAAAAAAACTTAGAAGTTCTGAACAATAAATTTATAAGTATATATACTCTTAGTCGGCGAAGAAGATCTTTCTACATAACTAAATTGAGGACATCTTTAGCAATTCAACTTTAAATGTTGAGTTTAGCCTAACAATCAATAATTATAGTAGAATTGTCAAAAGTTTCCCCGATTTAGACTTATAGAGAAATCTATTTCATCGACTAGAGTATATAAAAATACAATTATTTAATTGTATTTGCATATTTTTAAAGTAGAAACAAATGGGAAAAAAAGAAATAAAAGAAAAAAGGACTTGAGCTCAACTTAAATTTAAAATTTAAGTTGAGGTGCCTACGTAACCCCAATGCTCATTTGCATTAGGGAATCAAAGCCCACGTAGTTCTCTTACCTCACTTACCTATTTGGCTTGGCCGACGGTTGACGGTTGTCCTACGATTCATCCCCGGTGAATTCTTCTTGTGATCCCTCCTGACGATCATCCTAATCATTTTCTTGTTCTCTGACGTCAGCTTTGGCCCAATCATCAAGTAACATCACGGCTTCCATATTTTTCGCGGAGAGCTTACTTCTTGATTCATCCAACACACGCGAGCCAATACTAAAAGCGGACTCGACGGCGACAGTGGAAGCCGGAATAGAAAAAATCTCCTTGGCCATTGACGCAAGTATGGGAAAATCTTTCTCGTGTGTTCCCCGCCAATCAAGGACGTCGATTTGGGCGGGAGGAGTAGGACCTTCGTCACCAAAGGAAAAGAGTGAATCGAAATATAAATCTAACTCACTTACCATACCTGAGGACCTTCCGCCGGTGCTGTAGCTGTATAGGTCGGCTAATTGGGATTGCGCGCCGGGGTCATCATAATCGGCTTGAAATGCGAAGCCAAAGTTATGCTGTTGAGGAGGGGGGTCTTTTGACTTGGTGGGTACTGTTATACTTGGTTTCATATTCGGTGTAGAGAGCACGCAAGTTAAACTCGAATGTTTGTTGGATAATTGACCGGTTCAGGAGGTTTATTTGAAATGTTTCTGAGAGGTCTACTCCGAATTCCTCACTGGTATCCGATTGCAATGCTTTAAGTGGACCAAGATCAATAGAACTCAAATTGTTATAATAAAAATCTAAAATCTTGGAGGTACCGACTAATTTCCATTTTGGATCCAAGACCTTTACAATCAAGAACACCGTTGGTATCTCACTGAAATACTTAAGCCATTTCTCAATCATATAATATAAAACACACATCAATTCAGGTGAAGAGTAAGCATTTTTCATTGCAGTTTTAAAACCAAGTGATATATACATGCAATGCTCTAAAACACGAATAGCAGTGCAATAATAAACACCCGATTATTCAACAGCTGCATTTTTGAAATATTTGAACAACTTAAATAAAGCCACGCTATGTTCCCAACAACTATGCGAAAGATATAAATCATGAACGGGATAAGTTCTAAAAAATCACATAAAGAATCTTTATGCGTCAAAGTAGAATTCAGACAATCATATGACGAATTCCATCTATGAGACACATCCATAGTAAAATTCGTATATCTTACATTCTTTTGATGACAATATTTCTTCCAAGCTTTGCCAATAGCTGGCTTTTGATGGATTAATCTAACTCCAGTTCTAATAGGACTAACATGCTTTTGCTATAATTCAAGCGCATCTTGTACACATAAATTTAAAATATGACATATGCATCTTTGATGAAAACACTTACCTCCAATAACTAGAGCACAAGCCGCAATCAAATCACTAATACTTGCAGTGTTAGCAGTTGCATTATCAAAACAACAGAAAATATCTTATTGCATAATTGAAACCATTCAAAACTTGAATAATTAAAGAAGCAATTTCGGGTGCAGTGTGTGGTGTCTCAAATTCTCTAAAACCAATTAAACGCTTGTTCAAAGTCCAACTATTGTCCACAAAGTGAACCGTAATGCACATGTATGAATACCGGTTAAAACAATCAGTCCATACATCTGAGCAAATGTTCACTTTATGGCCCAAGTTAAGTAATTAACGTGATAATTCAACTTTTTTCTATAAACATTGTCTAACGGTAGATCGTTGAACGGTCATTCGACCTACTCTTTTGATAGCTACGTTTAAACCACTTTGCATAATAACATCAAATTTTTTATTATCATAAACATTAAAAGGAAAATGCTTCATTGCAACCCATCTAGTTATAACGTCAGTAAAATTTTTTTGATCATATTTAAAAAGAGGCGTACCTGACGAACCTGAGCCACCGGGTTAGAAGTTTAGTTGGGTTTGGGTAGAGGTAGTGCCACAAAATATAAACATGCATTAGCTTGCAAATATGTATTGTTCATTTAAAAATATAAATTATTGTAAATTTTATATACGTTCAAAATCATCGTAAATATTATATACAATTTATATACAAAATATTATATACAAAATATTTATTTTGTTATATAGAGAATAAGATGCATGGATCACAAATTATAAGTACTTTAGGACAAAAAAATATTAACACAAGATTTAAAATAATTTTAGCTAAAGAATAAATATAACAACTATATGCAAATTATTATTTTGACAAGAAGAAGAAACATGAATTGGTAAACAGTAAAGAATGGAAAGAACGTGTTCTTGTTGACGGTTGACCCTAGACCTCTTAGTTAAAAATTCAACAACCAAATCATTGGACTACTACATTTTATATGAGATTTGTTGAAAATAAATATATTTCTATACTCCACGAAGATATGCTATTTTCAGTTCGATTCAAGGGAAAGTTTAAGCTCTCTGAACGGTCAGGAGGGGGCGCCCCCTCCTGCTCCCTAGATCCGCCATAGCATGTCCGCCACTAGAGGGAGCCGCGGCGGCCGCCGGAGCTCCCCTATACTGGACACTCTTAGGCATGCTTTTTTTACCCGGCCATAAAATCCTTGGTGCGGCCTCCATCATGGTTCGTGCGCACACAAGTGGTCATGACCATTGCATCAGTGTTAAATCCAAATTTGACTTTGAATTAATCATATTTTGCAAACTAATAAAACGTGCACGTACATATAAAGCGAGAAAAATACCAAGCACAGTCCAACGCGGCGGCGTGTGCTATTAATAAAAATAAAATCAACTTATTGCACACAAATCACAATCTTTTGCAAGACTAGAGAGACACAATTAGCTCTCTCCTAATCGCGATGATTAATTTCATAAAAATTTCCACCGATCTAACATGATACATGAGTTTCTAATATTTTTATTAAAGCTAAACCGATCTAAATTAAACTTGAATAATGTACATCTAATTTAAAATTATCACATTATTTTAATACTATGTCATTTATGTCAAAGGGAGAAAGAAAATTTAATAGGCATTGGCATTGCGTGGTCAATTGTGGTGGATGCACCAAACTTCCATCCTATTTGATCAGTTGAATTTCGTTACACCAAATCCCCTCATTCCCTTCAATAAAACTCAGCTGCCCCAAGTCGTCCCTCCCTCCCTCCCTCCCTTCACCGGCACCAATGGCGGCGGCGAGCGCCTTCTCGATTTCCATCTCTTCTGCCCACTCTAATCTTAATTCCGATACTAGATTCAAAATTCATCATTGCACCAATCTCTCCACTTCTTCCATGCTTTCTTTTCCTCCACGGACACCACCTCTTTTCAACGATAGGATTTCCGCTCCTGACACGCGGTCCTTTACATTATGTCCGCGATGCCACCTTGCTTCCGACTCGGAGATCCCCTCCAAATCGACCAGCCTTTCCGCGTTGGAGCTTCTCAAGTCTTCCGCTGCTGATCGTAAGTTTCATCCTTCTTCATTTTATTAATTATATATTTTTTCAGGATTTTTACTTTTATTGTCAATGTGTTGTGATACTGTGTTTGGATGAGTAACGTGGTGGATTCTCTTCCTGGTTTTGGATTAATTGCTGTTACTTTTGGAGATTTGGAGACAAGGATTTTGGTGCTGGTAAATGATTAAGAGCTGATGTGTAATTTAGGGTTGTGCAAGGCACACGATGGTAGATTTTTCTCCTATTTGAACTTGATGGTGGACTTTTATGGATTTTTAGAGACTTTTCACTGAGATAATGGAGAGTTTTTATGTGCTTAATCAATTACTCTATTTTACATCACACAATATATTGGAGGAAAGAAAATTAAGGTAGTTAGTTAATATGTATGGTTTCTATGGAAATTTTGATGTTTGTTTGATGCTTCTTGAGTTGGATCATGAAGAGATAAAGCTCTAACAAAGACTTGTACATTTTTCTATTCAGGTTATACGAAAGAAACCAGCAGTATTTTGGTTGTGGGTTTTAACTACCGTACAGCACCCATTGAGGTACGCGAGAAGCTTTCTGTCCCCGAAGCACAATGGCCGCAAGCAATTGGTGAACTATGCGCTCTAAATCATATAGAGGAAGCTGCTGTCCTTAGCACGTGCAACAGGCTGGAGATATATGTTGTGGCTCTGTCCCAGCATCGTGGAATAAAGGAAGTGACTGAATGGATGTCTAAGGTAATGACAGTTTGCAGATTTCTTATTTATATGGATTTTGAATAGTTTATTGGCTGACTTGAAAGTTTATC
Organism: Salvia splendens; assembly: GCF_004379255.2. Classification (NCBI taxonomy): domain Eukaryota; kingdom Viridiplantae; phylum Streptophyta; class Magnoliopsida; order Lamiales; family Lamiaceae; genus Salvia; species Salvia splendens. The sequence continues at coordinate 36,498,856 of NC_056036.1, read as the reverse complement.
ATACAGTATGTTTTTCGCATGGCTTGCAATTTGTCTTTCCGATCTTCTTTTGATGGCTGATGACCTGATTTTCCTTAACAGAAAGAATGATTAGATCCTGATTCCTCTGCCTGAAATCTCCTCAATGTTATCTTTTTCTGAATGGCTTTATTCTTGAAATAACTGGGATAGTTTTGTGAGCGTAATTTTGAATGGATAGTGCTTGACATTGCTGTCTCGTTTTGCAGATAAGTTCAGTGCCAGTTTCAGAGCTGTGTCAGCACAGAGATTTGCTTTTCAACAAAGATGCCACACAACATCTTTTTGAAGTATCTTCAGGGCTCGATTCCCTTGTTTTAGGTGAAGGTCAAATTCTTTCACAGGTTAAACAGGTTGTTAAAACAGGACAAGGGGTCCCTGGATTTGACCGTAAAATTAGCGGGCTCTTTAAGCATGCAATCACTGTGGGAAAACGTGTTAGAACAGAAACCAGTATCTCTACTGGGTCAGTATCAGTTAGTTCAGCTGCAGTGGAGCTTGCTATGATGAAACTTCCAGAGTCTGCTCATGATTCAGCGAAAATGTTGGTCGTTGGAGCTGGAAAGATGGGAAAGCTTGTGATAAGACACCTAGCTGCGAAGGGATGCAGGAGGATGGTAGTCGTTAACAGAACAGAGGACAGACTAAATTCCATACGAGAGGAGCTCAAGGATGTTGAGATTGAATATAGGCCTTTCTCACAATTATTGAATTGCGCTGGTGAAGCAGATGTCATTTTCACATGTACGGCTTTGGAAACACTTCTATTCTCGAAAGATCAAGTTCAGACACTCCCCCCTGTGGCTTCAGAAGTAGGAGGCAAGAGGTTATTTGTCGATATTTCTGTTCCTAGGAATGTGGGATCATGTGTATCAGATATTGAGAGTGTTCAAGTTTACAATGTGGATGACTTGGAGGAAGTAGTGGCTGCCAACAAGGAAGACAGATTGATGAAGGCAATGGAAGCTCAGGCGATCATTGAAGCAGAAGTGGAAGAATTCGAAGCATGGAAGGACTCCCTTGAGACTGTCCCAACCATCAAGAAGCTTAGGGCATATGCAGAGAGAATTAGGGCTGCTGAGCTGGAAAAGTGCTTTTCGAAGATGCGTGATGATCTACCGAAGAGTGAAAAGAAAGCTATATATGATCTGAGTATGGGGATTGTGAACAAGCTTCTTCATGGTCCCATGCAACACTTGCGATGTGATGGCACAGATAACCGTGGGCTGAATGAAATCCTGGAAAACATGCACGCGCTTAACAGAATATTCAGTCTGGACACGGAGATATCCGTCCTGGAGCAGAAAGTACGGGCGAAAGTGAAACAACAGAACAAACAAGCAGGTTCTTGATATCTCTGTATGCAACCATATGTTCATTTGATTTTTGGGAGGGGAGGGGAGCTTCTCCCATCGGCATTGAGTTTATCTTTATTTGGAGGCGTCACAACTCTTTTACATAGGCGGGGATGACTTAAAAGCTGGTTTTTATTCTGCAGTGACAAGGATACAAGCAAGCCATTGACATCTGCCTTACATTATGAAAAAAACATAAGAGAGGTCAGTATGCAATACTTGTAAGCGTTTCCTTGTTTAGCATATTTTTTCTGGGAATTTAACTTCGCATTTTTTTCACAAAGCATATTCTTGTAAAATTGTAATATTCGTGTATTAATTGACATATAATAAATTTTAAATGAAGAGATGCTTTTCTTTCATGTTGGAGATCCAAGAACGCAAGTTACTAGAAATTGAATAAATATCTTATTTTTATTATTAATATTATATTTGGAGCAAATTAATAATAAAAGCATCTAAATTCTTTTGACCGATGTTGGAGGGTCGCGGGCATTTCTAGAAGATGTACTCAGCTGCCGGATTGTGGGAAGAAGCATCGCGGGTTTCTATTATCGGATTTCAAGCTTATTTCTAGTAAATCATGAGTTTGCACTAGAATTTAAGCTTATAAAAGCTATGTTGACCAAATACGATAAGTTCCTAAGTGAAGGTCAATGGGTATTTTAAAGTTGAATGTACCGTGAAAATTGTCTAAACTATAAGAAAGATGATTCATCATTTTATATGTTTGACTGCTTCGATTTATTACGTTGGAGATTATAATATGTAAATATAAATGCTATAAAAGATTATTAATCTCAATTTACTAAAAGTTAATTTAATTCATATGAAAGATGTTAAGTTTGTGTTGAATTAAAAATGGCTATAAAGTCACCAATTCATTCAGTAGAATAGAACACAAAATTAAAATCTGAGAGCTTAGCATGTGATTTAGATGTATGTAACTATTTATTGTCTTCTTTTGATATGTACAGATACAAATTTCTTTGATTGTGTAGACTTGTGTTAATTAAAAATGTAATTATAAAGATGTCAAATTGTTAAATTCAAGTTTCGTTTCTTCAATCTCAATTCATTGTACTTTTTCACCACATAGCAATAGATTTTGGGTTATTTTCCGGTATTAGATGTGGATTACTTTCTATAAAGAGTTTGACAATGTTACAAGTCTACAACTTTCTTTGCATGACAACATTACAAAACTCAACGAAAAGATTTTTAAAAAAATGCTTCTCACGAATAAAACTGGTTGGAAACTAACAAAAACCAATAAAAAAGATTCTTCAAATCAGACAAATATTCGAAGCAGATGTAGAGAAGCACTCATAGAGAATTCTAAGTTGTAATATAATGCAGAGGCCATCCTTTCTTAGGTGGACTTTGTGAAGAATAGTAGTATTTTTTTTTCAAGATTAGATACAACAAAAAATATATTTAAAAAAAAATCAAAACTACCAATAGAAAAGGTAAGCATTCAGACAGTGCATATATCTTCTAGTATATCGCACATGGTCAGGACTCCTGGCCCTCAAGAAGGACCATCATACCTATCATAATATGTGGCTCGAGCCAGCCAATAATCACAACTTGCTTGATTGACTATGGTGGTATGCTGGACTGAGTGACCTCAAGGAAGTATCATTTCTACTACTTCTCTCTTATGGGGCGGGGCTACCATATCTGCGACCCCTTTCATCATCAACCCTTCATACTCAACAGATACAACCCTATTGAATATCTTACTGAAAATTAACAAGTTAATTTATCAGCTCACTGGGAAGAGGTTAAAAAAACATAGAGATGAAGCAAGTTAACATATTCAATACATCATATTGGTGCCTTCCAGAGCTTTTATGGCATCTTCACGAGTTTCAAATTGCACACAAAAAAATTCCGACATATACATACATTAAGAACCCTCTCACATTGTCTTTCTATGTCATGATCTCGAGTAAGAAGTGTGAATAGGGTCAAAGTCTATCACAAAAAGGGTTTTAGTTGGTCTTTGTTTGGCTCCTAAAAAAAACAAAAAATAATGCAACTGGTTTCAAATAAAAAAATCTTAGGAACCTCAGAAATTCCTTTAAGAAACAAGTAGCCAAAAATTTCTCATTTGTATTGCCTTAGACTTAATAACAGGTGCATAAGTGAAATACAAAGGAAAATGTGGAGGTTGCGTACCCTGGCAGATATTAGCTAATGTAAGCTTTGGCCTCAGATATCTCCCGATCAAAAGAAAGTCCAGACAACGCAAAGCTATTCATATCATTACACACTAAACATTAGATGCATAACCAGAGCACTGACCTCCATGCATTCATCCAAAGTCAATTGGCACGGAAACCTTAATCCACATTCTCCAATAAAATTCTTTCCAAAGTGACGTTTATGTTTCCACAATCAGGAACAAACTTTTTAACTAGAATGCTCCAAGAATCAGACGTGACCTCCACTTTACTAGAGACAGCAGCACCAAGAACATTCAGTATATCATCTTCACAACCAGAGCTGCAGAGCCCTTCAATTAAGATAGAGTAAGTGGATTCATTTGGAGAACACCTTTTATCCAACATCTCCTCAAATATCTTGATCCCTTCCTTTGCATAACCCTTTTTGCAGAACCCTTTAATCAGTAAGTTAAAAGTGAAAGCATTGGGAGGACAACCCTTTTCTACCATGTTATCCCACAACCTCCCAGCCTCACACAACTCCCCTTCATCACACATGCCTGCAATGAGCGTGTTATACGTTAAAACACTAGGTATAGAACCCTTTTCAAACTCATCAAACAACTTCCTTGCTTCCCAAACCTTCCCTTCCTTGCAGAGCCAATGCACGAGTGTGCTCAGTATCACGTTATCTGGGGTACAGTTCTTCACCAACAATAGCTTCCACAAGCTGCAAGCTTCATCGACCTTCCCTTCCCTGCACAAGACATCTATAACCTTACAACATAAAGCTGAGCTGGGGACATAGTTACTGTCAAGCATATCACCAATCATATTGACTGCTTCCCCTGACTTCTTCACTTTGCACAGCGCCTCAATCATGACACCATATGTAACATCATTCGGCTCAACCCTATTCTCTATCATCTCATCCATCACCTTCGTTGCATCAACAAAGTGCCCTAATTTACAAAACCCATCCATCAGAACCGTGTATGTGGTTGCATCAGGCAACCAGCCACGATCCAAGAGCTCATCGAACATTCTCTTTGCTCCCGACATATCACCACGATCCACGTATCCAGACATAATAGTAGTGTAACTCACCACATTAGGCACCATTCCCATTCCAGGCATTTCATCAAGCACCTTGAGTGCACCCTCAACATCATCCTTTTTACACAGGGCTTTTAATAATATATTGCAAGTGAACACATTGGGCATAATGTTGAACCTCTTCTGGCAATTTTTGAACATAAGGTACACAGAATCGTACTTCTTATTCTGAACCAAAACATTTAACAAAGTATTTAACGAACGAACTGACCTTTGCACTCCAAAATCATTAATTTGAAGGAACATTTTGATTGCCTCTTTCGGTCTGCTGGCAAGACCGTAATACCTAATTAGCGTGATGAATACATTTTCTCCGCATTTGATATGTGAACAGCGTAACTGATTTAAGAGGGAGGGTATGGGCTCGAAAGTGCGCAAGCGGGAGAGCTTGTGGATAATAGAGTGGTAGGTTTCGTAAGTGTGATGGAAATTCGGGTGGTAATTTCCGGCGTAGTGGAAGATTTGAAGGGCGAGATCGAGATTTTGCTGTTGGGTGATGATGGAGCAGAGGCGTTTGTGGGTGAGTTTTCGTGGCCAGGGTTTGATTGGGGGTGTAACAGTGTATAAGTCGAGCAGTTCGGATTTAGAGTTAATGCTGGAGATGTGGTGGTTGTCATTGGAGGAGAATGGGTGGGTTGCGGCGGTGACGCGGCGGAGAGGGTGGATTTTCCGATAACTTAACATGATGGATATTACCTGACAAAGAGAAAATTGGTTAGTACGGAGTATATGATCTTAATCTGTTTACTACCTGCATAAATATGAAGTAGAAGTAGTGTAGAGAATAACATGAAGTTATTTAGAAATAGTGGTTACCACAAGCTTTGGGACTGGAGGTGTTGAAATTTTATGCTTTAAATCCCACTTCCATGAAGATGGGAGGAGAAGGAAGATGAAGATAGGGCATATGGAACCGAGAAGGCCACCGGCGATTATATTAGAAGGAAGTGGTGGTGAACCATTGAGAACAAGGGAGAGAAAAGGGGGGAGGAGGAGGAGGAGGAAGAAGAAGAAGAAGAAGAAATTAGAAGTGATATTCGGTTATAATTTACAAATAATTTATGTTTGTGATTGGCCTCTGTGTATAACAACAATATATGAAGTTAAGTCTGTGATGATTGATGGGCCACCATGATTGATTTTTATTTTTATTATTCTCAATGGTTCACCACCACTTCCTTCTAATATAAAATGTGATGATTGATGGGCCACCATGATTGATTTGTTATTGGACATCTATTTTAGATTTAAGTTAAAAGACTAAATTAATTTAATTTAGAATAATAAGGCCGAATTAATTTAGAATAATAAGGCCATCCGCAACGTTGTCTATTATCCGTCTCTTAACCATCTCATCTCTTCACTATTTATGGGCATTACTGTACTTTTCATCCCATCTCTTAACTAATAGACAGCACCTACAACCCTCCATCTCTTAACCGTCTCTTAATAATCTCATCCCTTGACTATTCATTCAATTTCATTTTTTTTTATTTTTTTCCAACAAATTCAATCAATAAAAAACACACTTCATTAAATAAAATAAAAATACAACTTAAAATTCAAAAAATTCAAAAAAATACATAATTAAAATCCTAAAAAATAAAAATTACATAATTTAAAATACAATTTTATAGAAATTAAAAAAAACTACTCCGCCGGCAAATCATCACCCGAAGGCGGTGGCAGTGCACTCAAGCTACCTGGAGGCGGAATACTAATTTGTCTTGTCATATACTCAATTCCGGCAAGATGAGCTTGATATTGTGGAGGCGTCATGCGGGAAGTGTCCGCCATCGTGGCGGTCAAGTACATGGACAATAGGGTGTTCGAGCCAGAGACCGAGCCCGAGCCCGCCTTACTTGATTCGCCTCGGCCCCTCCTCCCTCTAGCCACCTTGGTCCCTTGCAGCTGACGGCGCCCACGGGAGGAGCCTCATGCATCGGTGGTCGTGCCCTCAACCTCTTGTGAGGCGCTGTCTGACCCGCCCTCACTAGACGAGTATTGGTCACCCGCCGTGTGCTTCGTGCGCTTCGAGCTTGAGCCCTGGCTGGACTGGACACCGCCGGCCCACCTTTCAACGTCTTTGACGGCCTCCCAAACATCGACATGTTTGAATTCTTTGCCGTTGTCGTCAAAGAAGACTCGCAAAGTCGTTCTCATAATGTCGGCTCCATTGGCTCCGCTTTGATATTGAGCAGCTTCATTCTTGTAGATGCCGCAAAATTTTTTGACATCTCTGTCGACGCGGTCAAAATTACTGGGAGCATCTTCAGGGTGCGGTGGTGGGACCGAGCCGGCTTGTTCTCGTTGTAGGCGGAAGTGACCTTTTCCCCAAAACACTTGCGGGTTTGTTGATTCCCGACAATGGGATCGTACGAGACGCTGACCCAAGCGTTGAACAGAGTCATCGTGTCCGCCCGGCTGTATGGATGACTGCCTATATCCTCCTCCTCCTCCTCGGCCGCCTCCTCCTCTTCCTCCACGGTTTCGAATGCGCGACCCCTGGAGCTTCCACCGCCGCGTCCTCCTTCCGGATTGGGTTCATCCGGAAAATCCTCCATAATTTGGGATAATCCCTGCGATTGTCCATACCTCGGGGCGGAGGGACGAGAGTATGCATCCACATCAAAACATAGTGGTTGGTACGCCGCCGGCGCCGACGAGCCTTGGGTGCCCGGCGTCGACGAACCGGAACTGGCAGCACCCAAGACATTGTACATGCCCCCAGTCGCCAAACGTGTTCAAGTCATATCCGCCGGAGCCGCCCTCGTTTCCGTCGCCGGACATTTTGAGATGAAAATTGGAGAGGTGAGATGAAAATTGGAGAGGAAAGAGAGATGATTTGAGAAGAATAGATGTGTGTTTGTGTGTATAATGAGGATGAAAGATGAGTATTTATAGAGTAAAAAAAGAAAAAAAAGAAAAAAAGAAAATTAAAAAAATACCATTGAACGGTAAAAACGGTAACATTACCGTTATAATTTTTTTTATTAAAATCGAATTTTTTTTAAAAAAAGATTTATTGCGTCAGCGTGACGACGACGCCCACGAGATGTGTTGCGGATCTCTAAGTGCTTGATGGTAGAAATTTCATGAGTAAAGGTTATAAATTCATCATTTTCTTTCTAGTTATTAAATTTTTTGGGATGTTACAAAAGTCAATATATGCTTTATATTGTGAAAAACATGATAATATCCCGAAATGGAAAGCTGAAACTACTTGTCATGGACAGAAGAACAGAGTATCAGTAGTTTATATAAAATTGAGTGTTATAAGTTAGTGAGACGTGAAATTCATTACCAAATGTTGTAGTAAAAAGTAAATGTGTCGATTAATCATGTGTGGACAAAAAGAAAAAGTTGTGTTAATAATGGACAGAGATAGTATACAGAGATCTTATTTAATCTATGCTACGAAGATAGGAAGGACAGTTGGCAAAACATCAAAAAGACCAAAGATACATAGAGCACGTAAAAATGGTGGTTGCATTTTAACTGAGTGGTTTTACAATAATGAAATTAATAGGTGAAAACCAACTTTGAAATCTTGCATCAAAAGTTGTAGGTAATGAGTTGTGCTAAGATATCAAGCCAAGTATCAGGAACACCAGGCAGGCACCAATGCATGCAGTCCTGTCCCCACACAGCCACTGCATCCTTCTTCCCCAGCCACACTGCCGGGTGAGCATCGGCTCTCCACTCGCTCAAACGACTCAAGTCCAGGGGTCTGATGCTCGTCCCCTTCAACATATCCCCAATCACTTCATTCACTCTTCTAGCTTCTCTGTTTGTTCCGTTGTTAGCCGGATCAAACCATAAATCAAGCTCAGATTCTTTTAGAGGCTCATTGAACAAGCAACTTCCGTTCTGATTCCAATCGCCGCCATGAAAATGCCGTGGTGACTGCAGCCGCCAGAACTTGAGCACCATCTTGGGGAATGCTTTCTCAATATGAGCTACCATGTTCTTGACAACAACTTTCAGCCCATCCATCAGTTCCAGAGAAGGATGTATTGGCTGCCCATTTCTGAAGAATACGAGTGGAGTCTCTTTTGGGAATTTATCGGGACCCCACCTAAGCACAAGACAACTTATTATCACATCAAGATACAAAATGAAACAACAAAATGAGACCACATAACAGCACCTAAACAAAAATCTTCCCCAACCAGAGGAAAGGTGTGAATAAGAAAAGATTAGAGAATCACCAGTGACCAGTGTTGAAGACCAGAACATCGTAGAAATCAGAAATGTTAGCCCAGTCATTTGCCGGGATATCAACATCTACTCGATATATTCCTTTAACTCCATCTTGACCAGAAAGCCCAGGCTGTTTAGTCTGCCACCTTGTTAAATCAGTAATTAGCTAGTGAGGAAGCAAATCCAACAAAAGAAACCCGTGGTACATATCATAGTAATATATATCCAGCGCTAAAAGAATCACATGTAAGAGGATCAAATTCAGCCAGGTATTGTCTGACACGGTCATACCCACTGCTGGGGTAGAATGAGGTGTGATCCTGGATTATATGAAAGAGGCAAAGAGCTGCAACCAATTTGATCAAAAAAAGGACAAACATGTAGCCAATACGATGTTCAAATTAAAAGTATATTAATGTGATATCAATCCATTGAAGGAAAATGGTAGCTACTTTTATACAGTTTCTTTCTCTCTAATTTCAGACAGTCTAATGTTTGTGCATGTGCCAGGAACTCGAATAAGGCTTCACAAAGCTAACATAGATTTTTTTATTTATACACCAATTATTTCTCCGATACAATAGTGAACACTAATGTGTGAACATACAAAAGTTTTGGTTCATATATAAATGCACTTTATAAAATAAGCCATCTTACATAAAATAGAGACTAAGATATTATCTAGCTTTTTTCACTAAATAGCCAATAAGTAGATTTATAATTTCTCTTATGTTCGAATATGAAATACTAAAGGAAAGATATCTGCTCTAGTGACTTCTTTCTTTCTAATCATTGCGTTCCAATAAGTGATTTTACCTATTTGATCTAGATGAGAAATACCCTTTCACTTCCTACTTAGACTTATAAACAATTCTACTGTTCATTTAGTAACGCCTAAAGTTTTATTTCAAATCCAACTTACTCGTGCATACATCATCAGATCTTGGAAAAGTTAAGGTCTGTGAGAACAACATACATTCATTCAAGTCTCATAAATCTACATAAACACCCAACCTACATCATCATATCATAAAGTCATTAGATGTGATCATAGATTTGACCAAAAACAGTAAGCAACCTCAGCAGCTGCATTGAGTTCCAAACGAATAACAATCAAATACAAACTTGTTTCCATATACTGAGCAGCTCAATTAATACATTATGCAAGCTTAACTGATGAATTACTACATAGAAAACCATATACAAAATCCATATACTAATCATCATCAAATCCAACAATGCATAATAATTACATCACAATTACCAAAAGCCAAGTCTTGGTTATACTAATGAGCATCCATAAAACATAGAATTACTGAAGTATCTCAAAGGACGAATGCATACTCATATCTGGCCAGCAAAACAGCTCGATGATAGGCCACAGTCACATTGAATTTGGGGAAATAAGCCCCTCTCCAAGCACCCTTTCTCTTCCATTTCTTAGCACCAGGATCACCCACCCTCAGCACACACAGAAACGACACCAAGAAGTTCTCGTTCAAAGAGTCCCCAACAAACCCAATATTCTTATTCCTCATCAAAGCCAAGAACCCGGCCGGGTCGACCCGGTCCAGATCGCAGCCACGGGGCATCCATTTCCAGGAATTGATCCGGGCCATGTTATCCCTCTGATTCTTGATGCAATTCCACGCATTTCTGTGGAAGGGGCAGGTGGAATCGTACATTGGTTTGCGAGTGGGATCGAGAACCCACCGCCCCTCGAAGAGATTGCATGCTGCAGAGGGTAAAATAGGGGTTTTGGAAGAGGGGGACTGTGGGATGAAAGGGAGGAATGAGGAGTAGAAGAGGATGAGGAAGCAGGAAGGGAGGATTAAGCAGGTGATGAGTTTTGGGGTTACTTTAGATGCCATTAACACTCATGTATTCTCTCATCCCTTTGCAACACTTAATTCTTTAAAATCAAGTGTGAATTTTGAGATTTTACACATGACTAACAGGATCTGCCGATCAAATTCAGTTTGCGCTGGAGATATTTTAAATCTGGATATTTTTCAGCTTGGTTTTATATGGAGAAATTTGTATTAATTTATTAACATCAATAAAAATCCATTAAATTAGTACTACTTCAAATCTTCAATTGGATTTTTCTCTTATGTATTTTTATTATTTTATATAGATTTGCCAAATAAACACCTTACATTTACCCCATATAAAAATAGAGTGGCTATTGTTGAATTCAAAAGTCTCAAATTCAAATCTCATAATATACATGACATAGAACAATAAAAATCAGGCTTCGTTTATTACCACACTAAAACATGCATTAGAATTTGAGTGAAACATAATAGTTGGAAGAAAACACAATGAAATGATTGTAGTGTTAACTAGAAAAGGGTCAAAAGTGATAAAAATAGCAATAAAATGGGATTAGTTAAGTTGAAAGAGATATGATTATTCATCAAATAATTAATAATTTCTTCCTCCAAAACAATACAAAATGCCTAATCCCATTCCCATCATTCATTAATCTTGCACGAATCTCATGTACGCCACCATAACCACCACTACTTTTTGAATTCCACAACTCTTTCTTCTTCCCTTAATTCCAGATTCCCACTCTCATTTTCTCCATCTTCACGCATCCAAGGAGGAGCTTCACAACACCTGCGCTGCTCCCTTTTCACTACTCAGTGAGTTTACCAAACATTTTTTGTAATGGGACGCCAAAATCTTGTTCAAGTTTGACTTTTGATGATGTATCTTTGTCTCACTAGTGTAGCTGATTGTTCTCTCTCGTGGGGTTTTCAATTTCACTCAAATATCGGTTGCTTTTCGGCTTTCTCCTTTCTTCGTTATGTTGTGCTTAGTTGACTTGCTGGGTTCGTGTGTCTATGTAGATTTTTTGAAGCAGTTTTAGTAGATAACTTTTTACATGTTGGATAGTCGAAATCTTAGATAGTTTGATTTGTGTCCATGTTTTCTACTGCAAAGATCAAATAGGGAGAGTGTATCCTGATAACTAAACTGATAAAGATGGTCATGGCATCATCCTTGCTATCACAGTTTTATTGCATATAGGACGTTTGAGAGATACCATTGCTTTGTCTTATATCCGAATTCGTGGAGCATATTCTAATTCTGTACTTTAAGTGAATAGCACCTGAGATAATGTACACTTCAATGTAACTGCATGTGCTCTTTTCCTAATTATGTGTTTATATAGTAAGGTGTTTCTTTGCTTGTTCTTTTCAGTAATGGATAATGGCGTTTGCCCGAGTTTATTTCCACTGCACCGCAGCAAAACCATCCACCTGGTTGGTAATTCTTCTTTGATAGTACTTAAAAAGTTTCTAACTGCATCCACGGAATATTTGAATATGCTGCATCTGTGGTTTGAAGGGCACATAACAACCTATTCTATATTTCGATTTTGCCAATTTTTCAAAGGCTTTGTGGTCTCATTAAACCTTACGTTCAGGTGAGGCATGCTCAGGGAATCCACAATGTAGAAGGAGATAAGAACTACAAAGCTTATATGTCTCCAGAATATTTTGATGCTCACCTAACTCAGTTGGGTTGGCAACAGGTGGGAAAGCAGCCAGCGGCTTAGTCACTTATATTTGCGTAGTGGCTGACCTTTAGCTCTTCTATCAGGTTGACAACCTACGTAAGCATGTCCATTCAAGTGGCCTCATAAAGAGCATTGATTTGGTCATTACGTCTCCGTTATTAAGGTAGTACCTTTGGTGCTAACAATCTCCAACCATCTGAAATGATAATCTACAAACTGTTTCCTAGATGCTGGCTGTTGTCCTGCTATTATGTCGTCAGCTTATTATAATGGGGGAACACCTATCTTTTTGAATTCATAGGACCATCCAAACAGCTGTTGGGGTATTTGGTGGTGAGGCCTATTCCGACAAGATGGATAATTTACCACTAATGGTGAGAAATGCTGGAAATAGTGATCGGACTGCTATTTCAAGTCTTGATTGCCCACCTATTGTTGCAGTTGAAATCTGTCGAGAACATCTGGTACGTTCACTGATACAACATGTTTGCTTCATGCTGATTTTGTATCTGATGTCCTTGGTAAGGGTCCTAGAGTACACAAAATTTGATACAATTGCTTGTGAATCTAAGAGAAAATTTCCTTACATGCGATGAAACCAGAAAGCCCTGGATTGCATATATCCTTACATGTTGATGTAACCAGAAAACCAAAATGATCAATTTGTTATGATCAGCTGCTGCTACGTTATAATCTGTAAAAAAGCCATTAACATCTGCTAACATGAATGTATAAGATCAGCTGATGCTCCTAGTTAATCTCGGTCCATTTGCTATAACTTCCAAGGTGCTTAATGGTCATTCAAAGCTAATTTAATCCATGTTTTCTGGGAAGTGTGGTAATTTTTTACCTAAATTAGAAAACCTTTTTCCATTTAACTCTAATTAGTGTACCTTTTCAATTTTGAAATTTACTTTCCAAAGTTGTATACATTTGAAATAATGATGAAATTGTTGTAATTTTCAACTATCATAAACCTCAAATGTGCATAAGAAAAAGTGGACATGATCTAAGGCACACCAACTTCCCCACACAATTCTGGTTGCAGGGTGTTCATCCTTGTGATAAGAGGAGAAGCATTAGTGAATATCAGTCCCTTTTTCCAGCGGTTGATTTTTCACTGGTAAGTCGTTTAACCTTAAGGATGTACTCCCTCTGTCCCACGATACTTGAGTCACTTATTTTTTGCACTCGTTTTAGAAAAATTACAATAAATAGTTAAAGTGGGGAGAGAGTAAAGTAAGAGAGAGAATATGAATGAGAAGACTCTTTACATCATTCTCTCTCTTACTTTACTATCTCTCCACTTTAACTATTTATTACTATTATGTTTCCAAAACGAGTGCACAAAAATGACTCAAGTAATGTGGGATGGAGGGCGTAGTATATTTTATTGGTGAATGAGAACATGCCTGAGATGCATACCCATACTTTAATGATTTAGGCTTGAGAAAATATCCTAATAGCTATCTTGAATTTCATTCAGATAGAGAGTGATGATGATGTATTATGGAAGGCTGATGTCAGAGAGACCAATGGTGAGGTTGCAGCTAGAGGAATGAACTTCATGAACTGGTGACTAGTTCTATACTAAACTCTTATCATCTAACATTTATCAAGGGTAAATAATCTCCGTGGGCCGCCTTATTAAGTTCCAAACCTTTCTTCTCTGTTAATTGAATATAGTAGTACATCTGTTTTAACATCATTATAAATTTCTTGATCCTCGGTTGATGATTAACCAAATCCAAACTGCTCAGAAAGTGGGGCACTAGAGTGGGATATTAGATGGAAAGGAATAAGGGAATCTCAAAGATAGTTGTGAAAGTTGCTTTTATATGTAAGTGCAAGTTTCATTAAGTTCTTTGCGAGTATGGGAGTATTGAAGTATGTTTGCATCCCTTGTTCTATCCAACTGGTAATAAAGAAATATGTCATCTTGTCCGAGTAGGTAGCTACCGGTCCATAGGCCTGCTGCATCCGAGACTTGCTTCTTGCTGCATGAAGTTGTATATTGATATAGGCATATAGCCACGTTATCTTCAGTCAGTACTAACATCCACCGATACTCACGCATCAACATGCATGCAGTGTGTAGGGACCCTTCGCCACTATCTGGTGCCTTCACTCTGGCTTTCTAATCTTCATCATGCATATATGCTGTGTTTCCCTTTGCTCCCGACTTGTTTGTCCATGTTTTAGGGTGTACTTTCGATATTATGTATATTTGCAACCTTAGTGATAGGTCTCGAGAATAAAAAACACTTGACCATATATGTACTTTCAGCGACATTTATTGCATTCTTCTTGTATATATTTATTTACACAGGTTGTTCACACGGAAAGAGGAGGAGATAGCAATAGTTACACACAATGGGTTCTTGTTCCACACACTGGCAGCGTTTGGTAACAGCTTTCACCCTCTTGTGAAGAAAGAAATCTCTCGCCAGTAAGTGAAACTGCATCGTTAGAATCCCTACCCGGCCTTAGTATAAAAAATTACTTGATCTTGTTTATGTATTTTGTCCAATCACATCAGACTGTTCTCACTATATTGTAGAAAATGAGCTGGCTTCAATTGCTTTTATGTTAATCTTTCTGCCTTCCAAGTATACGCTTTATGATAACTGACTGTATTTGGGCTGAATCTCTCAATGTTCCAATGGTATGTAGTTTTGCCAACTGCGAGCTTCGTTCCATGGTTATCCTTGACAGAGGGTAAGTCCCATAACTCAACACAAGGCTTTGATTATGAATATTATCCAGATTCAGTTAAATTGAAATAATTGGTATATATTTGTTAGCATGGTTGGGTCGCATTGTTCATCAACCAACTTTCCCGGAAAGATTCCATCCGGACTGGATTCGCCTAGTGATGTCGCTGCTGATAGCAAGAAGCAAGAGGAGTGACTAAAGTCGCTGCTGCATTGATTGAGAATGTCTTAGCTGATGGATGAGGCAGTCGAGACTAATTAAGCACACGATGCTTCAGTAAGTGGACATTCATAGAATCATTTCGTGCTCATCAGAAATAAGGTGCCTTGTCTAATTATTTTCTTTGAATATTCAGTGCCATGTACGACATGACTGAGTTTCTTCACCATCTCAATTCACATCTATTATTTGCGAATTTGTGGTTGAATAATTGATAAGCCTTGTGTTTATATTCATGCAAATTTGACATACTTCCTCAATAAAACAGGACAGAAGTAGTGTAGAAACAACAAATCAATGTCAGATTTCGATAATATCATCATAATTGATAAGGGTAATTGTTTTTACTCCCCATTCAATATGTCGTAATATTGCTGCGGTTTTTTCTTGGGTGAGCAGCAAAGTTCCTGAAAATATGATCTCTCTGTTAGAATTGTTGTTTGTTATATGAAAGGCAAGGTGGATTTCTTTTAATTTGATTTTGTATATGTTGTGTGATTATTGAGAATATGATAAGAAACGTTGAGAAGAACCTCAATAGCAGCAGCGAGACGTAAAATTGTAGCTTCACACCATGGGCGACCAATAATTTGTAAGCCGATGGGAAGTCCTTGTTTGTCATATCCAATCTCCAATATCACAAAAGAACATATAACAATCAGTCAGCCATAGCATATGGATAAAATATGAGAATATTCAGGTTACTCACCGGGACGGATATTGCCGGAAACCCTAGAAGATTTGCCGTTACAACAAAGCGCATGAGATTTCCTGCAATAGATAGAACAATAGATAGATTCATTTCTGGAACAATATAATTATAACTCCAAGCTAATAAAGATTTAAAAGTAAAACAACTAACCAGTAACTTGCATATTTGTCTCTCCCAAACTAAGTGCAGCTGGAGGAATAACAGGTGCAGTCATCCTGAACAGAGGTCAATATATTTGTATAAAGAAATTGGTCAGATGATAATCTTGTCACGAGTAGATGCCACATAGCCATCTTAGCTTTGTAGCACAGCAGTGGATTAGCTTTAGATTTAATAGACAGGTATTATCTGATTACTCTTAGTGGACCATTAAGTTTCACTCGAAGTAAATGGAAATCAAGTATAGGCGTCAGAAGCACGAGAATATCATTAATGCCAAAATAAGCATAGCAAGTTAATCATCATACCCTGTAGTCGGAGTTACAATGACATCTACCTCTTTGAAGGCTTCCATATGGTAGTACATGAGCCTTCTCCTACAATAGCACAACACAAGACATAAAATTTCAAGCACAAGTTTAAAATGATAGTACAATTATAGTAGGAGGATGCATGACAGATTTCATGGATATAATTTTGTACACTGATAACATAACACACACTATATCTATCAAATTTGGAAGCATTATAATGATATAAAAAAAGAGAGTTACTGGCTAGGTAGTCATCACCACAAATAGCATCAAAAAAGAGGAAAGGATCATAAAACTTGTAAAAAATTAAAGAAATTAGTTTGTACTTCACTAGTTCAGAGCAAAAACTTGAATCTCAATTATCATTTTTCCCCCGAGTATAATCCTGATTATAAATATAAATAAATTAAATGACTTACCTCAGACATTGAGCAGCAACATAATCTGATGCCGAAAATGACTGGAAAAGTGCTAAGTTTGTCCGTGTGTCAAGTGTGAACTTTGCCTTTTTACTGAGTAAGTGAAGATTCATAAAATTATCAAGTCAATAGATATACACAATATAGAACCATAATGTAAAGTGAGAACTCGATTTCAGCCTGTGTACATGAAAACAAAGGTAAGTGAACAAACCCATCTTCATAATCAGGATTCAGTCCACATGCAGATTCAGAACCAATTGAAACAATGTGAGCAGTGCGCATCTCGAGAAGCTCAGGGATAAATATCTCCACCATCTTTTTCATCAACAGTAAGGACTAAGGAACTTAAAGCAAGGAAACTTAATTCATAATCTTAAGAAAGCATGAAATTTACCTTGCATCCATGATTCTCTACTAAACGATTGAGAACATCCTCACACTTATCAGAGATCTCAGTGGAGAATACATCATTAAACCACTGCAGACCAGATGTCATATGATTAACTGATATTCAAGAGTGGAGAGAGAAAACTATCCTTGATGTAAGAGGCAAGTGGTCACCTCTGTATACTTCCCCAATGTTAATGATCCAGAGCCGTGGGATAATTCATTTGAAGTTAAATCAGGCAAACAAGGAAGAGACTGCAAAGAGAAGAAAGCCAATTTACTATCTTACGTTCGGTCTTCGGATTCCAGGAGATTAGTTCCCACTGTAATGAACTTGAGATTACATATCAGTCGTGATATTGTGTAATAAATTATACTCATTCCATAATCCATCCACCACAAAGGTGCCTTACTAGGCATCCACACAGTGTATGCAACTTTTTTTAATTCCTCTCCTTATAATTTACCCTCACAGTACTCCTTATTTACAAAAACAACTGCCTACGGCCCACCATCCTAACCCACTCTTTGCCTCTGATGGGATCATGGGACACATTTTCCACTAACCAAATATCTACCTAACATGCTTTTATAACCTGTGTTATCCTAAATGTTGCACACCCTTGGTGGATCGAAGGAGTATTAGTAGCACATAGAACCCCTACCAGAGCTAGAAGTTTAAGTGGGCCTTGAAACTCAAGAAGTAATCATAGGTTAGGAGATTACAGGTTTTAAAGCAATCCTTTCAGCAGTTGAAGATCCCAGAATTGCTGCATACCTGAAGCAAGATCGGTAGGTAAACTGAGGAATCTTCTACCAAGAAATACAAATGCTAAAACACCAATTCAAATGTCATCATCAGTAAATTTGATACTTCCAAGGAAAAAGATGGGAAGAACAGAATATTTCACATTAAGAAACATAAATGTAAGATTCTGAATTTGTGATGCAGGATTCATATATGGTGACAATTATGGTAGAATGACAAGTGCAACATGTAGTTGTCATATAAAACAAGAAAATACAAGTATACTTTGGTTAAAAACATGTAGATGTTACCAAAGTAATATACAACTGCTAGTACTAATTTACCAAAGTAATATACAACTGCTAGTAATAATAAATGAGTTTATACTAGAACTTTCTCAAATGGTTCAAGTAATAAATAAACATGTTGTACATGGTAAAATAATGTAGTATCTGATATCTCAAGCATCATAACTCACACTAATATTGCATCTTCAACATTTGAGGTGATGGGTCCAATAATCTCTACCGTTCCAGAGTCACATATTGAGCTGCAAGAAATACAGACAGAACCATAGTGTATAATCCCCGCAATGCCAAGAAGCTTTCCCCTAAACTATTTTATGGAGAACTTTACTGAAATATAAAGTATACAACAGCTGATAGAGTAATTTAAAACTATCTTTTTCATTCATTCTTCTTATTTTTATTATAAAAGTACTTAACTGTTTCGCTCACCACACAGTTTTGCAAGTATCTTACCTTATGAAAGGTAATGTACATTGGGTTAAGATGGTTGATGCAATAAATATAAGAAGTGACATGGACATGTTCATCTTTGAAATTAATTAATTAAGTTATTGATCATGTATTCTGGAATTGGATACAATATGATAGTGTAATTTCAGCATATGAGTGAGAGATCAAGTCCAAGATAGTGAATAAGTTTCAACATTTTCATATTCCATAATACATGGCAATCAGAGGATTTAGCTCCCCCTGTAGATTATTTTTTGTGGGTAATATCCAAATATCATTTGCTTCTTTAGCTGCTACATTAAATTGTAACTCTAGTACACTAGCTTAAGGGAATGCTAACATTAATGTTTACTGTAATTAGATTGTTCCTGTAACCTACAATGCACATGCTTATTTACAAGATCTCTGAGCTTATTTTCTATTTGTAAGAGTCATTATTTGACATAGATGTTAAAGACAGTCCCAAGTTCAGCTATTCTATCCCCCTGGTTACCCTTAACAGTAACAAGAAGGTAATAAAAGATGAAGAACGGCATCTACTTTAGATCTTGAAATACAATCATATTCTATTTGTTCAAATGGCAGTAAAAATTTTTAAAGTGGCAGTTGGAAGATGATTCTTTTAACAAAAAGTGGTAAAAGAGCACAAGAAATTCACGCTCTTACCCACTCATATCAGTCCTTCCATATGTTGATTTCAGTCCTACTACACCACACAGGGAGGATGGAATACGGACTGAACCTGTATTATGAATTAAGTATATTACTATTGAAGCAATATAATGACCAAGCTTGGTTTACAAGAAAGGACTGTTATGTAATTCACAACCTCCCCCGTCTGTTCCTAATGCTGCTGAACATAACCCAGAAGCAACAATTGCAGCTGGCCCTGAAGATGACCCACCAGTGTATCTTGCAGGATCATGAGGATTTCTTGCTGTTCTGCATGTGAGAAGAGTCAATTTTGGATTAACGTCTACATATTGATGGTCAGTGGCCTGCGGTGATAGAAGAAGCAAGGAAGCATAACAATAAAAAATCATCTATGCTAGTATCTTTCTTTGATTTCCCTTTTAAACAACAGAAAGTTCAATGCTAGCAGTTCTCCAAGCTGGTAGAGTATACATTTCCCTACGAAAATGTTGCAACAATTTCATTGCAAGTTGGCATGTCTTCACTTGCAAAGGCATAAACATAACAATGAGCTATCCCCTATGAAGTGAAACTAAAATCACTCTGAATATAAGTCACAAGAAAGAGATTCCCGAATCCAAATCTCACTTTGCTACAACAGTTTTATAGCTGCTCTGGCATAGCATGTCAATTTATCATTCAATATTCCAGTTATCATGTCTTTATTCATAAGAAACTTAAGAAGTTCTATAAGGGAATATGAAAATATACACAAATGGATGCCTCAAACAATTTTCTTCACTGATAAAAGCATGTCTAGCATGCAATTTTGTTCAACTGAGTTTCTTTGAATAATCCTAGATTTTAAGATACAGAGAAGAAGTGCTTGAAAGAACATCTTAGTATCTAGAACAGTCCATCAAGACATGCTTCAATTCCCTACATTTCATGATTTCTAAAGCATAGACATGCCCAAAATCTGGTTGTAAATGTTAAAATCAAAAGAATCATCCGTGAGATCCGTACATGGATCAAGATAATGCAGTATGTTGATGAAGTAAGGAAACAGTGGTATGCTAGAAGTTCCCATCACATAGCTTAGCTTCATATAAATATATATTTACTATTCCTATCAAATTTAGGAATTACTAGCCTAATGACAACTCAGTAGACTTCAGCTGAACTTCGCTTTTTTTATTTATTTTTTTTGCAAATTGTTAGTTGAATTTACAAAAAAAAAGACAGAAAACAAGCATACCCATGATTTGGATTATTTCCTGTTGTTCCCAGACCCAATTCATGCATATTTGCCTTTCCGACTAAGATCACACCACAGCTACGTAATCTTCCAACAGATGCTGCATCCTCTTCAACAGGACGAACCTCATGGAAGAAGGTTGTTCCACCTGTTTGTCATGAAGCAGTCACAAATATTTTGATAGATGACAAGGATGATTCAGCTCGTAATTCAACTAATTACCTTTTGATGGATGCGGAAAGCAATCAATATCATCCTTAATTGCCATAAAAATCCCATCAAGGATTGATACTGGGCAGCCTGAACAACATGCTCATATAAGAGATCTTGTGTGAACATCATAATGGGACATGCAGAATTGTATAATTAAGGAAACAGATACATTGAAAGCGCAAAAAATTCTGTACCTTCCTCAAACCTTCTGGTGGAAGCTGCAGCCTGCTTTCGTACAAGTTCAGGGTCAAAAGAAATCAACAAGGGAGTAGGAGGTTTCATATTGTTAAAATGGTCCATTGCTGCAATAAACCGCTCCGCAACCTTAAAACAAAAATTTTTATCAGTGGTTTCATTTTTAAAAGTGAAAACAGGTAGAGTTGCTACTTTATATTAGCTTACAATAGATGGGGTGGTAATTTTGGATCTGTATGCATATGCAAAGTCTCTAATCTTCCAATAGCGAAAAGGTGAAGAAGGATCAGTGCTCAAACTCTTGGCAGGCTCATAATTTGGAAGACTCTTTAGAGCTAATTCAACTCTTTCCTCGGGCCTTTGGTCCTCGTCTAAAGGAACAACTCCTGTTTCTGGTTCTGCATTAGAATATAATAGCAGTCTGTCAGATAGATGGAAATGGTAATAATAATTTTAGCCAAAAAGCCCAGATTGTAGTAAGGATAGTAGTATCATTGAAGCTAACACGTAACACCGTCGGGTTCATGCTTCTGTTCCCTGCTTTACTCCATCTGACCAAATATGCAACTTCATTTGCGAACTAGACAAATTCTAAAATAAGCCAATAGATTGTCGTGGTTTCCTCTTCCACAAGTAGAGATCCAGATAGTAAAAGTAGTTCATTAGGAAGCCAACTTAATTCTAATGAAAAAACGTGTTTTCTTCAACTCTTTTTCCTTTCTCTCCACTGCATCGTATGAATATTGAAACTAATGTCATGTTGTATCTGTTTAAGGTCATAATCACCTTTCACACAATAATCACTTAATGTCTAAAATTGAATAATAGTAGAGTTTATTGGTTACATAGCAAACAGTTGGAAGTGGCTACATCATTGTGATCAGGGTTTGCCTAGAACTACACTATAAAGCAAGGGAAAACAGAGATAGTCTAAATTTCTCTCAACACACATGCTCAGCTTAATTGTTCAAACCTGGAAATGTCAAATGATCAAGTACCTGACATTCAGAGTCAGAATCCATGAAAGATCATTTCTATTACATATAGGAGTGGTAAGCAGGAGCAGGGTCATGAAAATAAACCTCGAGGAGGGAATTCAGGTTTGAACATTGGAGCCTCGGGTATCACGGTATTCCTCAGCATCTATAAATCACAAACATCAACTTAATTAAGCTTTCTGAGAAATGCATCATATAAACTCGAACAAAAACTCGATTCTACTTTTCCAATTCAAAATTCAGAACCGTCAGATGAACGATTACTTATAAGAAAAAAACAGTACTGCTAACCTCAATCATTTTATTCTTCTTCTTCAATTGCGAAATTATCAAAGAGCCAATCAACGGCGCTTCGAGCACTTTGACAAACAACTTGAGTCCAATTCCAGTCAAATGCGGCGCTGCAGTAGTGAAATTTGAATCAAAACCCGAAACAAAAAAAATTGAATTCATCCATACCAAACTAAGAGTAGTAATCAGAAGACCTTCAATTG
The DNA here is from genome assembly GCF_004379255.2 of Salvia splendens. Lineage (NCBI taxonomy): Eukaryota > Viridiplantae > Streptophyta > Magnoliopsida > Lamiales > Lamiaceae > Salvia > Salvia splendens. The sequence goes on along the minus strand of NC_056036.1, from coordinate 36,476,236 downwards.
TTTCGTACTGGTACTTAACCGTAGCCAAATCAACTTCATCGGCCGGCAGCATCACTTTCTTCTTCCCCATCTTCTCACCCAAAAAAAGAACAGCAAAATACTAAAAGAGTAGGAGTATGACCGATCATCGAGCAGCACTCACATTGAGTAACTCTTGTTGTGAAGCAGTCAAAAGCGTGGACAGAGGAGAGGTATAATGCGCCGGCAGGCAGCTGAAGGTTGGTTGAAAGTGGGTCCGAAATTAATAGAGGGGATGGGATGGGATGGGATGGCGTAGCATAATCATGTAGTCAGTCAGCTCTATTGGTTCTCTACACTATGAGCCTAGAGATGCCCACGGTTCGAAAACCGGCGGTTCCGATTCGGAACCGCCGGTTCCGGTTTTGGCGGAAGCGGAACCGGAACCGGACCGTGAGGCTATTTCACGGTTTCCGGTTCCGGTTCGAAAACCGGGCGGTTCCGGTTCCGGTTCGGAACCGCCGGTTTTCCGGCGGTTTTGGCGGTTCCGGTTTTTGAACCGGCGGTTTCGCCGGTTCAATTATTTTTTTTTTTTTTTTTTTTTTTTAAATTTGAAATTTGGCTTTATACAACAAATCGGAACAAGACAATGCATAATTCAAGCACAAATAAGACGAATAAGGAGAAAATGAAATAAATTTTATTGATTTTGAGTTGTAACGGACAACGATACATTACAATTTACAATACATAAGTATACAATACAACAACATACAACAATGTAATATAATTTACAAGTGTCGTCGGGCGTCGGCTCGTCGCCTCGTCGGACTCGGAAGGTAAATTTAAAAAAAAATGAAATGGGGGGGAAAAAGGAAAAATTGAAAAGGGCTTGAGATCAACTTAAACTTTCAAAGTTAAACTTTTCAAATTTAAGTTGAGTTGCCTACGTATCCACAATTTTATTGAGGAATCAAAGCCCACGTAGTTCTCTTACCTTGGGATCAACCCTTTTTCTTGCAAAATGTTGCCCATTTTCTAAGCAAACACATATCAACACGCTATATACACATTGCTACATTTCTAATAGGGCAATTTGATCTTCCAAAGCAATCAATGCATCTCGAACACACATAGTCAGAATATTATCCAAAACCGCCGGTTTCCGAAATAAAACCGCCGGTTCGGTCAACGAACCGTCTGCAAAAGCTGCTCCATTGTCGCCTCGTGCTCCGCGCCGCCTCGAAAGTCACTAAACCGGCGGTTAACCGCCGGTTTTTCCGGTTAACCGCCGGTTAACCGCCGAAAAACCGGCGGTTTCGACCGTTTTTGAAGATCACCACCGGCCCTCATCCCCCCTGCCTCGATTTCAGCGCCGGAACCGGCGTTCCACGGTTAACCGCCGGTTCCGAACCGTCCCGAACCGCCGGTTCGGTGACGGTCCGGTTCGAAATATCTTGAACCTGAACCGGACCGCGAACCGAATTGCGCCGGTTCCGGTTCGGGAATATTGCGCCGGTTCCGGTTCCGGTTCCGGAACCGCCGGTTCCGGTTCGGCGGTTAACCGCCGGAACCGGAACCGGTGGGCATGTCTATATGAGCCTATTGGTTTTACTCCAATAATTACGACCCTTTATTTTGATGGATAAAATATTGGGAATATACGATATTATTAAATTATTCAGCTTTCTATTTAGATTGATTAATTGTATAAAATAAATTAAAAGATTGTAAGTTAATATAAGATTTTTTTGTGTAAACAGGAAAGAGTGCATAAACTAAGAATAAATAAATTTGTATGAGAGATAATTTTAAAATTTTGTATGGTAGATTGTATAGTAGTACTCTCTTTTATTAGCTTGCAATTTTGTCCCACGGTGCAAATACTACTCTCTCCGTCATAAAAAAAATAGACTAATTTTTTTAATTTTATACGGTCCTCCAAAATTAGACAAAGTCTAAATAAGGAAAGTTTTAAACTACTAATAACATAGATCATACAATCCACTAATACTATTTCTACTACATTTTCCTTATTTCTTTTACTTTTTCTATCTCTTTCTTACTTTACCAATTACACATTTAAATCTGTGTCATATAGTACAACTTTGTCAATTTTGAGGGACGAAGGGAGTATAGTATAGATACGACAAATAAGAGTATCATATATGTAAAGATTAGTGATGTAATCCTAATTAATGCAATATGAAAATCTCGGACTATCTAGACTATTAAATATAAACGATTCGGTATTGATAAATTGGAAACAAATGTTCCACGAGTCCACGAAAAATAGTTGTATTTTATCATTTTTGGATGTTCACAAAAAGTCTCTTTTTGAAAAATAGAAAGTTTACACGTCTTATATTGTATCCGTTTGTTCTCTTTATCTCTCTTATTTTACCTCGTTTTTCTCCTTCTCTCTTACTTTACTAATTTTTCATTAAAATTCGTATTATTTACCAATGACACTTTTTTTATGAAAGAGTATTAAACTAAAAAAACAATAAATGAACAAGAGAATTAAATAATGATTTCATCATTTCTATAACAATTCTAATCACTAAATTAATTCAGCCTCTTGTCAAATGTAACTAGACGTATACCACTAAATTAATTCAGCCTCATGTCAAATGTAACTAGACGTATACCACTAAATTAATTCAGCCTCTTATCAAATGTAACTAGACGTACACTACTCACTAAAATCGATGTTTGTGTCTTATTATTAGTTAGTCGTTACTAAAGTAGTAAAGGATCCTCGGGGTCTATGTCCTCAAATTTTCAAGACTCTTGATCCGATTCACTAATATTCTAATTTTCTACACATGTATTAATATTCCTCTTTCGAATCCTGTATTATCACATACATAAACCTCATAATCAATTGGTATTTAAAAGTATAGGAATAATTAGTGCAAAACAAGTTTTAAATTGAACAACAAAAAAAATAGTCAATTACTCTCAATCCTTATGATTTTTGTAATTTAGTTATCCATATACTGATAAACCAAATCAACAAAGACAAATTAAAACATGTTTAATCTAACAAAAACTAGATAAACCCGGAATAATTAATCTTGGCTCTGCTCGAGGAGACCATCTCCATGAAGCAACCCTAAAAATATAAAGCCGGAGGTAAAGAACATATGATATAGAAGCTTAAGAAACCATTTATGAAATCGAGCAAATCTCTAGGTCATGAAACCTTTGCTCGATTAAACAGTTAAATTTTTTGGATATGAACAGTGTCCCGGCAAAAGTTATATGTATAAAAATGTTAGTGGGAGTAATGTGTTATTCTTGGTACTTTACGTGGATGACATCCTATTGATTGACAATGACAAGTCGGGCTTTAGGGCATGATTATCCAGTTAGTTCGAGATTAAGGATATGAGAGAAGCTAGATGAAAGATGAAAATATGTAGTAATGGAGTCCGAAAAATGTTTAGAGGACTAAGTGGGTCACGCGCGACCTATGTGAGGCCACAAGCCTCTGGAACGGGCCATGGGGTCAATCGAGGCTGCCAAAAGAGCTAAGCCAAGAGGCACGCGGAAGTCGTGCGACCTATGCCTACGTACATCCGAGATTTTACTTCTTTTGTCAATTTTTTTGGGTTTTCAAGCCCCAATTCCTCTCAACTTTACCCAAACTATGTATACACATTTGGAGTTCGATAAATACAACTTTTGTCCATATATAATAGTTTTAAGTATTTTAACTTTTGGAAAATGGGAGCGTCGAGTAACAAATTCATGGGAGATTAAGCACAACTAAGATTCATTCATCAGAGTTTTATTTAGTTTTTGTTAGATGGAACATAATTTACTTTGTTATTGCTAATTTTGTTTATCTCAAGGTCGTTGACTTGAGTCTGGATTTGAGGACATATGATACAACCCTAGGATCTCTTAGAAGTTGCATGCTATGGGTTAGTCATATGATGTTAGTTCTAGTGTGTGATCCAAAATTTAAATACTTCGATAGGAGGTTTATATTATAATGGTCATTGTCTTAGCAAAGCTGAGAATCTTAATAGCAGACTGAGGGAGTTTAAATAAAAAAAAATGAGAGAGTAATCTAGACCATTAGAATCTATAACTATTCTATTATGGTACATAGAACAAAGTTAAAAGATACTCAATAAATAAATAAGATAGGACAAGTTAATTATCTATTGGAAATAATGTTGGTTTCTGGGATTACAAAGATAACTACCGGGCGTAATACAACCCAAAAGAAAGAAAAGGAAGAACTGAACTTAAAATTACAACGTATAATCGAAACTACTAAACCAGTGTGATTAGCCGAGTCGAGGAGGCCTCTTCCCGCAAGACGAGATACGCCCCGGTAGTGCTCTTCGGTTTGGCGTGTCGTCCCCAAAGGTAAAACGGCTACGTCTCTATTGATGCAGCACCGCAATCAGCAGAGCTCCGGCGAACTGGATGGAGGAGAGGGCAGAGCTTCGACAGAAAAACTATGCAGGGAGAGGGAGAGAGCTTATGATGCAGAATGCTTTTAGAATTGTGTGTTGATGCATGGAATGGCTGGCCTATTTATAGGCTCAGTCCACTGCAGGGGGTCAACAGCCATGATGGCTGTCATCATGGCAATTCGTAACCGACGTCGGTTACAGACGTGTGGCAGGAGTGTGCCATCCGTGTGTGGAGCGTGTGGATTTCTCACGTGGCACCTGTGACTGTGCCTCGCTTGACGACGTGTCAAGCCACTTGGATTGCTGACTCGGCGGTGGTCCAAAAAGAATAGTTTGGGCCAAGCACCAAGCACCAAGCCCAAAGACCAATTGCCAAGATCCAAGTCCAAGTCCAAGTCCAAGATCGAGATCGGGATCGGGATCGGGATCGGGATCGGGCTCGGGCCCGAGGCCCGAGGCCCGTGACCGCGACCACGTGCACGGGCTCGGGCTCGGGCGGGCGGCGGCGGCGGCGCGCGCGTGTGCGCGCGTGTGGGCTCTTTCACCCATCTTGGTCCACTATAATTATTAAGTAACATAAAGTCACTTAATTTATACACATTAAGATGTGTTAATCCTCCAATGTGGATAATTAACACTAGTAATAATTAATATTCCTAAGCTCCATCTCCAAGCTTTAATTAAAAGCTAATTATGCCCAACTTTAATCCACTATTTCTCACTCACCGGAAATCGGATTTGAGAAAGTGAATATACTACATTTACCTACGTAAAATGTAGATCGACGCTATGTCATTTAATTTCACAAAATTAAATGTCTCGTCACATTTATTATTGGTCAAAATCCATTGACCGGGCATATTTAATCCATGATTTTTACAATCCCCCACATGAGTGGAAATAGCCGAATGCATATGCATGCAGACACAAGCTCAACCCTCGCGAGGTATATAAGCATAAGGATAGGTAGTTGTTGACTTTGAACCCTCCATAGTCGACACCATCGGATACACAGGCGGCTTAGTAGCGCGATGCTTTGGAACTAATCCCCCACGGCGTGCACCGAGACAATGGTGTTAACACTTAAACACCTCAACCTCATCCGTTCTCACGTTTTGTGTCCATTGCGGTCTTGGACACCACTTTGGATTCATAAGTGCGTTTTTTTATGAAGCGACCACACTTCGCACTTACATAGGTGATTCTTAGTCAAGTACCTTGCCATACTTGGTCTCTTTGAGAATTCCATCTCTTTGAGATCCTTAAGAACCATTAAAAAGTCATAGACTTAGCCTTTACCACGAGGCAAGTTCTCCAACACTCTATTGCTCTCTAGGGAATAGATATAGTTTGAGTGTTTTTCCATGAACTCTCATAGCTTAGTTGTCCCTTTGAACCAAGTTCTTGGATTTCTCAGTCATCATGGTTGGGTTACCACTATGACAATTCTTTAGTTTGTGGATTTCAAACCCATTCCCTCTAGCAACTTATTCATTTGATCACGGTTTAACCCTTTGGTTAGCGGATCCGCTAGATTATCTATTGACTTCACATAGTCAATTGTAATCACCCCTGTTGTGATCAAATGTCTCACGGTGTTATGTCGTCGACGTATATGTCGAGACTTACGTTATAGAAACCATTGTTTGCCCTTCCAATAGCCGCTTGGCTATCGCAGTGAATCAGCACTGGTGGGCACTGGCTTAGACACATGGGAATGTCCTTCAAGGAAGTTCTTAAGCCACTCAGCTTCCTCACAGCCTTATC